>NC_041394.2:49173711-49773711 GCF_900747795.2 Erpetoichthys calabaricus
CACGTGCCCTCTTTTAAGTGTGAGAAGCAGATATATATAGCCAAATTCTCGCGCTTCGTTGCGGCGAAGTACTGCTTTTAATTTTTTAAGAAAAGAAAACCTTTTTAAACGGATCGAAAATACAGTATACCAATAACAATTTGTTAAGGATCTGTTTTTTTCTGAACCTCGCTTTTCACAGCTGTCGCGCTACGGCGTGTGTTTCGTTTATTTGACAGTATGTAGATCGTGGTAATTACATTCATGGCATTAGTTTTCTGAATCACAATCTGACTGTATGGGTGGTTACCTGCCAGGTAACGCTTGTGGTTGGTCAGGAAGTCGCCTTACATCCGCCACGTGCCCTCTTTCTGTTCCCAGAAGCTGATCATAGAATGGTTTTAATAGTTTACTTTCAAATAATGCAAAGAGTATGCGACACGTGTTTTTCTCTAATTCTGGGCTCATCAGGCATACACACTCACTTCATCCCCTCTCGGGAATCTAATCTCTATCGTCAGCGCCAGAGTTGAAGCCCCTAACGTTGCGGTCAGCAAGTCGGCTAACATCCGCCATGTGCCGTCTTTTAGTTGCGAGAAGCAGATCATAGAATGGTTGAAACTGTTGCCCCTAACGTTGCGCTACGGCGTGTGGTTCGTTTATACCTCGTGTCTTCTCATTAAACTTTTGTCTCGCGAATATGTTATTGCAATCCGCAGCGGGAGCGTTTCTATAAACTTAATTTAAACTTACGTTTTACACCGTGCTTTGTTTCCCTTATAAACATGCTTGTATGCTTCACTCGCTGGCTTCTTATTGTTTTGCTCCCTTCTCAATTGTTTAATGAATTTTTTGTTCTTCGCTGTTTGCGGCTCTTCCTTCATTTCTCCCTACTGAGTTCTTTTATCTCGCGAATATGTTATTGCAATCCGCAATGGGAGCGTTTCAATAAACTTAATTTAAACTTACGTTTTACACCGTGCTTTGTTTCCCTTATGAAGATGCTTGTATGCTTCACTCGCTCCCTTCTCAATTGTTTAATTAATTTTTTGTTCTTCGCTGTTTGCAGCTCTTCCTTCATTTCTCCTTACTCAGTTCACAGTCTTTTCACGTGATTACGTGGGAGGCATGATGACGTGACACTCAACTCCGCCTCCCACGGCCATCAAGCTGCCGTCCATTACAGTATATTGTCAAAAATGAGGTTCCAGTTATGACCATTACGCGTTGAATTTCGAAATGAAACCTGCCTAACTTTTGTAAGTAAGCTGTAAGGAATCAGCCTGCCAAATTTTAGCCTTCCACCTACACGGGAAGTTGGACAATTAGTGATGAGTGAGTCAGTGAGGGCTTTGCCTTTTATTAATTAGTATAGATTCAGACCCCTTCACTTTCTGCAATCTACACTCAGTCTATAAAAATAAAGTGAAACTTGTTTATAGAAAAGTTTGCAAATGTAGTAAAAAATCAAAAACTGAAATCTCTCATTCACACAAGTATCCAGAACCTTAATTCAATACCTTGTAGAATCCCCTTTGGCAGCAATTACGGCTTCACTCTTCCTGGTAAGTCTCTACAAGCTTTGCACACCAGGGGCCTCATGTATAAGGTCGTGCATAGAATTCACACTAAAACATGGCGTATGAACAAAAGTGAAAATGTGTGTATTGTGGTGCCCGGCGGGTGTCCATGCCCGGCCGGGACGCCTAGGAGGAGTGGAGGAGGGCTTGTGCCTCCTCCAGGACACGAGGGGGCGTCCTCCCTGGTGGCTTTGGGGACCACGGGTACGGAGCTTAGAAGCTCAACCCTGTAGGGGCCCGTGGTCACCGCCAGGGGGCGCCCCGATGCCTTGGGAACATTGTCCCTCAGTACTTCCGCCACACCGGGAAGTGCTGGGGGGAAGAGACTTGAGGGCACCCGGTGGACTTCCGGCTTCTCCTTGGGAGCTTCCGCCACACAGGGGTGTGGCTACGGAAGTCCTGAGGATGCACCTGGAGCCCATCCGGGGCACATAAAAGGGGCCGCCTCCCTCCAGTGAGGAGCGAGAGTCGGGAGGAAGAAGACGTAGCGTGTTGGAGAGGAGTGGAGGCGGACCAAGAAGAGAAAAGGTATTGTGTTGTGGCCAGGACTTTGAAGGGGTGATTGGTGCTTTGTGCACTGGGTTTGTGCACTTTACTTTATTTATTATGAATAATAAACGTGTGGTGGACGATAATATGGTGTCCGTCTGTGTGTGTCCGGGCTGCGTATCACAGTGGCGTAGTCAGCAGGATGCTGCACCTGGTTCAAGGTGCGGACCTGCATTTATTAAACATTCTGTGAGCAGCCCGGCGCAGCAGCGGCACCCCCACACGCGCCGCGGGAGCGACGCAGGCACAACCCCGCGGGAGCGATTCACCTCACGGTTCGCTACCGGTTCCTTCAATGGCCATGTTCTCCTGGTGCGGGGAGAACAACAAGGACGTCGCCGGAGTGCAGCGGGCTCCAGCAGGCACACTGTCGCCGACGACGGCCGGTTCGGCAGCGCGGCGAGGACGGCGAGACAGGAAGGCGAGTCCCAGGAGGTGAGTACCCTGCCCAATGGCGTTAGGCCCGGTGGGGGCAAGTTTACCTTTTGTGCTGCAGGCAGGGGCTACCTGGGACTGCGTCAGTGGCAACGTAAAGCCGTGCCTCAGGCTGTCGACGGCGCCGAGGTGGCAGTAAGCAGTGCCACGAGAGAGGAGCCGCTGCAGCTCGATAAGCAGCAGCAGCCGCTGCTGGGATCCAGGAAGGCACGTCGCCGCATCAGGAGACAAGGAAACAGAGCCAAAATGGCCGCGGACCGGAAGCCACTCCCAGAGACTGGTCCAGGATTGGGCGGTGTGTCTGACGTGTCCGCCAATGATTGGATGGAGGCGGGCACACAGAATGTCAATCCCGGGCTGAGAAAGGACCCGACGGGGCCGGTTGGAAGGACCCCCAGAGAGCAGCCGGCGGATTTGCCTGAAAAAAAGGTAAGGCAACCGCTGACTGGCAATCTGTCTTTGCTCGCGGCGCTGTGTGAGTTGGAGGAATGCCTCCAGCCCGCAGCGTCGTTATTTCAGGTATTACGCGTCCTCCGAGGGCGATTGCAGGAGCTGGAGATGAAGGCGGCTGCGACCCTGACGTCGTTGCGACAATGGACGGATCGGCGCGGCGCTGGAGGGACGCTGCGGGAACGGTAAGCCAGACCGCCCCCGTAAATAAAAAGGGAGATTCTACCGATGGGGACCGTGATATTAGTGATCGGGACTGTGTCGGTAGGTCTCCGACAGTGGATGCCGCGGGGCAGGCTGCACGCGTGGTGAGGGGAGTAACAGTGAGAGAACAGGGCGGACAGGGGCTGACAAGTGCCCTGGGTCCTAGCGCCCGACGCCCCGAGCCCGCGGCAGTCTCCCGTCGCTCTGCATGGACGCAGACGGGAATGGGGCTGCACGTTTGTCATGCGCAGACTCAAACCGTCAGGGCGTCCAAGAGGGAAAGGAGGGATCGAGGGCTGAGTGCTGATTCCTCCAACAGGAAAGGATGTGCTGCTGGGTGCGCACATCCAGTTAAGGGCCACTCCCCTGAGCCAGTGGAAGGGAGAGAAAAGCAGGCGGTCCCGTCAGCCAGAGGGACACGTAACCCGCGGAAAAGGGTCCGATCAGGCAAGTTCCGGGGTCCTTGTGAAAGGGGGGAGCGCTGCCAGTGCGTGGCGCAAAGGGACACCAGAGAAGGGTGTCCAGGCAGCGTCTCTGCCCCTATGTTTCTGTCTGTTGCAGGATGGGACCCGGGACAAACAGTAGGACCTGCTTCGTGGGAATCTGTCCCTCATCAGATGGACCGTCTGGCCAGACGACACTTCGCTGGCAATGGGGCAGCCTCTCAACCAGCGGAGGCTGCGAAGGCACGAGCGGCACTGAGCAGAGGGGCGAGGAGATCTCGGAGGGGGTGCCGAAGAGGAGAGTTCCAGGGTGCTGGATTGGACCCTGGATGGAGAGTTGGACCCTCTTCGGGGTTGAGCCGCCCTAACGGGGTGTGTCGCTCGGACCAACGGGTCTTCGCTGGCAATGGGGCACTGTGGTGCCCGGCGGGTGTCCATGCCCGGCCGGGACGCCTAGGAGGAGGGCTTGTGCCTCCTCCAGGACACGAGGGGGCGTCCTCCCTGGTGGCTTTGGGGACCACGGGTACGGAGCTTAGAAGCTCAACCCTGTAGGGGCCCGTGGTCACCGCCAGGGGGCGCCCCGATGCCTTGGGAACATTGTCCCTCAGTACTTCCGCCACACCGGGAAGTGCTGGGGGGAAGAGACTTGAGGGCACCCGGTGGACTTCCGGCTTCTCCTTGGGAGCTTCCGCCACACAGGGGTGTGGCTACGGAAGTCCTGAGGATGCACCTGGAGCCCATCCGGGGCACATAAAAGGGGCCGCCTTCCTCCAGTGAGGAGCGAGAGTCGGGAGGAAGAAGACGTAGCGTGTTGGAGAGGAGTGGAGGCGGACCAAGAAGAGAAAAGGCATTGTGTTGTGGCCAGGACTTTGAAGGGGTGATTGGTGCTTTGTGCACTGGGTTTGTGCACTTTACTTTATTTATTATGAATAATAAACGTGTGGTGGACGATAATATGGTGTCCGTCTGTGTGTGTCCGGGCTGCGTATCACAGTATGCACAAAAAAATACAGATGTATAAATCAGCGCATATGCCAAGTTCCACACACTTCCCCTTTACAAATCCCAATGAACGTGAAATTTAAAAGCAAGTGCACGCTGCCTATGGTGCAACCCCGACTCCTCCCAGAATTTTACATATTTTAATATGCAAATCAATATAAATAATCACCACCCGTTCTGTGCTTGGTTAAAAGACAATGGGAAAGGCACGTGAAACAAAGAAGAATTTCAGCGAATGTGAAGTGGAGACAAGGAAAAGCATTCTATTTGTTGGCTTACACAGTGGTACATGCCACAAAAGACATTTGAAAGTTCAAGTTCAGAAAGTCGCATAGTGAACTGAAGAAGAAGAAGAAGAAAAAAACAAAAAAAAAAAAACTGCTCAGATATCAAAGTCGGTGTGAAAAGCAAGTTGCAGCCAACCGTCTGTTTGTTCTATTTCAGACAATATTACAAAGTCTGACCCACATGCCAATGACATGATGGTACTGCTGTGCCGAGCTCATCCTCGGTCACTAGCTGCACACACACCTCTGCCTCAGAAACCACTGGGTGGCCATCTGGCCTGACTGCCACAATG
Source organism: Erpetoichthys calabaricus (assembly GCF_900747795.2). Classification (NCBI taxonomy): domain Eukaryota; kingdom Metazoa; phylum Chordata; class Cladistia; order Polypteriformes; family Polypteridae; genus Erpetoichthys; species Erpetoichthys calabaricus. The sequence goes on from NC_041394.2 coordinate 49,178,934, forward strand.
GATCAATTCTCTGCTCTTTACTTTCAGATGATTTGCTACCCATAGGACTGCTTGCCTTTTACCACACTAGTCAGAACTCTGCAGAGCTGCTGTTTTTATAGGTTATCCAGCTAAACATGATGTAATGCCAGCTCATTCTTTTGCAGATTCATCCCTGGGTTATGTAACTTGTCTGGCGCCGTTGCAATAGCAATATGCATGCAGCTGACCGCTCCAATTACATTTGGAAAATGGAACGTTGCTGCGAATTGCGCTTTCATGTTTTCCAGTTCAACCACAGTGTAAAGAAATCTTATCTATCTGGATGACAAGTGGATAATACCATCATATACAGCTGGCATGGTGCGACTCAGTGATGACAGAAAAAAAACAGATCAGTCAGGAAGTTCATGTTGAGGTAAAAAACAGAATGGACAGAACTTGCAAAGGAGCAGGTGAAGCAAAACTCCTCAAAGTCTGCCTTTGTAAAGTTGGCACCATTTCAGCACACAGCTCCAAGAGGACAGCTCTTGGAAATCATAATCGACATAGAAGCCAGTCATCATCATCTATAAATATGCGCTCTCTTCTAATTCTTCCATTTGGATATCTTCTAACAATGCTAAAGCAGCTATGGTAGTTGGAATAGTTTGGCCATTCCATGTTCCATTATATTGTTACAGAATGAGTACAATCAAGTGAATTAAATTTCCAACCTTTTTTCATTTCACAGATATTGAGGCCACTGTGCCCCTGGGAACTCAAAGCTTTACAAATGGTTTTATAACCTTGCCCGGATCTATACCTCACAATTTAATCATGAAGGTCTAAAGAGAGTTCCTTAGACTTCAAGATTTGTTTTTTGTCCTGACATACAGTTAGAATCGTGGGACCTTATATACACAAGTGCATGCCTTTCTAAACGATGTCCAATCAATTCAGTCTGTCACAGGTAGACTCTAATCTCGTTCAACACACATCCATCCATCCATCCATTTTCCAACCCGCTGAATCCGAACACAAGGTCACGGGGGTCTGCTGGAGCCAATCCCAGCCAACACAGGGCACAAGGCTGGAACCAATCCCAGGCAGGGTGCCAACCCACCGCAGGACACACACACTAGGGCCAATTTAGAATCGCCAATCCACTTAACCTGCATGTCTTTGGACTGTGGGAGGAAACCGGAGTGCCCGGAGGAAACCCAAGCAAACACGGGGAGAACATGCAAACTCCACGCAGGGAGAACCCAAGAAGCAAACCCGGGTCTCCTAACTGCGAGGCAGCATCGCTACCACTGCGCCACCGTGCCGCCTTTCAACACACATCTTAAGGCTATTTAAAGCAAACAGGATGCACCTGACCACTATTTGCTGTGCCACAGCAATGGGTCTGAATACTTATAGTATCAGAGATTTGTTTTTGATTATTTAGTAAATTTTGTAAACCATTCTGAAAACATGTTTTCACTTTGTCATTATGGGCTATTGAGTCTGAATACTTTATAAATTCACTGAATGTAGCTTAGACTTTAAATGATTAATATGCATCAATATGCATATTTAATTGTAGCTTAGCAAACAGTAGTATTACACTACCTCTAACTATGCACTTCATTCATTCATTTTCTACACTAGTTTAGTCTAGTCACATACCAAAGTGCCTTAACAGACAATCGACCAGTTTCTTTATTGAAGGTGATGGCTGATGTCACTTCATTCTTCTTTTTATTATTTTTTTTAATCTTCTGTCTGAATATTTAAAATGACAGCCATTTAAGTATCTACATAAATACACACTTCTTAAAAATCACTAGTCTAATCAAGCAAGAAGGGCAAGCATGTTCTTCAGTGTTGATTCTGCAAGAAGTAGATGCTCAACCATACACTCCCATGTCCTGTTTATAATGTTTCAATTCAACCTTATATAGTTATTTGGCATGATGCAAAGAGTGCATTGTGCTAAAATTCTTATACCCAGTTTTGTTAATGCAGATAAACCTTTGCACAGATCTCTACAGCGCCAGTTTTTTTTGGAGTGCAATTTAGATTTTTAGTGTTTGGCAATAAAGTATGCATTGTCAAAGTCATGGAAAGAAGGAAAAAGGGAAAGCCCCACAGGTACAGGAAAGGGAACCAGAAAGATGATCAAGATCCATGGCTTCCATTATTTACTTAAGTGATACTATATCCAGATGCCTTGAAAAATTAAAAGGACAGTTAGACTAAAATAAAATAAAATTACAACAAAAACAGGGGGGCCTGCACTTCAGTCTTTGCTTCCTAATGACAGCAGCTTCTTCCACAAAAGTAAAAGCTATACACTGCTGTTATTTATATCAGTCCTGGCAACCTATACATTGTAAATTCCAGCTCAGGTAGGCACAGACTCCCTGGGAATCTCAGCTAGTTATAAGGTGTGCTTAATTTGACCAAGAACAATCCACAACTAGCTTTTCTATATATGAAAATATCAAAATAGTAGTTTAGTATGAACAGCATAATAATTACAAAGACAAAAGAAAAAGAAAAATGAATGTCAATTTTCTACAAGTAGTCTTGCAATCTTTAAAATTACTATACATCTCACCAGGGAAAAGAATTTTCAATTAAGGACTGATAGAGATCAAATAAAGAAGACAAAAACATTTTAACAAAATGAAAAATGTGTGACAAGAGAAAAATTAAAAGTGAAACAAACAACAAAAAAAACCCCCATGGAAAATAACATTTTCAATAATGATGAAAGCCTCTTTGTTTCCTGTTTAAATGTCTTTGTAACCTAGATGAAGGAATGAAAATAAAGCGCTACTTTTCAGGAACAGATCTCACAAAAAGTAATGGAAGAAAAACAGGCTCTCCCTCTCCAATAGTGTTACAGGAGATCCCAAAAAGAACACTGAGCCATTTTGTTCTCCATCTTAAATTTACTGTAACTTTGCCACATGCACAAAGCGCTCATTCAAAGTTAGCACTGAGTGCTCTTGAAGGCTCTTATTTGAAAGCACAGCTGATTCTGTGATTTAATCACACCGGGGAAATAGAAAATTAGCTTATTTTTGACTCAGTGTGCATCTATGATAAAGATCACATACTAAATATCTGTGGGGAAACTTCAGGCAAGTCCTACCTATGTTGCAATGCTAAAAACAAACTTAATTTGCGTTCTTCACTTTTGCTGCTATATGAAAAAAAAAGACTGCACGTGTTGAGAAGCCCTCATACCCCCTCACTTCACTGCTATAAAGACAACTCTTGAGCATTGAAATGTTCCCTCACACACAATTTAAGACTCAGACATCAAAAATGAAGTATAAAAGAATGTCTTAAAACAATCACTCTATTTAACAAGAAGTTAAAATGTAAAACTAAAGACTACACACAAAACCTTGTACCCTTTGTTGGTAGCAAAAAATCCCCATCCAAGGCATTTTTAGGCTTCAGATGTCAACCATGTGATTTTTGATGTTCATTATTTATTGACCATGAAGAAACTGACATATACAGAAAGATAGGAAATATCAGCCTGATTTACAGATGTGAAATATGCCAGTGACAGGGCAAAAACAGCAGGCAAACCAAAGGCACAAGTCAAAAAAGTGGATGAGAGTTTGTCTGGCAACACTGAGATAAAATATGCAACAGACCAGAGATTCCTAGTTCCAGTTAGTTTAAGAGCAATGCCACCAATTAAGATGCAAAACACTGTGACTGCATTGACTGGAAACTCCTGTAAAGCCACCTTTTCAGGTTAAAAAAAGGGGGGGGGGGGGGGGGGTACAGATCCAACTGTATTAACAGATAATGAAACCTTTACATTTTAATAGCTACCTATTAAAAGAAGTAAGATGCATATCAAAGGTCTCAAACACAGTTCATGGAGGGCTCCAGCATCGGTGTTTGGTAAACAGTTTCTTACTTCAAAGTCAATGTAACTGTTCTTGTTCTGGAAACTTTTGACGAAAACTGCCTTTCAGCCCAAAAAACCTTGCCTGTTTGGCTAATTTCTAAAAACTAACATTGATTTGAATTTTGAATGACCCTGAAATACCTACCAAGCTACTTGGTAATTTATTCCATGTGTCTATGGTTCCCTGTGTGAAGACTATTTTGCCCCAGTCTATTAACAATGAATTCAGATTGGACACAGTAAGCTACTCTGCTTCTACTTACCTTGTTATATTGAACATTTTATGGATTAAAGGACAATACTAATAAAAATACAAAATACACAGCTCAAAATATCCAAATTAATTAAAAAGTATAGAGATAATAATGGTGCGCTGAAAGCTCCATCTACCATTAGACTCTGTTGCAATCACACAGAGGTAATCCCTACACTTACAGGAATTTCTGACATGGCTTGTTGTCTGCTATCTAAATAACTGAAATATTCAAGACCTGGCTGTTAGCCAAAACAAACCTACCACTGTGACATTTCAGGATCAGCGCCTGAGAGCCCTGACCTACACTAGGCACATTTTCTTTATAGATCTTTACAACTGACTTTTTCTTAATGCTTTATTGAAAACTGCAAACTAAAGTAAAATATTTGTTGATTATATTTCTTTAAAATGCACTTGGAAGCACTTAGAAAAATTTCAACCTTGTATTTACCCAGATGTCCATTTACAAACTTCAAAATGTTTCATCTGCTGTGATGAATGTATATCTATCCACCAGTGATGAAATGTGTGAGGAAAAAAATTAGATCAATCAATCAATCAAACAAACAAACAGGAGGAAAAAGGTAAATACTACCACATTATATGCAATATATAAACAATAAAAAATTAAAAGAGAACATTTCCAAAATAAGGTACCATAAAGCTGATATAACATTTGACAAAACTAAAAAGAAGATGACATGGAATCAGCAAAAGTGAAGAACTCCATAAAACTAAACATATTCAGTTATTCAGTTTCATAGCTGAAAGATGACAGAAAGCCAATAATAGCTGAGTCTGCTGAAGGGTTACATGGCTTTAAAAATTGTCAAGACACTGAAATGAGCAGAATTCTAAAACTGTTCTTTAGTGGAAAGACCTGCAATAATTCTGTGGTATATCATGAACTCAGTTTTAAAAATACCCTCTATAATGAACTCAATGTAATTAAACAGAAAGCAGAGAAGTGTACGTTTCATGTTACAACCCTCTCTCTGGACTAAGAAAGTAATCCTACAAGAATTTTAAGGAGAAGGAACCACAGTTGAAATCACTTATCACATTTGACTGGATTACTCACATGAGCTTTTAAAAGCCCTGTCCAGATAGGCCAACTATGTCCTTACCCGGCCTGAACTACATCAAAGCTCGAAGAGCATGATGGGGTGGGAAACAAACAAATATAAAATTTTATTATATACTAGCCAACCCGCGGCGTAGCATACGCCGCATAATTATGTATTGATGGGTGAACACTTCCTGAACGACACAGTTGTCCAAATGGGGTGAGTTTGTGGATACCACTGTGAGTGAATGAAAAGATAGACCTCTGGAGAGAGCAACATATAATTGTCCGTGACTGAAAGCGGGATCGTCTGTGACGAAGAAGGCCACGCTGGTGAAAGTTACTTCGTCGGTAGGGATAAGTGTCAGTACTTGCAGATTAAGGTGTAGCGAGTCTTTGTTGTTGACGCTTAATATTGCTTGTGTACTGAAATGTTCCAGAGTCACAGTTGAGAAACACTTTTTTAATGTCTTTTAAGCACAGGGGAAAAAATAAACATGTGAAACATCCGAAATGTAATAAGCCACCAAGAAAAGTAACATTGCAACAATGCTATCTACGACCTGATCTCTGTAAACAGAAGTGAAAACAAAAATCGAGCCCAGTGTATTCTTTAACTGCCTTGTGGCGCTGTAGTAGTGCTGCTGCTTTGCAGTAAGGAGACTGTGGAAGATTGTGGTTTCGCTTCCCGGTTCCTCCCTGTGTGGATAGCGCTTTGAATACTGAGAACACCGCTATATCAATGTAATGAAGTATTAACTGGAAATTGTCTTCATGTAATAGTAAAAGGCAAATTATCCGCGACAAACAAACTGTTTTACACGCTGCATACCAACCCGTGGCGTAGTATACGCCGCATAATCACGACGCTTTTTAAATGTTTTTTAAGCAGAGCGAAAAAAATTAACATTTGCAAAATCCGTAACGCTGCTTTCAGTAAGTACAATGCACACGCGTTTAATTTCTCGGCCACTTTTTGCCAGCCGTCTTTTCTGGTTTGGGCTGCTTTTGCAGTGTTACTACTTGTGCAGATTAAATCTTGAAATCCTTCGAGTAACTAACTAACACCAACCCACCCACCCACACACACAGCTTATGTGAAACAAATACGCCTGAACTTTCATAATTTTGTTGCAGCCTATAGTGGAGTCAGGCACAGAGAAGGTCAGCTGCTGAGAGAGCGTCTTGACTGTTGCAGGGCCTGCATCGTGAAGCAGGTGAGATGCTAATGAAACAGAGGCACAGGGCTCATTGGTTTTTAAAGACTGCTTCCTTCATTGTGTTTTAACCTCAGTTTTAAAGGATTGTTTTAAGGATCCAATGGGATACCCCTCGCAAACTGTTTTAGACGCTGCATTCAGCAATTCACATCCGCGACAAACATGCCTCTTCTTACATTGTCCTCCTTTCGTGTGTGGGGAAACGTTTTCCGTGTTCCTGCAGGACCATCTAAGAAGACGCATGTTTGTCGCAGATGCGAATTGCTGTTTGTAGCGTGTAAAACAGCTTGAGATGTTGCACGCGGTCGTGTGTCGTAACCGAAAAGTCAATGTGGCTCAGAGCTGCATGTGGACTGTAGCACAGACAAACAGAAATGACGGCGTGTTTTCCGAGGCGTCGCGTCAAAGTTGGTGGGCATGGCTCTGCGAGTTATCGTCGTATCCAATGGTCTTAGAGTTGGTGGGCGTGGCTCCTTCCTGCGTGCTTTCATGGGTGTGGGCGTGGCTCCTTCCTGTGTGCTTTCATGGGTGTCTTGCCCGCTCTGGCGGCGGCTTAGAGAATTATATATATATAGATAGATAGGAACTAGAGGGCTTTGCCCCTTGCTTGCCCACCCCCTTCCGTACGTGCCAGCCACTTCGCATCTCTTCCTCTCGCGTTGTGAAGAGGAGGGCTGAAAGCACGTTAAGGAGATGCAGTCGCTCCTCCGAAACTCCCTCTTAAGCAGTGATACAATGGGAAACAAATACATTTTTTTTTACCTCCTCTATGCTCGATCAGCTGGCTTGCTGCTACTGCTGCTTGTGCTGAGATGCATGATCTTTTTGATGCGCAGCGCTTAGAACATTTAAAAGCCTGTACAGCAGCTGTCCTCCTTGTCTTGCGGGACGTTAAAGTGTCTCCAAGAAAATCACGTCTCGACCCAAGATTTTTTTTATATAATAGAGTGATATAAATCACCACAAAATGCTTTTTTTAATGCGTTCATTCTAAACCAAATCAACTGGTTTTCCAGAAATCTCACGCAATACTTTCACAAAAAATTCTGAAAAAAAAAAATACCAGGGGGGTATTTTCCGTACGTCGCTTAAATCATCCGAGATCAGATGCCTCATCTTGGATGAGTTAATGCCAGTGAAACTCATCCGGGATAAGTCGGTTTTTCAAACGCAGCCGTGTAGTACAGGGGTAGGCAACGTCGGTCCTGGTGAGCCGCAGTATGTGCAGGTTTTTGTTCCAACCCAGTTCCTTAACGAGAACTCAATTATTGCTGATGAAGCACATATTGCTTAAGTGACATTTTGATGCTTCATTTTAGTGGTCTCGCTTGTTAAGGTTCTCCAACCTTAATTGCTTATTTCAATCTTAAACTGCTGCATTCAGTGTTTTAATTGCTCCTTATTAGCAATAAGATGTAAAAGACAAAGCAGCCAGCAGTTCTCCAGCTAGCTTTTTTCCAATTACATCTGTGTGTGTTCATCATGCACTGTTTGATTTAATAAAACACTTAATAGAAAAATGTGACAGACTGAAAATGATCTGTTTTAGGCTTCATATCATTTGGATGATATCTTTGGAAAGGAAAAAAATCTACGATATAAGAGCCTTACATTGCACAGACTAACAAGCCATAAAATTAAATAAGGTCTGAGATTGGCAATGATTGGTTTCTAATTAAGCAATTGGGTTGGAATGAAAACCTGTAGCCACTGCGGCTCACCAGGACCGACGTTGCCTACCCCTGGTGTAGTAGATTAGTCTAGCTGGATCTAATCATCCGAGATGAATGCGCACGCCCGCGCTGATTGAAAAGTCCATATATATTGAGTCTAGAAAACATGATCAGCAAGTCTTTGAAGGCTGTAACAAAATGACGAAAGAACGGGCGCATTTTTTTTTTTTCACACAAGCGGAGCAAGACCTTTTATTCGAAGGACATGAAGAATTTCAAGATTTAATATGCACAAAGGGTAACACTGCAAAAGCAACCCAAACCAGAAAAGACGGCTGGCAAAAAGTGGCCGATAAATTAAATGCGTGTGCGTTGTACTTACTGAAAGCAGCGTTTCATTTCCAATGTGTCAGATTAATTATTATTTAATATGTCATAATTCCAGATCAAACGCGAGCACAAGGAAAACACGGGAACAGGTTAAAGTGAAGTACAAGAGTATACTTCAAACTGGTAAATATTGGTATATAACTATTTAAAGAATTGTTGACATAAAGAATCATATATAATGTAAAGAACATTAATTTTAAATCTAATAAGAAGACAGACAAGCAAAAAACAGGTGGAGGTCCACGCGGTCCAGACCTAACCCCTGCAGAAGAATTGGCTCTCCAGCAAAATGCCCATCGCCCTGTTTCTGAGGGCATTCCAGGGGGAAGCTCCTCCTCAGAACCAGTGTCAGGATGCAGTGGTCACTTCATTTCAGGTAAAGGATGGTCATTGCATATATTTGTCCTCAATGTGTGCCATAGGTAGGTTCCATATAGCCCTCTTTTTTCTGTTGGGTCAGTTGCAGGGAATGTCATATCCTTAGAACCTGTGTCTGACCAACGAGATATTGACAAAAGTCAAATATTTGATGAAGACACTGTGTCTGATTATTCATCAGGAGGAGAGGTACATTTTCCAAATAATGTTTGATCAAACTCCACTCTGATCAGTCCCATGTGCCCCAATCACATTTGGAAACCCTGGGTAATGAAAATGTTAGGCTGATTGTGAGATTCTTTATGGAACTGTGGGTGTTTTTACCTGTGTATCGCCTACCTGCAATGGCATGAAATGCCTCTTTAGTCTGCACACGCAGGTGTCCAGGAAACGCTATGAAAACCCGAAGTAAATATTTCAGAGCCAAACAGACTTTACGAATTGCCTGGCAAACTGCACTTTTAGATAGATTTTCCGCATCGCTTACAGTATATTAAAAAAGTGCCGCTTGCAAAAAACCTCAAAGCAATGCATACTGTCTGTGTGGTTGTGACAGCCCGATTTCACCGAGTTTGACTTCGAATATAATGTGCTAATAAATTTTTGAGGTACAATATTCCCCCTCAGCTAAAGCGGTATCTTTCGAAAAGAATTTCCTCGGGGAGCAATAAAGGATCTTGCCAATCGCGCAAAACCCTCTATATATGAAATTCTCTTCTTATAATTTGCGTACCAATATCAATTGGTCGCTCATTCATGACTGAATGAATTCCATGCACGGACAATGATTAAGTGTGTGAGCTAATCCTTGTTTACATAGAACAAACCTGCTCCGAGCAGGTTTGAGGATTAGGATGTGTTGCTATGACACATCCAGCAAGAGTTTTGAAAAACCGACAGATCCAGGATCATGCCAAATCGTCAACAATTACATCCGGCTAAACAAGTAATCCACATACGAAAAATACCCCCCAGGTGTGTACCCATGTTATCCAAGAGGCACCCCGTAAAATTATTTTGATGTTAAGATCAATACTTTCCAAGATACAATGTTGTGAGGGGTGTCAAATTTTACACTGCTTTATTTTTCATCTATTTCACAAGACCATCAAGAGCTAAACCACCTAGCAGGCTCAAATTTTGCATACCGGTACCTTTATAGGTATAGTACAAAATGAAATCAAAAGGTTTGCCCCAGGTGACACCACATGGTAAAAGCAGACCTTCAAAAAAATGTAAAAATATTTTGTGTCTTTGGCTTTGCCATGCTTAAGCTTTCAGAAAGCATATATCTAAACTGATATAGCCTGATGACTTTTTTTCTGTGTTTAGATACCTACACAGGGCTTTTCAAAAGGTTATAAACAAACAAGAAACTACATCAGGGTTTGACCAGCAGACCTCTCAAATGTGAAAAAATCATTTTGGGTGTAATTTTCAGACCAGCTTGTTCACACACTTTTTAAAAATTATTTTTCCTTTATCCTAAATGTTCCCTTCTTTCTCAAAAAACAGCTCTTACTTTTCTTATGTGAATCTTTCATTTTTATTTTCCATTCTAAACATGGGTTTAACTTAACCATTTATTAGTAATGATAAAAATCAAGTTCTTCATCACTAACTTGGGTCTAGGATTAATGGAAAAAAATAAATCACCAAAGGCACATTAAGCACAACACATGAAAAATAGCTGCTTGATTTATCACTAAATACAACACTAGTTATAATGAAATGTTAACATCTTGGCATTGCAGCAGCAGGAATATGAGACATTTTATTTCTGTTTCAATCGAAGTGCAGAGTGTAGGACATCTTTGTCTTTGAGATCAAGATTGTACTGCCTCTAACTGACCATTGTAGGTGCACTAAGCAGTGCAATGACACAATGTAATGGCACCCAACAAATATTGTCTCTAGGTGGCCAATAGAAAGACTATGCAGGATAATTTGGATGCATGAAACATATCAGGATGTAAGATTCCACTTCACTCTTGTCACGAATCACACCATCCCAATATTTTTCATCATACTGTTAAGGACGCATCTGATCTACCAGGAGTGTGACTGTAACAGGGTAGGATCTCAGCTGCTGCTTCAATGGTGAATACTCAGACAGTCAATAAACTGTCTTCACCAGACACCCAGCTGACTTTGAGTTTGCCATCTACTGTAACGATGTAACAATCGTATTCTTGAGTACCAGGTACTCTTTTGGCCATGAAGAATCGCATTCTCTGTTCAGCAACAGAAGACAGGACATCGTCACTTGATATAAAAAAAAAAGTTTGACAATTTTGATACTTACTAATTGAAAACTCAATCATTACCATTATTGACACATGGCTCATTCAGCCTATGTTTAGGATGAAAAATAAACATGAAAAGATTTGCATAAGAAAGGTAAGGTTTGTGTTTTTGAGAAAGAAAGAAATGACAATGCAGAATAAAATGAAAAATATTTTTAAAAAATACCTGCACATTCCCATATGTTGTTAGGGTGCCCTGAAAATGAAATCCAAAATGATTTATTTTGGAATTGAGAGGTCTGCTGTTCAAACCCTGATACAGTTATTTTTCTGTCGATTGCTTTTTCAGAAAGCTTATATAGGGAAAAAAAACAAAAATCAAAAGTCTCTGTTGGTTACAATTTTACAAATATGCGTTTCTGAGGCCTAAACATACAGTGGTGTGAAAAACTATTTGCCCCCTTCCTGATTTCTTATTCTTTTGCATGTTTGTCACACAAAATGTTTCTGATCATCAAACACATTTAACCATTAGTCAAATATAACACAAGTAAACACAAAATGCAGTTTTTAAATGATGGTTTTTATTATTTAGGGAGAAAAAAAAATCCAAACCTACATGGCCCTGTGTGAAAAAGTAATTGCCCCCTTGTTAAAAAATAACCTAACTGTGTTGTATCACACCTGAGTTCAATTTCCGTAGCCACCCCCAGGCCTGATTACTGCCACACCTGTTTCAATCAAGAAATCACTTAAATTGGAGCTGCCTGACACAGAGAAGTAGACCAAAAGCACCTCAAAAGCTAGACATCATGCCAAGATCCAAAGAAATTCAGGAACAAATGAGAACAGAAGTAATTGAGATCTATCAGTCTGGTAAAGGTTATAAAGCCATTTCTAAAGCTTTGGGACTCCAGCGAACCACAGTGAGAGCCATTATCCACAAATGGCAAAAACATGGAACAGTGGTGAACCTTCCCAGGAGTGGCCGGCCGACCAAAATTACCCCAAGAGCGCAGAGACGACTAATCCGAGAGGTCACAAAAGACCCCAGGACAACGTCTAAAGAACTGCAGGCCTCACTTGCCTCAATTAAGGTCAGTGTTCACGACTCCACCATAAGAAAGAGACTGGGCAAAAACGGCCTGCATGGCAGATTTCCAAGACGCAAACCACTGTTAAGCAAAAAGAACATTAGGGCTTGTCTCAATTTTGCTAAGAAACATCTCAATGATTGCCAAGACTTTTGGGAAAATACCTTGTGGACTGATGAGACAAAAGTTGAACTTTTTGGAAGGCAAATGTCCCGTTACATCTGGCGTAAAAGGAACACAGCATTTCAGAAAAAGAACATCATACCAACAGTAAAATATGGTGGTGGTAGTGTGATGGTCTGGGGTTGTTTTGCTGCTTCAGGACCTGGAAGGCTTGCTGTGATATATGGAACCATGAATTCAACTGTCTACCAAAAAATCCTGAAGGAGAATGTCCGGCCATCTGTTTGTCAACTCAAGCTGAAGCGATCTTGGGTGCTGCAACAGGACAATGACCCAAAACACACCAGCAAATCCACCTCTGAATGGCTGAAGAAAAACAAAATGAAGACTTTGGAGTGGCCTAGTCAAAGTCCTGACCTGAATCCAATTGAGATGCTATGGCATGACCTTAAAAAGGCGGTTCATGCTAGAAAACCCTCAAATAAAGCTGAATTACAACAATTTTGCAAAGATGAGTGGGCCAAAATTCCTCCAGGGCGCTGTAATAGACTAATTGCAAGTTATCACAAACGCTTGATTGCAGTTATTGCTGCTAAGGGTGGCCCAACCAGTTATTAGGTTCAGGGGGCAATTACTTTTTCACACAGGGCCATGTAGGTTTGGATTTTTTTTTCTCCCTAAATAATAAAAACCACCATTGACAAACTGCATTTTGTGTTTACTTGTGTTATATTTGACTAATGGTTAAATGTGTTTGATGATCAGAAACATTTTGTGTGACAAACATGCAAAAGAATAAGAAATCAGGAAGGGGGCAAATAGTTTTTCACACCACTGTAGCTAATACAAAATTTCAAATTAATTTTGGTCAATTTCAAGGGACTGCTTTGACCCTGCAGTGTCATCAGAAACACATGTTTTAATTTCTTCACATACCAATTAATGTACCAGCGTGCAATGTCTGAGCCTGCTTGGTGGTTTAGTTCTTCAGCTATTGACTTGTGAAATGTGATGAAAAAATGAGGCCGCATAAAATTGACACCCTCCTCCCCTCGGTAAATTGGATGTATCTTGTAAAGTATTGACCAAAAAAAATGTACATGGTGTCTCCTAATTAACATGGGTACACCTGGTAATTTTTCCAGAATTTTTTGAGTCTGAACTGTGTGGGCCATTGGTTGATTTGACATGGAATGACCCAATGGTTAATTAACATGAGACATTTTGATCAATACTTGAGAACTGAATAGCATTCAAAACATTTTATTGTTTAACACCAGTGACACAACCAAAGTAAAAAAGTTTAATGATGGTCAAGTTAGTATTTTAATGGTATGAAATCGACATATATTATTTGCTTAACTATGTCTCATTAATTGTTACCCACATTTCTTACTCCATATGGAAGGTGTCACTGAAGATCAAACATGAAAGGACATTTCACAAAGATTATAGCAGGAAAGTTACAAAACACTTAATACTAACATCAAAAGAACACCTTATTACACCTAAGCATTAGGTTCAACCAAAATGAATGCAGGCCATTGTCTCAGAAATATAAAGTTCAAAAATTAAGAGCACTGCAACAGCTAACACAACAGGAAAAACACCTGAGGAAGAAGTTCAGCAAATGTAGCTCTCGCAAGAGGCAGAAACCATAGAGCTGTCCACATTCACATCAGTAAAGTTAATCAAATTAAAAAAAAAAATAGTTCTTTTTATTGTATTTTGTTTTCACCCATTAATTCTTGAAGTGTCCTTTACTAGCTGCAAGTATAAATAAAGATCCCTACTATGCCTAATATGTTGAGCAATGAAAAGTATAAAAGAACAGCTTAAGGTTTTGACCTGAAAAAAAACAAAAGCAAAAAAACAGCCACGCCTACATGCGTCCAACTAAAGTGCTGTAGTCAAGAATTGCAAAGGTGAATAAAGAAGCAGCTTCTGACTCATAACTCTTTCTCAGACAAGAACTTATTCACACATGGATATTCTGACAGAGCTATTCCCCACCCATGCCCATATCTGCTTTCTTCTTGTAGCCTGTGGCTCACAGGGATAAAATGTTTGATGGCAGCCTTTTCTTTATGCTTCACTAACAATCCAATGGAACACACACAATAAGCGTTTATATATATATATATATATATATATATATATATACACACACACACACACACACATCTACAGTACATATACATACATACACACACACTATTATATAATAACTATTCCCGATGACCTCTTCACTAACTACTTTATAAATCAAGATTATGCACCGAACAAATAATAAATGGGTTAATAGTTGTCCTCAAGAGACAGTACATCTGTACTTCCCAGTCTAATTTTTGAATACAGTGTAGCAGCAAGAAAGATAACAAATAGCACTTAAACAGATGACATTCATTCTTTAACCAGTTTTCTAAATCTACTCATTCCAATTTTGGGATGGATATGCAGATCCTACCACTGCAGACAAACCTGGATGGGGGTTCTTGTCCACACCATGGCACAATAAGTCTTATACCAACTCCCTAGTCACTCAAATTCAGAAAAACCTGAAACACACCCCAGTGCAAAGCAACTATGTCCAATATTTGAGATGCCTCTAGATTTGTAGCAAGTGCTTACTCGATGGAAAGAGGCAAACCTTATTCAGTTAGCAAAAACTATACACTTAAATGCATAACTTTAATGGGTGGATTCTGGACTTTTAACAGAAAACAAAGACTGATAGTCTTAACTCATGCACTGTATCGTTTGTTTATCTTATACACAAAGGCCAGGCACATCCTGAAATTTGTAGAACTCCGCCACTGCAAGTCTTCCACAAGATAAGGGGGACAGCCACGGGACCTATTGTTGAGGAGTTTGTTCAATAGTGACAATATAGATATGTGGTGGAACACTACACATATCCTGACACAGAACAAATTTGAAAGAAGGGACACACACAAGCAAATATATCACCTTAACAGCATTACAAACCTTTGCTATAAAAATGATTGGTTTCCAGCAGATTTTTGTCACTGAACTGTATTACAAACAGCTTAGAAAGAAGGGCAACTCAGTCCTTTCATATAATTGTCACCCTCTTCCTCCTGAATTTCAGTTGTCATCAGGTGGAAGATTTAGGTCCCTTAAAGTAAAGAGCAGCAGATTTAAGAACTAATTTATTTCTAGAGGTATCAGTAAGTACACTGAATTCTGTTACATGTGGGAATGCTACTAATTTCTGAATTATTATTTTGAGTAATGCTTTAGTTAGTTTATTCTATCTATATTTTTGGCTTTCTGCTGCAAGCAAAATTCCCTCTGGGATAATAAAGTCTCTGCGGTGGGTTGGCACCCTGCCCGGGATTGGTTCCCTGCCTTGTGCCCTGTGTTGGCTGGGATTGGCTCCAGCAGACCCCCGTAACCCTGTGTTTGGATTCAGCGGGTTGGAAAATGGATGGATGGATGGATAATAAAGTCTACCTATCTTTAGGATGTTTAAGGAATACCAGAACACATACAGGAAAATCCACAAAGAGAGAACACAAAAAGCCTACACACCCAGTGATCGCTAACCAATCTCTAAGATGTGTGACAGACACCCTCATCCAAAACTCTGGCACCTTGATGCTCTCCAGTCAATTTAAATGACCATGGAAAGGGACCATGAATGGAAAAAAAGAATTGTCATTAACAAAGTTTCTAAAACACTGACAACAGTCTACACATCATCATGTGGTTAGGTTAAATAATTATCTAAATATCTTCCAGTCAGTTTGAATAAGAGAAAAAAAACACTGTCTTTACAAGACTACAATGTAATGTCCACACTGCACTCTCAATACCAGACCTAAGATGAGAGAATGAAAGTACAGAAGTACGGTGATTTCATTTAAACAAGTTGATTACAGAGCTACAGCGCCCCCAGAAGGGACTTGAATGAACCTTAATCCGTAGGATTTGATTTACCTTGAAAATGATGTACAAGTATGTGAAGGTTGTACAATAGGCAACATGAAATAAACTGGTTAGCTTTAATGTTTCAATAACTGGCGGACGCAATGAGAAGCTTCATAAAGAGATGAACAGTGAAACAGGACAGCGTTCAGCAACCAAGCAGAAACAAGCCGAGAAATTGCGGGAGGCACCTACATATGTGACTAATGCCGAGAGAATATCCCCGAACCTCAACAATAATCTGGACCTGTGCTTGGACAGGAGTTAGCCTATCCGATAACAGTGTGGTGTAGAGGTTAAGGAATTGGATTTCAAATCCCGAGGCTGTGGGTTCAAATTCCAGTACTGACACTGTGTGACCATTAGCAAGTCACTTGTCCTGCCTGTGCTCCAACTGGAAAAACAAAAAGAAATGTAATCAATTGTACCATAAATGTTTGGAGTCGCCTTGCATAAAGGCGTCGGCCAAATAAGTAAATGTAAATGGCCAACAGCCCAGGTAAAGGGACATGCGCACCGGGCCACGCCACGACATCTGGCCACTCGCGAATCCAGTAACTCATCGCGTGAGCACAGCGTGCTTCGGGCGACTCAAACCACTGCTGCTGTCTCCGCCTACTCGCGGGCCGGGAAAACTGGGCGCGAAGAACGACAAAGGCTCAGACTACGTATTCTCAAGTAAGACGCCCTCAGCAAGGTTCCAACTGTACCCCGTATTTCACTCACCACACATCTTGTAGCTCCTCCGAAATGCTCGCCACTCGCTCTACTTAGGTTATTACGCGGCCCAACGCCTCCAAAGCAGGCCGGCGTAACCCCGCCCCCTCCATTCAGCATTGGGCAAACGTCAGCCAAGCCTCCCAGATGATTGGGCACTATAGCTACCAATCAAAGCTGTAGCTTTTGCAACGGCATCAAGTTAGACGTGGCAGCCGGACGCGCAGTTCCGCCTCTGAAAGGTGATGCTGGGCGTGGCCAGGAGAGAGCTCCAGGCGCTGCGCTTTACAAAGACGTGACGTGCTTTGCTATTATGAGATAGTCATTGTATTAATTACTACCAGCTATTTCTAAACCGCTTTTTCAAGCATAGAGATGTAAAAAGCAGAAGCCTGGCATGGTAGCAGTTTGCAGTAAGAAATTGAAATAAATACAGAATTGGGCATAATGTGAAAACCGCGTCCGGTATGGTGGTCCAGACATTGTGTTATATACTTAGAAAAGTAATCGACGTTATATACACTGTAAACATCTTGAGTTAATAAGGAATGTAAATCTACAGAGAGCAATATACAGTCATGTGAAAATGTAAGTACACCCCATGAAAGTGATTGATTTTTTTAACATATTTGAGCAGGCAAACGATTGATCAGATCAAGTTGGGGAGCATGCACTGGTACAGCGCGTTACCGCACCCACCACACAACGAAACAGTTCGGGATCCTAGTTGGAAGCCCTCTGACAGACACGCGGTCCAGTCCCACCCTCCGGAAATGACCCTCTATCAGCCACAGCCAGGTGTTACTTGGGCATTCCCTTGGCTTGGTCCAGCCACTCGGGTCCTCACATAATGCGCCTCCATGAACAACCTCTCATTTGACACAAAGTCAAACCAGCAGTACCCAAGGATTCTCTGATGAGACACAGAACCAAAGGAGTCCAGTCTTTGTCTCAGGTCACTGGATAGCATCCATGTCTTGCAACCATGTAGCAAAACAGGAAGCACCAGGACTCTAAAGATTTGGACCTTTGTCCTTTTGCAGAGATATCAGGAGTGCCACATCCACCCACATCACTCACAATCTGTCTACTGACTTCATAGGAAGATAAGGTCAACGCTCTCTCCGCAGACAGATACACTGCTGATGGCAGTGCCCAAGAGGTCATACAAGGAATGGATCTTAGTTTTTATCACTCAGACTCCTCGCTCAGTCTCCAAGAGCTTCCATTAGACTCCACGAAAATAACAGCATTGTTGGCAAATTTAAGATCAGTGAATCTTTCTTCAGCAATAGATGTCCAACAGATGTGATAGTCTTGAATAAAAACACAAGGAACATTTTCCTTTTCAATTAAATTTATTCAACAAAAATATCAATAGATGTTATGGTATACCTGGTAAAAAAATAAGTACACCCTTGGTCTCAGAAGCTGGTGTTACCACCTTCTTGAAATTACTTCTTGTAGGCATTTTGCATAGCTGCCCACCAGTCTTTGACATCAACTTGGTGAAATTTCTGACCACTCCCCCATGCAAAAACTCTTCAGTTGTAAGTTTTCTTGCATGTACTGCCCATTTCAAATGCCCTCACAACATTTCAAAGGGATTGAGATCACCAATTTTACTAGTTCAGTCCATTCCCTTTCTTCTTTTTGGGTTATTCCTTTGTGGATTTGCTAATGTGCTTTGGTGCATTATCATGTTGAAAGGTTCATTTCCATTTTCAGACAGATGGCCTTGCATTCTCTTTAAGCACTTTGATGTGATATGGAATACATAGTTGACCTGATGACTGCAAGCTGCTCAGGCCCTAAGACAGTAAAGCAATCCCAAAAGGTAACATTTACACTACCATTCTTCATAGTTGGTTCTTCCCCTGAAATTCTGTCTTTGATTTACTCCGACCATATCTACTGTTACTATGGCCAAACAACTCCATCTTTGATTCATCTGTCCAGAGCACACTGTTTCAGAAGGCCTAGTCTTTGCCTAGATGTTCAATGGTAAACCATATTCTTGCTCTAACGTTCTTTCTGGACAGTAAAGGCTTTTTCCTGGTACACCTAAAATACAGGCCAAATTTGTGCAAAATCTCCTTTTGATTGTATGCACTTTGACACTTGGGGTTACCTGCAGATCCCACAATGTGATTTGGGGTTCTTGGACATTTCTTTCAGTATCAAACAGCCAGCTCTTGAACTGAATTTGCTGGGCTAGTCAGTCCTGGACAAACTAACAGTAGTTTGAAATCTATGCCACTTGTAGATGATTTTTCTTACAGTGGAACAATTGACTTTAATAATCTGTCAATCTTTAAAAACCCTAGACAGACTTAGGAATCCACAACCTTCTTTCTGAGGCCTTAGAAATCTTCTTTGATCTTAGCATGATGACACAACACATGCCAGTATCTAAGAGAACATCAGACCAGAGATATCTGCAGTAAGACGTGTTCCGCCTGAAACACCCGATTCTAAATTTATGGACTGAAGTAGTGATAATTGTAGAGGTGTACTTTTTTTTTCCACATAACAAATCTGCAATTTTGTTCTTTTAAATTATGAGAATGAATACACCAAATACAGTAGCTTTATGTGTCATTTGTTCACATATATCACATTTATCTATAAAAACTGTTCGCATGAAGGTCTAATGTTTGCCTGTTCAAAAAAATCAAGTTTCCGTGGGTGTACTTTCTTTGTCACATGGCTGTATATGCTTTTTGCTTGAGGCACATCAAATCTAAGGAGTAAATAGTTACTTTCAACAAAAGCTTTTATTTATGAAGTGTCAATTAACTGCAACACATGGAATTCCACCATATTTTTTTTTTATTTCTAGCCCCAATTTTTTTTTTCTTAATTTATCCATTTTTTAACCGTCTTATTCAATTAAGGGTAATTTAACTTATTGCATTGTATAATTATCATAAGCAAAATTTTAACTTGGCTGCAATTACTAACAGGCCTGAAAGGAAGGCCTGGTTACAATCATCTCTTGGCTAAAACAAAGTGAGGTGGTCAGTGTGTGTAGTGTATGCATGTTTTTTAAGACACGCGGACAGACAACCCTGGTGGATCAAGCAGACCCTGGCAGACTTCCATAGCAGCCGATTTAGCAATCCACCTCTGATGGTGTCACTTGTCTATTGCCTACTTCTTCTTACATATAAAATTATCTGGAAGGGTGAATTTTTAAATGTTGCTAATCTGTCACTTGATTTGTATTTTATTTTTAATGTGACAGACTATTTACTCTGCTCAGTTTTAAACAGACCACCTATGCTTTGAAAGGAAGGTTTCTTCTACAAGTAAACTTTGTTGAAAGTTATTTACTTTATTATTCACTAACGTGTATGCCCACCAGACACTCAGTACATTAGAGGAATTTCTTCCT
This sequence comes from Erpetoichthys calabaricus, assembly GCF_900747795.2. Taxonomy (NCBI): domain Eukaryota; kingdom Metazoa; phylum Chordata; class Cladistia; order Polypteriformes; family Polypteridae; genus Erpetoichthys; species Erpetoichthys calabaricus. The sequence goes on from NC_041394.2 coordinate 49,199,331, forward strand.
TGTTTTTTACTGACTATGTTTATTTAAAATTTTGTTATCATTACTTTAAATTACATTCATGACAAAGGTCTCATTGCTCTCAGGCATGCATTCAGCAGTCATTCAGTCTGGGATCCTCCCACAAACACCCTCATCAGACTGGCAGAACTGGTTATTACCCTCAATGTTTTCTCTTTTGATAAATTATTTCACTACGTCACAGGAGTTGCAATGGGTACTAGAATGGGACATAACTATGTCAATATCTTCTCTGGTTAGATGGAAAGGTGTTTTCTTTTTTTTTCTTCCTAACTAGGCTTTGTACTGGACCTGTACATAAGATATACTGATGGTTGTGTTGGTGCCACCACTTGCTCCTTAAGCTAACTACAGGAATTTATTAATGATTTTACTAGTTTCCATTCAATTCTCAGGTTTACAATCGACATGTACACCATAAGTCTACCAGTTTTAGATGTCATTCATTTTATCAGATTTCTAGGACTTAAAATCTCTATTACAAGCCAACTGACTCTCACAGTTACCTTCTCAACAGCTCCTTCCATCCCTGGTATACTAAAAACCCTCTGCCTCTTTCCCAGTACCTTAGGCTGCAGTGATGAAGTTGACTTCTGTAATGAAGCACTCAGAATGAGGCGCTTCTACATTGATTAAGGATACCCTTCTCATATTGTGGACAAGGTCCTCAATCAAGCCAGGACTACACCTCATAACATCCACTCTAAGAGAAAGCCCAAATAATGAAACGCACAACTGTTCTCTCTATTCCTCTCCACCACTCAGTGTCTCCCACAGGTCATCAAACCAAATTTCCCATTTTTTCTTGACTGATCCTGGTACTGCTAAGATGGTCATCCTTCCAACAGGATCTCGGCAGAGGATTTCTGAAGCTCAGAGTGACCACTGTTTTTTTTTTTTTTTTACCTTTCACAATCAAGAACCTTCTTGCCTGGTTACTCGGTTTGGCTGGATGGACAAATCTTGGAAGAGTCCTGGTGGTTCTAAACTTCTCCCATTTCACAATTATTGAGGGTACTGTGCTTTAGAAACCCCCTACTATAATATTTCACTCTTCAGAGCTGAACACTACTGTACATCAATAGCTACAAATTGAATTGTTTAGTAAATTAAAATTCCTGCACCTCTGGTATTCTTATCATAATTAGAATAAAAACCCTAAACTATTGAGACTTTTCAGCCAACACTCGTCCTTACTTGTTAAGTGAGTCTGCTATAAAAGAAATACTATCATAAAGATATAAGATGTGAGAGCATTTTTTTCCTCTTAAGATGATGACTTGAAACCTTTAACATTCCAGTTTACAAAGCTGACAGATCAATCCATTGCCTTCTAGGAATCATTTTCTGACAATAGCTGAAAACAGTGAGATGTTTTAAATTTTATCTTTTTCACCTATTTCACATCTTTTAGCAGAGGGCCTTGGCACCAGTAAAACAAACCATTGCATAATAACAGAGTGGAGAAAAACACAAAAACAACCTCCTTCTCTTGTTTCTGCAGACTGCTGTGCCAATTTTTTGTGAAGCAACTTATGGGTCTGTGGCAGTGCTTAGATTTTAATAAAAACAGAGCATCTCAGACTTCATGGGTGTGGCGGCATGATGTGCAATGAGGAAATTGGCCAATTGCTTGTTAATTTGCAAGCACGATCAGCACAGCCATTCCTCACTGGTGCTCTGTGGGTCATTAGTGAAAGCACCTATACCCACAAGGTATAAAAAGGGTCTGAGTAGGCCAGAGAAGGAATCACTTCAGAAAGAAACTGAGAAAATATCAATGAAAAAACTACTGAAGAGAAAAAAAAGAACAGATATTGGAAGTGTGAGATGGTGTAGTGGACAAGAATCATGGTGGTCGGGAGGTCCTGTGGCGAAGGAGAGGAATGGTGCATCACATGGAGGTTGTTCCTCCTGAACATTGTAAGGAGTAGGAGTGGCTGAAGGCTTTGAGAGTCATCCCACAGATGCCAAAAGATGGTGGTGGGACAATAGTGCCAGACTTTCAGCATCACAGTGATGACCGGAGAGAATGAAAGCCAAACAATGGTTGACCACACTTGCTGCTGTCTGAGCCCCACTGAGGAGATCTGATGTGACCAGCACAGAGAATTGAGAGAGACGCACAGACAGATGAGGAAGAAAGTGGGGAATCATGTTTTATGTTTTTGATTTATTGATTGATATAAATTTAACAGCTGCACACTTTTGAACATGTTTGGGCATTTTTTGATTTGTTGAATTGGAATAAACTGTATTTTGCACATTTACATCAACCTTGTTGCGTCAGAAGTGACTCTACTCCGTTGGGCCCTTGAGCAAGGCCTTTAACCTGTAATTGCTTCATCTTGGGTGCAACATTTATCTGCATCCAGCCCTGCAAGCAGGTCCTCCAACTTACAGAGGAAACTTGGGGGTTGGTGGCAGGATTGGCACTCCAGCCACTGTAAAAAACCTCACACTGTTCCAGTGTGGTGCCGAGGTGCACTTGGGTCTCAATCGGGGCGGTTCGTTGTGTGCTATCAGCGCATGCTCCCAACTTTGTTGCATCTGTCCTCACTGCACTAGTCCATCAGTACATGAGTGTTGATGTCCTGGAAAACAGGTAATGCCAAGCGACGGGGCCCACAGGTCATCAAACTGGAGAAAATGTGTTGTTCAAGATTCTGTGATAGCAGATTGTGGGAAAGCCATCCCGGGAAGTAGACTTTGTAAAGTGAAGCTTAGTGGCACAACTAGGGTTTTTTTTTTCCCTTTCTTTAATTTGTCTAGTACTTTGTTTCCCTTGGGTCACTTTTCCGTAATAAACACTACAATTTATGGAACATATGTAGAACAAAGACAGACCAGACCCAGTTTGTAGTGCCACATAAAACTATCCCATCTTCAGTCTGTAAAGGCATGATGAGTGTCTATTCAGAGGAGAGCACTATTTACACAAAGAAGTTAAATTATTCAAATTTCTAACATTCCATGAGTGATACAGAGTTTCAAATATATCCATGTTGAGCTACAGGATAATTTGAACCATGTATTTACCAGAATAAAACACTATGTTGATATAAAATGTTCATTGATTCCACATTCCGAAGATATTTGAGGTTTGTATGTTAGCTTTAATTTGGCAAGGCATGAGTGACTGCAAATGTGTAGATGGCTACTGTATTGTGTCTATTTCTTCAAGGACAGGTTCTTTCTTCCATTGACCTTATTAAGGAGTTTATGAAATTGACAAACACCCATCCTCATTACTATATCTCTATACAGATTCTTGGTCCTCATACTTTTCGCACTGTGCTGATCCAATCGGGCAGGATGTTTAAAGTAGGAATTTCACAGTTTCTAGTTCTAACGTAAAAAAATATCCAGATGAAAGAAAAACTCACCGGCTATGCAATAATGGCCATGGTTTGTTAAACACTGACAAAAAGTATCAATGTGTCTGTTAGTCAAGGTTGCATGAAGTGGGAACAAAACCCATCACTATTTGCCAAAAGATAGGAAAGAACTGTGAACTGAATATTTAGTATAATTCAGCAGGGTTTAACAGCATTAAATGATACTTGTATGCTGTTTCAAGTAGCCAAAAAAATATATATATACACACATACATACACACACACACTGTTTAAATATATATTTATAATTTTAATCAAACCGTTCAAATATATATTATATATATAATATATATATAACCACAAGGCATTTCTTTGAGCCTGTTATTCATGGCTCAAGGTGCCAAGACATAACCACAGATGACTAGGCAGTTATCCTGCATTAAAATGGACTCGCAGACTATCAATATGTTGAAAATTTTTTTTAAGACTTTATACTAATTCCCTGTTTTCATGTTTGACTTCTGTGTTGTTGATTAACACATTAAAAAAGCACAAGTTGTGAGCTCCAGCAAAGGTGACAATTACCTATAGCATCATTAATCCTACTGAACTAAAACTTTGCTTATATACAGAAAAATAGGAGCTATGATAGTCCACCATCAAACATGTAGTACAACCACAATCACGGGGATTTACCTGGTCTCCCTCTGAGCATACACTGTCAATCAGGCCAGAAGGCACGAGTTCACTCAACTATAAATTCCAACACGAACTGCTGTCACACAGTAGTATGCAGCCTCCATATCTTGCACCAAGATTTTGTTTTCATTTTCTCTAATACAACATAAAACTAATACTGGAAAATATTTGATAAACTATGAAGCATACTGAGTTGATCTACTATAAAACTTGCTAAAATAAAATGACACTACTAAATATTCCTTAATTGACAACAAACAAAGAGGGTCAAAGATGCTTAGAAAATGTCTAATTACTGAAGTTTGTTGAAATAAAAATCAGCAGTCATATTGTATGTGTGGGCTGGTCAGGAGCAGTATGTGTTAAGAGATCCTGAAACACTATTTTTTTTGTTTTCATTTAGGACACAAGATGTCTTTAATTAAATGCAGCAAAAAAAAATGAATGTGAATGTCTCAAGATTTCCACAAAGGTTGAAAGCTGAGTGTCTGAGTAAGAGAGCTTACAGTATCTTCAATGGCAGACAACATTTAGAACAATCACTTATGAGGTTTTACTCACCAATCCCACACAAATCCACATATTACTGGATCTTCCATTTTTAGATATTGGTCAAATAAAACATTTTAACCGAATAAAATGCAAAATGAAGAACTTTGTCAAAAAGTATAAAGGTATCACTGAAAAGCAACAAAATGCTTCAAAAGCACCACTGTGTACAAAGATAACCCTTCTATTTCATACACATTTGGGTATTTTTTTTACCCATACATTTTCAAAAAGTATGACCACCATATTAAAAAAAAAAAAAAAATCACATTTGGTAGTTTTCACTACATCACAATTCACCCTACTCAAGTGATCCTGGGATGCCATTTTGGCCTTTAGAGTTTATGATGTTAAACAAAACATGTCCATTATTTACTTGAGGCACACATCTGAAAAACAAGCCAAGTGACAAATGGAGAACACCCTTATAAAACCAGAGGTACATGGGTCTACACGGGTACTTCACTGCTCCATCCTCATAAGCTCCAGTGATCTTTTTTCCCATTACTAGGTCAAAGTGCAGTCATTTTCTTAGGCACACAACCAGAATACTTTGCTGAACATGAGGCTTTACAGGTAAAGTCTTTGTTGGATGTGTTTCAAATGGAACAGCAAGAAACTTGAAAAACCGTTGAATCACATGTTACTGGTGATAAGCAGCAGGCACCAAATAAATGGTAAATACAGTAGGCACACAGTTTAACTGCAAACAAGGGTGCAAACTGCACAAATCTTAATTCTCATGATGAGTTGTCTATTCTGATTCTTCTTCATCTCGGACCTAAAATCAGTACAAATGAGTATTAATAAGATGCACAAAATGTTGAAAGACAGCTGTTTTATTGAGGATCTTTACACAATGTGCCAAAGAACCCCATTTTAAGGATAGATTAGGATAAATTGGACTTGGAAAATGGTGTGGTATGGATTTTATTTTTACTTCCACACAACATCAGAAATGGGTGTGCAATGTGTGTAGACTCACCATCATGGTGGCCTTTTGAGATGCAAAGTGAAATCAAATTTCTGATTGTAGTCCACAGGAATTTTTTCCGACAGAACATATAGGCCAATAAAAATGACTTCTTGTAAGTGTAGAAGCACCAGTTATAATTCTGTGACTGTGAATATTATTTACATGTGACAGGAAACTAGCTGGCTCTTACACAGATCATCAAGGAATGACCATCTGTCATGTCAGTGTGTATCTACCAAATACTGCATTCCTGTAACTGATCATTTTAAATCATTAGGCCAAAAATGCAATAGAATTAGCCCAAAACATATAATTTTCAAATGCATGTAATACTGGACACAGTGTCTTGTAACCGTGCAAGTCATAGCAGCCCATAGTATTTTCAGACATCTATTCAAATACTCATTTAGCATTACATCAAAAGAGGTAAGTGGTAGACCTCAATCTGCTGTAGTGCTGTTAGTTTTATGAACTGAAAGGCAATTCAAAGTCAAATTATGAAAATTATTGAGTAGATGAAAACAAATTAACCATGCACTGGATTACAATGTTCCATTTAAAGGCAAAACTGTATAAAACACACACACACACTCTTGCACACATTTTCCTTTGTTTGAGCATCTTTTCCTCTTGTTTTATACCAGTATGGAATAAACATAAAATATACTTACTAACTTCAAAAAAATAAGATGCATTTTTTCTGCCTCACAGATCTAGTGTCCCGAGTTTGACTCCTGTGCCCACTCATTGCTTGTGTGGAGTTTGGAGTTTTCACGTACTGCTTATGTCTGCATCACTTTTTCCTGTACCGCCCCGAAAATGTGCATGTTAGGTTGACTGGAATTTTCAAATTGGCTGTGTGTGGACGCAGGTATGGATGTGTGCAAGCGTGATATGTACAGTCCTGTGATGGACTGACAACTTATCTGTATTTAGAAGATAAACTAAATCCAATAAAAGCATGCAAAACAAACTGGAAACTATACATTACAAAAACTATAGAGATGTGGTGAATGGACTCAGCAACATACTACAAGCCTGAATCTACACCTCTGATAAGGTGAAAAGGTTAAGTAGCTGCACTGGCCTTGCAAGAGGGAAATAAAAAACATTGTAGGATGAACCTTGTGGGATGGGAATATCAAGCTGGGGTTAATATAAAAAAACTTCTATTTGTCACAGTATTCTAAATAAGGGAACCTAAGGGATAGGGCTGATCGACTACAGGGGACATGACTACTGGTTCACATTTTGTTATACCTGTTCCACTCCCTCCACCTCTGGGATGTAGAACTGCAGCATATTCTGGATACCATTTCTCAGGGTGATAATTGAGCTTGGACAGCTTGTGCAGGAACCTTGCATCTCCAGCTTTACAATTCCATCCTTGAAACCCCGGTAAAGAACATCTCCTCCATCTTCTTGTACTGTGGGTCTAAGCCATAAAGAATAACAAAGTAAGGCTATGTGCCCAGGGCAGAAATATAGGCCTTTAAGTTACATAGAGTTATTTAGAACTTGATAAGACTATCCAAATGTCACCATGAACATTACAAAAGCCAAATCTCTTCTAAAATATTATCTTAATAATAATAATAATAATAATAATTTTTTTTTTTAATAATTTTTTGCATTTATATAGCGCTTTTCTCACTACTCAAAGCGCTCAGCAATTGCAGGTTAAGGGCCTTGCTTAAGGGCCCAACAGAGCAGAGTCCCTATTGGCATTGACGGGATTCGAACCGGCAACCTTCCGATTGCCAGTGCAGATCTCTAGCCTCAGAGCCACCACTCCGCCTCTTATTAGAAGCACTGTTTCTATATCTGAAGGATAGTGTTAGTTTCATTACCTTATTCGTGTGTCTAGAAGCTCTTTGATCATGGAAACAATCTCATCATCATCTTCTGAAGCAGCTTTAAAGAGTGATAGAAAATATAGCGAAATAGGGTTTCTAAAAGAGTTAATTTACAAAAAGTGCATGTGTAAAAATAAATGAAGAAAAGCTTTGTGTTAATGGTCTAAGCACCATTTACATATGTCTTTTTTCTTCCTTTACTCTACTCTTTATCATACCTGTGTCTATTCTGGGAGTTCCCTCAGTCACCACAGGCAGCCCTGAGCTGAAGAAATCCATAATAGTGGCATACACATCTGGTTTGATTACCTTCCATTCGTGCTCATCATCTACCTTAAAATAGAGTATCAAAAAGTACAATAACTTACACAAGCTCAAGAGCCATTATTGAGGAAAACAATGAAAAGTGTTAACATAGTATAGCTTCAGTAACCTAAACTTAGCTACTTCATACTAAACACACACAAGTTATTTTTGCAACTATCAAAATTAGAGTGAATTCCAGTTTAATTCAGAATACTCTAGAAGACTGTTCTGCTTTAACACAGTGCCCTGAAATAATATAATTTCAGTGGATATTCATCTTTTGCATGAATATGAGCAAAGGCATTATAGGACACATCTGTTGACAACTGTCATTTTTGTTCACACAGAAGCAGGTTCAATAAATGGATGATATACACTATATGACCAAAGAATGTGGACATCCTCCAAATTGTTCAGTTCAGGGGCCTCATGTATAAACGGTGCGTACGCACAGAAATGTTGCGTACGAACGTTTCCACGCTCAAATCGCGATGTATAAAACCTAAACTTGGCGTAAAGCTACGTACATTTCCACGGTAACTCATACCTTGGCATACGCAAGTTCTCCGCTCGGTTTTGCAGACTGGCGGCACCCAGCGTCAAAGCAGTGCTACTGTTCCTGTGTGCTCATCCTTTCTTTCTTAGCTTCACATTCCTGACGCGGCTTTATAAATACACTGACATTAACTGCATATTGTTTATTAGTGTAATGCATCTGATTGTAATTAACATGTAGCAATATAATGGTCCAGGGAATAGCCATAGTATTCCAAATACCATAACTGCTTTAGCATTGTTACGCTCACTGCATCTTGTTCTTCTTTTTGCTGCTCCCGTTAGGGGTTGCCACTGCGGATCATCTTTTTCCATATTACTCTCACTGCACCACTCAGAGTATTTATATCACTGTATCTGAGTGTGAATCACAGCAGCAGCTGATCGGAAAGAGAATTATCGGTATACAGTTTCAAGTACACACTACCTCAACCACGGCAAAAGCGTCAAAGCCTTTCCTGTACGGGCCTCGCGTTTCAGAAACAATTTCATCCCAAGAACAAGAAACGCACTCAATCAGTCCATCAAGTGCTCCTTGTAGAACTGTTTGTACTTATAAGTACAATCACCTCACTGTAAACTTACATTACAGTTATAATATTAATATTGCACAACCTGCGCTACTTTATAAAGTGCGTATGATGACAATATCATTTTTAAGATGAAATGCAGCAAAATATGTTGCTTATAGTATACAGATAAAACTTTAACTTCATTTAAATAATCTGTATTGTTAATAATTAAACATGTGAGGACACGGTGCTGCAGCACTAGCTAGTTCACAGATAGCTCCTGCCTTGCGCTATATTCTTGCTGGTGCTGACGCGACACTGGAAGGATAGACGAATAGAATAATTATACATGTACTACGAAGATATTTCAATGTTCCTTAAAAGTTTTGAAGAATCGGCGTTCTAAGCTTACAAATGGCTTAACATCTATTACAGAGCTGATTGTGTGGCGATTGGGTTTTTGGAGAAAGAAAAGTAAGGACAGGAATTGGAGGTTAGTACGTTTGAAAGAGACAGTACTTCTGTAATAAATTATTTCATCGAAGGTCACACATGGTGCAGCAAGCCTCTTGCGTGAGATATGAACAATCACTGCGCCACCATGTTCCCATGTTTAATAACATGCTTTCATTCCTATCATCATAAAAATGATATCACGTATAAATCTCAGTATTTTAATTATTCAGAGAGCTGTAATATCTCGAATGTAATGGATTCTGTGTCCTGTCGGAGAAAGAGAAAGAACGGAAGCACGTAGTGATTCACACACAGAGCACATAGAAGATCAAACACAGAACAAAGCATTTAACGTGCAACTTGAGAAACTAGTAAAAAAAAACGATTTTAAGATGAAGTTTATGATGTTCTACTTTAATGGCAAAATAAACTACGTGATTAAAGTGGAAATTTCGAGATTAAAGTTGACATTTCGTGCTTTTTTCCCCACTGTGTGTATATTTTTTTGTCTGTACCCTAATAAGCTTTCATATGACACTCAGACGGTGGGCTACGACTTGCCTTTTCACGGCGACTTTGATATGTGATTTCTTTTTTATTTCGGGCACTGTGCGACTTTGTGAACTTGATCTTTCGAGTTTCTCCGACACTTTGTCACTCGATCAACTTTCTTTTGTTGATTATACCACTGTTTAAACCAACAAATAGTACGTTTTTCCTTTGCCTCCACTTGGTATTCGCTGAAATTCTTATATTTTCCCCTGTGCTTTTCCCATTGTCTTTTCACAGAAGGCTATTTATATTGATTTGCATATTCAAAGAGGCGTAATTCTGGGAGGAGTTGGGGCGGGACAGAAGGCGCGTGCACGTGCGTTACTTTTCACGCTGATCGGGATTTATGTAGTGGAAGAACGTGAAAGTTTGCGTGCGCACAGATTCCTGCATCTGGATTTTTCTGTGCGTACGCACAATCCCGCTTTTGTGCTTACGCCATGTTATAGTGTGAGTTCTACGCACGGCATTATACATGAGGCCTCAGGTGTTTAGCCACACCCATTGGTAAAAGGTGCATAAAATCAAGCACACAGCCATGAAATCTGCATTGAGACATACTGGTTATAGATTAGCTCGTAATGAAGAGCTCAGTGATTTTAAATGTGGCACTGTCATAGGATGCCACCTTTGCCATGAGTCAGTACATTAAATTTCTGCTCTACGAGATATGCCCCGGTTAACTGCAAATGCTATTATTATGAAGCAGAAGCATCAAGGAGCAACAACAGCTCAGCTACGAAGTGATAGACCACGTTAATTATCAGAGCAGGCAGTCTGAGTGATGAAGTGCATCATGCATACAAATTGCCTCTCCTCTGTTGCATCACTCATAACAGAGCTCCAAACTGGCTCTAGAAGCAACATTAGTGCAAGAACTGTGTGTTGGGAGCTTCATGAAATGGGTTTCTATGGCCAAGCAGCTACACACAGCCTAAAATCACCACATGCAATATAATTTTTTCTCTTAATCAGAATTCACTTTATTGGCCAGGTACTCGAATATGTACTAAGAATTTGTCTTGATAGTATTGGTGCAACATACAAGGCCAACTAAGAATACAAAAGATAAATATAAGAAGACGAAATATAAAATGATAAAATATGATAAAGCTTACAAGGGCAATACAAAAAAAATAGACACAGTAGGATTAAAATGTTCAGGCAGTCTAGTGTGCAAGTATATATAGATACTGAGTAGATACTCAGATCTGATTAGTAAGAATAACTGTTTAAGTTATGGGTTGTTTTAGCTTTCAAAGCACAAAGACATTTGCCAGAGGGAAGTCTTTGGAACAGGTGATGCCCTTGGTGAGTTGGATCAGCAATTACCTTTGCAGTCCTCTTCCTTACCCTGGACTCATATAGGACTTCAATGTGCATTAAGTTACAGCTTATGATCCCTTCACAAGCATTGATGAAGCATTGCATATTGGCCTTAGCCTGAAAACAGGCAGCACCAAACTAGTCAGTTATGGATGAGGTCAGAATGGACTCAATAATGGCTGTGCAGAATTGGATCAATACTGCTTGAGGGAGATTGAATCTCCTCAGCTGACGCAAAAAGAACATTCTCTGATGGGCTTTCTTAATAATGTATGTGATTTTATTGTCCCACTTAAGGTTTTGTAACAGCACAGTTCCGAGAAACTTAAATGATTCTATCATCACAACGGCTGAGCCATTTATTGAAAGTGTGGCTGAGCCATTCATTAAGAGCTGGGTAAAGCAGGTTGCCATTGGACTCTTGAGCAGTGAAAACATCTTCTCCAGGGTGATAAATCACACTTCACGATCTGGAAGTGAGATGGATGAATACAGGATCGGCAGGCACCAGGAAAATGCTACCCTCTGGACTGCACAGTACCTACAAGAATGTTTGGTGAGGGTGGGTTAATAGTCTTTGGCTATTTTTCATGGTTTGGGATAGGCCCCCTTGTTCCAGTGATGGGTACTGTTAATGCTACAGCATGCAAAGACATTTTAGATAACCGTGGTCTTCCAACTTTGAGGCAACAGTTTGGGACAGACCTTTTCTGTTTCAGCATAACTGTCCCCTTGAACACAAAACCAGGTCCATAAAGACATGGTTTTGATGAGTTTTATGTGGAGCATCTTGTATTGCCTACATAGAGCCCTGACCATAACCCTACTAAATAACTTTGTGATGACCTGGAATGCTGATTGTGAGTCAGGTCTTCTCACCCTAAATCAGTATTTCATCACACAAATAAATGCTCTTTTGGATGATTAGGCACAATTTCCTCAAAAAAGAAACCTCCAAATTCTTGTAGAAAGTCTTCCATGAAGAGTGTTATTGCAACAAAGGGGTAGGTAAGTGGGATGCAACTCCATATTAATGCTCATGTTGTTGGAATGGGATGTCCAACAAGCTCATACAGGTATGATGGCCAAGTGTCCACAAACCTTTTGACATGTACCATATTATTCATATAGTATACATAGAAGTGCTCAATATCTATTTATAACACATAGCTAAAAATGCTAACATATTTATATTTAAATATACTGAAACGCCTGCTGGAGTACATTGATCCTGTGGTTGAAACAATGCAAGGCAATTCAACTTATGTGGATTTTTTTTTTTTTTTTTTTTTTTTTTTTTTAAAAGATTTTTACTTAAATGAGTATCTAATAAGACATTTACAGTCAAAAAGCAGATTCAAATGATTTTTATAGCCTAATGGTAGTTTAAACAAAGTTATAGACTATCTTTAATAGATTGTAAACAGTTAAACAATTTAGATACCTAGCCAGATTGCATTTTAGATATAATTAGACAATATCATAAACTAGCAGCATGTTTTATTAATGACTGCTTTCGTGTTATCACCAGTTAATAGTACTTCTGGGATTCAGTCTCATTTTCTCCACTACAAAAAAGAAAAAGGAAAAACACAAAAATGTCTCATAATTTAGTTAGTAGTTTAGTAGTTAACTTCTCAATCAAGATGGCAGCACGAAAGTGCCAACTTGACTTATGAGTGCTAGCAGAGATTGCTGTCGACTCACATGTGAAAGTGGGTTATCTCAGTTTGGCAACAGTCAAGCTCAGAGAGGTATTTTGTATTTTTCTTACTTCTTTTTACCATGTGAAAAAGGGCAAAACTTCACTGACGTCAGACTTAAACTCCTCTCCAGCAGGTATTTTTGTTCTGAACACAGGAGAATGTAAATGGGAAATTAGGATGTTAAATTAGAAAAAAATGACTTTAGAAATAATAATAAAGGCTTTTAGTTCCTTATCAGTTTATTGTAAGGAAAACAAGCTACAGCAATCAGCAGGAAGATGAGTGTAGGTCTTTTGGAGGCTTCGTTTTGAGCTCTTATTGGTGTGGTAACAGAGTTACTTCAGTTTTTTAAAACCGCATGCCTGTTTATCCCTTTTGCAATACAGCTGCTAATGTCAAGTATCAATTTGCAATGCTGAAGCATCCAAGTAATGTGATGTTTCTATCTGGGTCTTTCACATGGTATATACCCTGGCTGCATAAAATACAGAGTGCATTCACTTTTCAGCTAGTGGATTTACATTGTACATTATCTAATGTCTATCTAATGATCTAAAATCAAAATAATTAAATTATCAGTGGATAATGAAACATTTAAAAAGGCTTTTCAGTGTCTTCAAAATCAAAGTGCATTAAACATAAGACATGCATAAGAATGTGATTAGGAAGTCAGATGGTCTTACTAAAGACAGAAGAAATACATCACCTTTGTTATTGTGATAAAGTCTGGCCCCAGGAATACACTCTTCACACCTTCAATTCGGAAAAGCTGCCTGGAGGATAAACAATAATCTCAGTTATACTTGTGTACCTAATGGAAAGAAATGTCTACCAGTAGGTGCTGCCAATTCTCTTAAAAATAATGAATACCCTGAAAAGCACACTGTAGGGTGGCTATTAATATGAAGTACAAGAAGCCAGGAGAAACTGCAATATATTAAAATAAGTACAGATGTCGACAAACTAACCGCATACAATAGCTCAAATTGTCACATTAATAGATGGATGCTGAATAGAAAGCATTTGTCTAAGAGCCCTTTCAAGTATAGGTATTTAAAAGGATTAGTAGTGTTCCCAATATATGCTGTTATTTGAGTATATAGAATTACCCAGAAGTGGTGTTCACAAAACAGAAACAAAAACATGTTTTGTCAGTAAGAGAATAATTAGAATAGTTACAAAGATCAGGCAATATAAGCAAGACAGCTAAGAGTGAGGCTATCTAACAGAATTCCATTTAACTAAACAATATAATTAATATACCTTGCCAGGGGAGAGCACACAGCAGTGCTTGAATTTGTAAAGTCCATAGTTCCAGATTGCAGAACCAAGCAGCCTGGGATGAACTTGAGACTGTTGGGGTTTGGTGTTTCCTGTGTCTGAATAAACATTGTCCTTGCTAGAAGAAATTAAAGCAACAAGAGAATAAGAGCAATGTGTAAAAGCATACATATTTCATTTAAGTTAATAACTATTATTTATAAACTCTGAAACTCAGCATTACAAATAAAAATAAGTTAGACAAGACAGAAATGATGACTTTTCAAGCAAGTCTTCTGGTATGGTCTTATTGTGTTCTGCCTGTCTCCTTTCTTTATGTTACTCAGTTTCACCGAGTTGAGACAATCTCAGCTTAAAAAAAGTCATTTTGCAGTCACATTACAAGATTTGCTTCATTAGTTTCCTTTGCTTATTTTTATTTTTATGAAAAAAATGACAGCAAATGTGTAATTGCTTTTTGTACAGATCGATGGCAACAGTTCTCCCCCCCAAAAAAACCCCTACTTGAAACATTTATGAAACAAATGAAGTTGTGTGTGCCCTTACAGATAACTCCCTTAGTAAGTAAACGCTGTCCTGTACTTACACTTAGCACCTCACAAGTCACTGAGGTGTGGATACTACCATTTACTTCAAAATTAATACAGAGAAAATAAAGAAAAAACAAATAAAAAGGAAAAATATCAGAAACAAAAGCAAACAAAATGATATTCAACCCTCCGCACAATAGAAAAAAGAGACATTAGCAAAAGAAAATCTAACTTTTTAAATATCATAGAACTAGTCGTAGCATAACAGAATGAATCACAAACCAGTATGCTTATTGTAAAATAATATTAATGATTTCTTGCAATGTTTTAAAAAGTTCTTGAACACATCTTCTAAGACAGAATTTGATTTCTTCTAATTTGAGATAATAGAGAACATTACTTACTGTACTTATAGAAGATGGGTTGGGATACTTCCAGTTGAGCAAAATAAATGTGTATGGTGGTAGTGTAGCGTAGGCTATTACATTGGACATACCCTATGCACTTTAACTCCATCCTGGAGTTGACCAAATATCACCATCAATGGACTAGTAGTGATTGTGATGCTAAGGCTGTCTGAGAAAGAATTTTTATCCAAAATGACATTAATTTAATGCATTCCCAAAGCATAGTGATGCTGAAGCTAGATGTCAGCACTTACAGGGTGGGTCCTGATGAAATATGGAATGCTTGGTGCATATAGAACTAGAGTTAATTTTATGTAAGGCTGAGTTCCATTTCTTTTCCGAGATGCTAACTGAAACGTCCTTTTCCCACCATTCCAAAGGATCTATTAAATAGTTTTACATATCACTGAAACGCTGTCTAAGCATTCATCAAGAATAACCAGTATGGCCTCTGGGATTGATATGGGTTGACTTGTGGAAAGTAGGGTAGGTTTATTTTAACAAATTTTCTAATTTGTATACAGGAAAAAGCTGGAAATTTAAATTTGGAGCATAATTGTTAATATGATGCAAATATGTTAAAGATGTCAAAGTGTTTTAATCCGGAGCATTTTGTGTAAATTGAACACAGAGTAAGTCTGAGAAGACGGAAAAAGTTGATTATTGTGTATTGGAGCAACAGATAAGAGATTCTCTACCTTTAAATGTTTTCTGATTTCTTAGGTTAACTAGTGTCCCTAAACTGGCTCAGCATGAGTGGTTGGGTGTACAGGCCTGCCTTGCAATGAATTGGGCTTCTCACTGCTACTTGTTCCTGCCTTGTCCATGATGATGAATGTATGAATGCTGACTTTACAGTCATAGGTGAAAAAAAGCCAATATGCTAATGTTTGCAAGAAATCAACAAACCTTCAGATTTCCCCAATTAAATGGAAAAAGCTTCATTCTCTCCCCACCTGGCATACGCAGAGTAGTCATCATGGGGCGATACAGTTTGGAGGTATCATGCTGCTTGACAACATACCGGTTAATTCCACTGAACCGGCACCTGGGTAGTGACAGTAAAGGAATCCTGTAGGGGAAAAAAGAAAGTGCAGGTTAATACCAATAGTATGGAAACAGTGTCTTGGAAATCTATCAGATCATTTAACAGATTACAGATGTCACTGGATTATACTTATGCATCCTGCTCCGGTCTGCTTTTATTACAGACGCGCATGTTCAAAATTAAAATTGTGAAGTTATTAGTCAACTTTTTTTTTTTGTCAAAAAAGTAAATTCTATTTACACATTAAACTTCACTTTGAGTGTCCATTTTAGGAGTTTTGCCACCTGAACATATCAAACACAAATTTGTTTTGATTACTTTTCACCGACATATTTTTATTTAATGGCAGGACTGTTCACTCGGGTACAATTGTCTTTGTTTAATCTTTTGATTTCTAAGTACTTTTTAGTAGTTAGAAAATATAGATTCTATGTGAGCTTGCCACACTTGTATCCACAACAATTATAAGGTTGTCAACATAGCCCTTTTCACAAAGCACGCCATCCCTGCTGAGGAGTTTGTTCAGTGTGATGGCCACATTCAGCTATTTATCATCCCTTGAGATTTTGTAATCACAATGCCAAGCAGTCATACCCTACTGCTGTCTCAAGGAGGATGAGCAGCCGAGGGTTGTGTCACCCTGGGGGGAATTCCTTATAAGAGATACACATGCTGATCACAAGACATTTCCAAAGCACACAAGACTACAGCACAAACCAACAAAACACAGCAAGAACTGCATTATTAAAAGCCAATATATAATAGAAGCACAAATCCTTTTGGAATGTCATTCTCACAAAAAAATAATGCAGTTTTTGAGCTTTTTTTTTTTGTAATCACTTAGATAACAATGTTCACAGATGGCAAATTAAATAATCAAATGTCAAAGCTTCCTGCAAAACTTCTGCATGGCAGAAAGCATCACGGTAAGTAGTATAGGTCTTCTTATCATACATTAACAACTTAAAAGGGCATAGACAAGAAAAGAAGCTTTTAAAAAACACTCACTGTTTCGACAGTGAGTGCAAATGAAACACAAAAGATGCAATATGAAGAAGGGCTTTCAATTTAGTATTTAGAACTTTAAGCAGAAATCATTTGATTTATTAATTTATGGATAGCTGAGACTTGTAACTTATATATCAGCCATTAAGAAATAGTACAATGTGTAGATGAAAGTGTCAAAGCAGAACAGAAAATGAAACAAAAACACATACTGATACATCAGTGGACAGATGTCTATGAAACATATAAGTTGGCCGGCTACCAGGATAATAAAACAACTAACCATTAGGGGAGCTTTTAGTGGCATTTGTCGTTTTGGTTAAGTATGTACAGTACAATGAGCAAAGCAAACAGAGCTGAGGTAAGCTGCACTCCAGCAGTAAGCAACCCACCTCACCCTAGTCTGTGACATGACAGAAACTTTGTTGTCTTGCTGTTTCAAGAAGTGTTATGGCAAGTAACAAAATCACAAAGTGCCCAAAGTGAAATTATATGAAACAAGGTAAACAATATAAAAAATCTTTTTCTTTCTTTTAATTTAGTCACAATTTAATAAGGAATAGGAATGAAGTACTTCAGAAGTAATTCACCTGCAAAGCCAACCTATTTGTGAAACCTATTTGGGTGCTCCAGTCTCTTCCCGTAGCCCAAAGACATGCAGATTAGGTTGACTCGCAACAGCAAAATTTATGCTAGGGTGTATGAGAGTGCTCACTCTAATGGACTGGCGCCCTGAACAGGGGATTGTTCCTGCCTTATGCTCTGTGCTTGCTGACACAGGCTCAGGCCTTTGTGACCCTGCTCAGCATAAATCAGGTTTAGAATATGGTACGGAATATGAGTTTCAGTCTCAGAAATGCACAGAAGGTAAAGCAGCTTTTTAGGATGTGACCCCTACTCTTTTGTCAAACATTATACAGTTAACCAAATGTTTTAGAACAGCACGAGCTATAGTTCTGCTCCATTCTTGCCATTTGTGGCATAAATAGCCCATTTGTGCTAAACTGTTGGGCAAACTGCGTTTCTTGCTCAGCAGATCTGATCTTCTGCCCACAGGTCAATTGCAGCTCCCTTTCTAATCCCATGCTATCTTTATATCATTTAGGTGAGCTGCATCTTTCCCATGTAATTAATTAATTGAGAGACCTTTTAGCTGCAGGGTGACAACAACTGTTCATTACAAAAATAATGTACTGCTGATAGTGCAGCAGTGAGGTAGTTTATACTGTAACATAAATAGTGAGGACATGTTAGTTCAGTCGATGTTTATTGAGCGACACTTACATAATTACTTTCCTCTTCCACTTACTTCCAGATAAGCTTGCACACATAACTACCCCAAAGACAAACTAGTACTTCAGATCCTAGTGGCTGTAAACTGAGTAAAATGAAAAAAAGTACATGAAAAATATAAGTTGATGTAACTGCACTTAATATAAAGTATGAATTAGTTTACTGTTTCAGTTTTAAGTCACAGAATGTTTCTCTCTTTGAATATAGACTAGGGAGATCCACCCCTGCTCACCCACCCCCGGGTTTGATTATCCGGATATACAATTTAAAGAGATTGTTATTTTCATGGGAATTGTTGCACACTCTTTCGATTCTATGTTGCATCGCTTCTCCATGATCATAAATATACATCTGACCGAATTGTGGTTTGTTCGAAATTAAACTTGTGGTAGCTTTAATTGTTGTGGGACCACAGATTCTCATAGCATATGGTCCATTATTGTGTAAATCTACGTTTTGAGCATTGAATGATGCGATCGAGAAAAGTTTATTGTAGACGTGGATATCTTGTCTGTAGTGTTTGTGGATTTCACTTTCACCAAACAACAAATCTTTTAATTCTCGCGGATAGGCCTCTTCATTGGGAGGCAACACGAATTTGATGATCTACAAATCTCCGACTTAAACTTTAGATAGATACTTTATTAATCCCAATGAAATTTAAAGCCTTACAATATCAACATACTTCTGACATACCACCTATGTCCATATATTCAATCCTTTTTTTGCTGTTCCGTTATTTCATTGAGTAATAATTTCCGTTTGTTTGTGCTAATGCGATCTTTAATTTCTTTTTTTTTATTGAAACTTTCGTATTTTACTACTTTCATATTCTTTAACTTGCTCTACATGTGTATCGTGCCAACGTTTTGTTTTTTTTTTTTTGAGCCTTTCGAATTCCACTGCTTTCATAATCTCTAACCTGCTCTGCATGTGTATCGCACCAACGTTTTTGAACGTCTTTTTTTTCTGACCCCGATTGGACCTACGAGGTTTTCAATTCCATTTGGTCCATGCTAATTATTACTTTCCTTATTTTCTGAATTTGCACATAGATTATTATTGTTCTTCTGTGCATTCTTTTTTGCCTTCTTTTCCCTCCAACGCTTTTGTGTCTCTTTTCGACACGCTGCACTTTTTTTCTCCATTTAGTCGTTGACGTGCATTCTAGAACATATAAAAGTTTTAAGAGCTGGGAGCACATGAAGTATGTCTGCCAAAAGTATTCCAACAACTGAGAGGTTAGATGTTCATGACCTTGTTTTAAATTGTTTGTAAGTAGGCCATGACGTGCTTGCTTCCAAAGGTTGTAAAGTCTAGCCTCACGGGACATCAATATGTCTTTCCGAGAAGATCATGTCTCAACCTAAGATTTTTTTTAATATACTAGAGAGACAAGTTTTCAAATTTGCCAAAGTGTTTAAATGGGAAATTTCTAAATTTGGTACAGCACAATCTATTTCAGATCTCAATGAAAACTGAACTATCTTGACAAATTTCCTTGAAGAGTAAGTGAGCCACTTTTCAACAAATCTGGTCCACTGGGGCCAAGTTGTTTCATGAGGACAGACAGGACTATTACAATAGGTGCTTCTCGCATTATATATGAATGCACTTAAAAAGGCACTGCACTCCTCTGCAAGAATGTGAATGAGAGGCAGAAGCAGAATTTATTTGACTAGTATGCGATAGTTTACATGCATCACGCAACTCCAGATAGGTCTTTATGCTTCCAAAAACCTCTTTATAGTCAGTTTTGCATTTGCATAATCACCTCTGACACCAATTTTAGTGTCAGTTTTGTGAAATTGTATGTGAATTGAAGCTTGCCTGTTTAACTCATAACTAGCAACCTAATATATGTTTCACATTCCTCATCAAATTTATCAGTATTTCTTCATCAGTGTTATCTGATCACTCCTACCACTTTCTTTTACTGTATGTGGACTCGTTCCCTGGACACTTTTTAATATTGTTTCTTTATCAGTATGCTTCTGCTGGAGTATGTGAATTTCCCCTTAGATAAATAGATACATACTTTATTAATCCCATCTATCAATATTCTTCAATTTTGCTTGAACGACCAATGAAGGAAATTAGCTTGAAAAAAGGAATGAATAGATGAGGCTAGTACACAGAGTGGCAGTGGCATTCATGCTTAATTTACACAACATGATATGCTGTATGTACCACACACACTGTAGACATGTGCTTATTTAATTTCTGTTTGAATCAAATTGCATTGCAAGTAGACGTTCTCCCTTTGTCACGTCTTTCGTGTCTTTGATGTGTATAAACCAATGTTCAAATTCCTCCCACAGGCCAAAAATACTGCCCAGCAACTTGTTTGATGCTGGTTCTGTTTGTGTGGGTTTTTCATAGCATCTGGGGTGTTGCTTGACTCAGCTCTTGGCAGGTTAACAGACAGTTGCATGCCAATATACAGAAATGATACAGAGATGCCACTCAGAGATTCTCTGCTAGACCAAACCAATGAAAACGCAGACATTTAACAAGACAAATTTCTCCCTTTATGAAAACACAGATACATAGATGCATTTTCAAGTACAATGCATAGTAGAAATTCCAGTTTAGGGTTACATCTTACTATAAAGATGAATTTGAAATACAGAGCCTCAGAATTGCACATACACAGCGTCAATTAATATTTTTACCCATCTATTTTGCTGGAGCAGACACCCCAGTGAAAGATGCATTTTCAAGAATTTTCAGCAGCCAATATTATTCTACAGTAACATTATACGTGTAATTTGATTAAATTCTGGGGAAGAGCATACAGACTGGCAGCATCATAGCCATGAAGGCCCACTTCAATGTGGCAGGCAATAAGACCCTCGCTACAACTGCTCAGTTCATCTACAGAGCTATGCTCCTATGCACACTGGATATTAATAACAAGAAATACCTACAGAAAGCACTTCCCATAGTGATAAACCCCAAACCACTCTGCAACAGTGTCTGCCCACCTGCCATGCACTAATGACACTGTCGCATTCACTGCCCCACCAGCAGAATAGGCAGTTTACGATTGTGGACAACTAAATGAAATCTTAGACACAATTATCAGCTTGATCTGAGACCAGGACGCCACCCGTCTAAGTAAGCATCCGTACTACCAATCAACTGATACAAGCAATTCAGCCTTATTGGTGCTTACAACGTCTCATATATTTTGTATATTTATGTGAAGATAAAGAATTTTCAACATGAACATTTATATACAGTATTTATTTATTAATGAGGTAAAATAATTTGAGTTATGAAGTTTTGTACTTAACTTCATTCTAGTTTAGCATGGCACCAGAAAATGGCAATGTGTTGAATGTTGGTCGGATATGTAAGTAATAATTTTATTGCGCTTTATATAAGTTATAATACTATTACTGCAACTATGAATTGTCATCTGATGGGTCATTGTGCCATTTACTCATCAGGTGCTGCAAGGTTCTTCACCGTTAGGACCAGCAACAAATACTTTTCATTACAGTGTAACACACAGGTGTCAAACTCACATCCTGGAGGGCCGCATTGGCTGCAGATTTTCATTCAACCCACTTTTTAATTAGTAACCAATTACTGCTGCTAATGGAACAGACCTCCGTTGCCTTATTTAGTTTAACTGAGATGCTTTTTAGCATCCATAATCCTTAATTCTTTCTATTCACTTTAACCAGCAGCCAAAAAATGAGATGCAAAGCGATATGAGCATCTAATTCAATCTAATGAGCACCTCTCAAAATACAGCATGTTTCAATAAAATATTTGAAAAGAAATAAGAGAAGGTCTCAGAAATATTGATCTATTCTGGTTCACAAAACAGAAAGAAAATGAACAGTGGTGGAAATAGCAGAAACAGAGCACTAAAAGGCGACAGAGTTACATAAAGCGTTTCATTAAAAGCAAGATCTGGCTTCTAATTAAGAAGCTGGTTGGAGTCAAAACAGTGGCCATCCAGGAACTGTGCTTGAGAGTTAGCTGTTCATTTTTTAGCTCGCATTGCATCTCACCTCTGATTAAGGAAAAAGAAAAAAAAAACAAGGCTTCTGAACCTTAAAAACATATCAATTAAAGTGAAATTTGCTCCACTAGCAGCAGTAACTTGGTTATTAATTAGGAAAAGTGGCTGGAAGGAAAACCTGTGAAAACTGTGGCCCTACAGAGTCAGAGTTTGGCCCAGTGATAATAAACTGAATTATTGGTATATTGAAAGCAGCCTTACTGAACAACACTGAGATGAATATCTACATTTGGTTTATACATCTCCTAAATCAAAGAGACCTCTTAAAACCTCTTACATTAAAGATGTTCAAAGAACAACAGACTCCCTAAATCCAGTAAATTACAGTGCATCCGGAAAGTATTCACAGCGCATCACTTTTTCCACATTTTGTTATGTTACAGCCTTACTCCAAAATGGATTAAATTCATTTTTTTCCTCAGACTTCTACACACAACACCCCATAATGACAACGTGAACAAAGTATACTTGAGATTTTTGCAAATTTATTAAAAATAAAAAAATTGAGAAAGCACATGAACATAAATATTCACGGCCTTTGCCATGAAGCTCAAAATTGAGCTCAGGTGCATCCTGTTCCCCTGATCATCCTTGAGATGTATCTGCAGCTTAATTGGAGTCCACCTGTGGTAAATTCAGTTGACTGGACATGATTTGGAAAGGCACACACCTGTCTATATAAGGTCCCACAGTTGACAGTTCATGTCAGAGCACAAACCAAGCATGAAGTCAAAGAAATTGTTTGTAGACCTCCGAGACAGGATTGTCTTGAGGCACAAATCTGGGGGAGGTTACAGAAAAATTTCTGCTGCTTTGAAGGTCCCAATGAGCACAGTGGCCTCCATCATCCGTAAGTGGAAGAGGTTTGAAACCACCAGGACTCTTCCTAGAGCTGGCCGGCCATCTAAACTGAGCGATCGGGGGAGAAGGGGCCTTAGTCAGGGAGGTGACCAAGAACCCGATGGTCACTCTGTCAGAGCTCCAGAGGTCCTCTGTGGAGAGGAGAACCTTCCAGAAGGACAACCATCTCTGCAGCAATCCACCAATCAGGCCTGTATGGTAGAGTGGCCAGATGGAAGCCACTCCTTAGTAAAAGACACATGGCAGCCCACCTGGAGTTTGCCAAAAGGCACCTGAAGGACTCTCAGACCATGAGAAAGAAAATTCTCTGGTCTGATGAGACAAAGATTGAACTCTTTGGTGTGAATGCCAGGCGTCACATTTGGAGGAAACCAGGTACCGCTCATTACCAGGCCAATACCATCCCTACAGTGAAGCATGGTGGTGGCAGCATCATGCTGTGGGGATGTTTTATATCAAAGGAGTGGCTTCAGGACAACTCTGTGAATGTCCTTGAGTGGCCCGCCCAGACTTGAATCCGATTGAACATCTCTGGAGAGATCTTAAAAATGGCTGTGCACTGACGCTTCCCATCCAACCTGATGGAGCTTGAGAGGTGCTGCAAAGAGGAATGGGGCGAAACTGGCCAAGGATAGGTGTGCCAAGCTTGTGGCATCATATTCAAAAAGACTTGAGGCTGTAATTGCTGCCAAAGGTGCATCGACAAAGTATTGAGCAAAGGCTGTGAATACTTATGTACATATGATTTCTCAGTTATTTTATTTTTTTAATAAATTTGCAAAAATCTCAAGTAAACTTTTTTCACGTTGTCATTATGGGGTGTTGAAAAAAATGAATTTAATCCATTTTGGAATAAGGCTGTAACATAACAAAATGTGGAAAAAGTGATGCGCTGTGAATACTTTCCGGATGCACTGTAACTTTAATGTAAAGCGGCGAGCCACAGAATTTTACCACAAAGGGAAACGGGGAACTCTCGGTCACATTCAATATAGTGAGGCACTAGAGATGGACAATTGAGGTCTAACATAGAGTGGAGGAAGGACAAAATACAGACATCCCAAGTCAACAGGAGGTTCCGGGAAATCAATGTCTTCTCACAGACTTCTGCAAGTGAATCCCAATCTCCAAGAAATCCCTCCTAATTATTTTGGCAATACCACGGTACCAAAAAAAAAAGTTAACATTTCTACG
Source organism: Erpetoichthys calabaricus (assembly GCF_900747795.2). Lineage (NCBI taxonomy): Eukaryota > Metazoa > Chordata > Cladistia > Polypteriformes > Polypteridae > Erpetoichthys > Erpetoichthys calabaricus. The sequence goes on from NC_041394.2 coordinate 49,223,838, forward strand.
ATTCTCTTCTCTCACAGAGTGAAAACCCTTTGTGGAAGACTCCATCACTGTGCTGCACTTAACTTTTTCAATGTTCACGTACACATCATGATCATATGAAGGAGTACCCAAAAAAATAAAAAAATTATAAAACTAATTGTTCATCAGACTACATGAAAGAAATAATAGAAATAAATTAGAAATAATGTTACATTAGTTCTTGTTATTTTGTAACAGCAACTATTTAACAGTCAGCTGTGGTTTAAGTGATTGCAAAAGACATGTTCTGAGGTGTTACATACTGTATTAGATTTACTATTAGTTGCTAGATCACTAAAAAAATATACATAAAGGGTTACTCAAAATAAATTTTGTGTGAATGGGCAGATTGCAAGTTTATTTCTCAAATGAATGAAACAAATATAATTCTGCTTCCTTGCTATAAAATTATTACTAACAGAAATGGAAAAACAGTAACAGATATGCTATTATTCAGTTTTTATCTATGAATGTATTGTTTTTTGTGAAATGCATTAATATATTTTTACCACATAGCAGCAGAATAGTCTTAAAACAAAAAGTGCTCAGAGCAAAGGTGCAGTTTACATCTTTTATTGTACAGCACAACCAGCCATTCCAGATTAACAGAATTCAGAGGGCGGCTTGTGCCTGAAACTCTTGTGATTCTGCTGTCTTGAAGAAAGGAAGAAAAAACATAAAACAACTCACCAACACACATTGCTACGATTTTGAGGTATATGAGGATCTGCTGAAGTCAGCTAAACATGCTGTTTAAAATAAAGAGTTAACCTGAGCAGTGATACGGCCGTTATTTATTTAATTATAAACCCCGAATTGATCTGAAGGGGTTGGGTGTTCTGTCCCTCCACCTTACCCTAATCCCCAAGGAGAAAACCTCCCTGAAATCAGTTCTTCAGGGCTGAGATGTCCGTTTATGAAATTCCAATTGTGTATTGTGCGACATTATTATTAAGATTTAAAGTGAGCTTCTATCCAGAAAGAAACAAAGCAGCAGTCTAAATACTGAGCTGAGCAGGGCGCCCAGGTGGTGTTCGCCAAAAGACGACTTTATGAGGACTTGATGAGAGGTGCCATCCATCGCTCAATGGGGGTCACCGAGTCAAGACTCGTTTAGCGGGTGCTGATCGTTCTGAAAGGCCTGGACACACAATGGGCTGCGTGCAAGGGATTGCCTTCATTTCGGTAGTCGGTGAAGATCTACTGTCATATTTAAGCCTTCTGTTTGACTATCACCACCAGCAGCAGACTGCCCCGCTGAGCGCGCGCGCACACACACAGTTTCTGTCCAGACGGAGTATTTTAAACGAGTAAAGACTATGAGGAGGTGATGTAGGATTTGAGATAAACAGACTGCAGACTGTTCCTGTATATTCATAACTACAATGGCGGATGTCTTAAAAGTTGTTTCCACTGCCATTGGTTGTATCCCCAGTTAAAAGACCTGAAGAGCATATACAGAATATTGTCCCAGACCTCAGTGGGTCAAAAAGGCGGCGACACCAGCGACAATACAAAGAACACCGCGGGCCGGTGCGAGCAAGTGCAACGTTAGGCTGGTGTGTGGATACCCAAGGAAAAGTACATGGAGTTCGTGGGTCTCACTCTTATCTGCTGCTTTATTTTTATCGAGAAAATGGTGTAGTAAAACATTTTATAAATATTCTCAAACTCACTTGATCCTGAAAAAGCGCATGCAAAACGTAGATAAATCTAATTGACTTATTGGACACTGCAATTGAACCTTTACAATTAAAAGTGGAAACAGAAATGTAACAGTTACGTTTAGCCTACATATGTCTTTACAAACGAGGAGGTGGGAGACGTTTCTCAAAAATTTCTAACTGTAAAATTACCGCAATTAATTACACAAAAGATCACCTTAACAACAAGAGCACCCGTCTGGAGGACGCCATACTTGTGCAGGAAACACATTCGTGAATGAGTAAGGAAGCGGAGCCATTGGCTACCTAGAAAATGATAGACACTTGCCACGCCCACAAGTCTTTTATTTTAACGGAAGTTGGCAAACCAACTTAAGGTGCATTACCGCCACCAACTGGACTGGAGTGTGATGCAGAAAGGGGAGAAAAACCTATGACTATGCAATTTCCAATTAAATGCTCTCTAATAACCGTCTACTTTTTAAATAACAGAATATGGATCTATGAATCAAGTTAAACTTATCTCCATACCTTAATAGTTGTTCCAATAATCGTTCTAATGTCAAATTACCCACTCCCAAGGATTTAAAATATTGAATTCGTAAATTATATGCCACACACCCTAATAAAATATGATCTACAGTCTCTGATTACACGATCTTCATACTCCAGACTGATGCTGTCCTATCTTTAATAATGTATAATTTAATCTAGTGTGCCCAATTCTGAGGCGTGTTAATATAATATAATATAATTTCTTTCCTTCTTGTTTTAGATAGATAGATACTTTATTAATCCCAAGGGGAAATTCACATACTCCAGCAGCAGCATACTGATAAAGAACAATATTAAATTAAAGAGTGATAACAATGCCGATAACAATGCAGGTATACAGACAGACAATAACTTTGTATAATTTTAACGTTTACCCCCCCCCCCCCCCGGGTGGAACTGAAGAGTCGCATAGTGTGGGGGAGAAACAATCTCCTCAGTCTGTCAGTGGAGCAGGACGGTGACAGCAGTCTGTCACTGAAGCTGCTCCTCTGTCTGGAGATGACACTGTTTAGTGGATGCAGTGGATTCTCCATGATTGACAGGAGCCTGCTCAGCGCCCATCGCTCTGCCACAGATGTCAAACTGTCCAGCTCCGTGCCTACAACAGAGCCTGCCTTCCTCACCAGTTTGTCCAGGCGTGAGGCGTCTCTCTTCTTTATGCTTTATGCTATTCTTTATGCTGCTTCCCCAGCACACCACTTTTTTTTTTTGCCCCCTTTTCCCATGGATCCAAGTCTGCTTTGTATCCTATACATATGTCTTCCCTTACCATTAGTGTTCCACAGTTTTTGCCACCAGTCTCACCAGACTTTTAATTTCTTATTTATTAAATGTCACTTTTAAATCAATAAAAGGATGTTTAGTGGCCTTTTATGCTAAATCATTAATTATTTCTTTTCCTTTGACCCCATTATGTGCGGGATCCATTAAAAAACTAACACATAGACCCATATTCTGCAACCGGTATAATGCTTGATTCACTTCCAGCAGCAAGTCTTACCCCACTGAAGAGTTACCCGTTTTAATGTTCTGTAAGTCAGCAAGGAATCAGAACAGATGAGTACCCTGTTTGGACAGAGCTCTTCTATCCATAGTAGACCCAAAATAATGGCTATCAGTTCAATTGTAAATACTGACAAATAATCAGACAGTTTTTTTCTTTATTATAATGTTAGCCATTATGAATGTAGTGAGAAGTCAAGTAAAATGGCACCTTTTATTGGCTAACTAAAAAAGATTACAATCTGCAAACTTTTGAGGCAACTCAGGTCCCTTCTTCAGGCAAGATGTAACCTTGAAAGCTTGCATATTGTAATCTTTCTTAGTTAGCTAATAAAAGGTCTCATTTTACTTGACTTGTCACACATTCATAATGGCTAACACGGTACAACACCCTAGCACTTTATTATAATTGTAATTCTGGGACACAGAATGCTGATGCTGTATTTCCAGTTAAGTTATCTTTGGATCCATCCATAAATGCCCTTAATATCCCATAATAGTTCTGAGTAATACTGTATATGTATTTACTATCATCTTTCAGATATACATTGACTATTTGCTTTTAATTCTATACTAGGGGGCTTCACTCGCCAACCCCCGTGTTTGGTTTTCTGGATACACACTTTTAACATTTTTTTTTTCTTTGAATTGTTGCTATTTCATTAGTTTCACTTTTATTTCAGAACTTCTGTGAAAACAATATTTGTAATCTTGCGAGTCCCAATATGCTGAATCTTTTTTAATGAGGTCAGGACAGGTTTCTCTGTTTGGAATTTCAGCACAGACAAAACGAGCTACATCATCAGCAGTTAATATTTTTTTTTTTTACAAAGTAAAAAAGTAAGTAGAGTTCTGTATTGGACTCCTGTCTGTAAAGTTGTGCTATTTTTCCTCTCACAGTTCCAAAAGTACATGGGGTTACCAAGGTGATACCCCAGCTTTTCTCTAGGTTTTTGTACAAGGGCTAGACAGAACGTTTTTGACTCCTGAGGTAAATGTAGCTTTTTAAATAAGCAGACAGATCAATATATATACATGAACAAAGTATCCAATAAATGCATGTGTGGTAAACTCCATTTTTGAAATTCTCAAGATTCTTTATTTGTCACATGCATAGTTATACAGGACAACACGCAGTGAAATGCATCCTGATCCGCTTATCAAAAACTGTGCAAAGTTAGAAGAATATCAGTTAGATTAACAAAAAGTCATAGATTGATAACAGTATAGTAGAACATAATAAATAAGTAAAATTATGTGAATAAAGTGGAATTAAGTGTTAAGGTGTAATAGTGTAGTAATTATTGTGCAAAACCAAAGATAGACTGGTGCATAGTTAAATGAAGCAGTTTGTTTGTTTGCGCTACTGCGATCTTTACTTTCTTTTTTTATATTTTCTAATTTTCCTACTTTCATATCCTTTAACTTTCTCCACATGTGTATAGTGCCTTTTTTTTTGAGCCTTTGTAATTTCCCTGGTTTCATAGTCTCTAACCTGCTCTGCATGTGTTTAGCGCCAACGTTTGTAAACGTCTTTATGAAGTTCTACTTTGTCATTTTACTCATTGTCTTTTAATTCGGAGCCGTACAGTACAATGAATAGAACAGAATAAAAGCTCAATACAGTATAAAAATAAAAATTCTAGAAGTACGGAGTAGAATTTCACATTAGATGATATCACATTAAATGATTTGGATTTGTTTTAAGTCCTGGAGACCTCATTCATCAAGCTGCCTCCCCCATTTTGCCATTCCACATCTGAAATAGCGCTAATCCGATGAAAGGATCCCGCATTCCCACGTACCCATTCATCAGGGATGACTTTACCTTCGGCAGGCAATCTACAATTTAAAGAGATTGTTATTTTCTTGTAAATTGTTACATATGCATTATTTTCACTTTTACTTTAAAAACTTTTGTAAAAACAATACTTGTTTCTTTATTTCCTGCCCCGCGCGTGTTTACATCCCTTTCTTCCCAGACGTATAATACTGCTCGTGTTGTGAAGGGTGTTGCGGCTGAACGTACGCTAAAGATATGCCTTTGGATCATTTGCTGTCTTTTTGCTGCTTGCAAGCTGCCTCTTCTGCCTGTCACATGTCGCTGTTTTAAGAGCTCTGAGCACATGATGCTTGTCTGCCAAAAGCAATCCAACAACTGCTTGGTTAGAGGTCTGTTGACTTGTTTTAAATGATGGCTCACTGCCTGGTCTCACGTGACGTAAAAGCAATACCTGTCTTTTATTTCTTGCCACGGGCGTGGTTGAATTCTTTCTTGCAGAATGTATAACGCTGATTATACCACTACAGGACTAATCTGAAGGTCCATTAACCCCATGTTTTCAGCCTGTGCTGAACCCACCCACTCAAAACTAATAATACTTTTTACATGGTCCTCCCAACAATCTCTTCATACACTAATTACAGGGTGATCATTCTTATGCCCTTTCACTTTTACCCAGTACATTAAACGTAATTGTAATCTGTGGAGTCTCAATGGTATTTGTCCCATCTCGACTTGTACTGCAGAGTTAGGCGAGGATTTAACTGCACCACAACAGACCCTCAAAGCCTGACTCTGAATATCATCCCTTTTTTTTTAAGTCGGAGTGAGACGCTAATTCATAAGCTATACAGCCAAAATCAAATACTGATCTAATTAGACCTATATACAGTAAATGGATTATAAATCCTTTCTGGTTTAAACATAATCATAACTATTTAACCCTTTGAACCCTACAGGCCAGCTGTATAGTATTATATGCCTGCAAGGCCGATATAATGGCCCACCTATCTACCGTCATAACCCTGCAGAACTGAATAACGGCATATGCCTATCTGTGCACTATGCTACTGTTACACTACTCTACTCTCTAAATCTTGTAGTCCGCTGTCATAGAGACATATTTCCCAAAGGCCACCACAATGCATTACAGTGACACAGATGTACCCACTACAGTCAAACTCCCCACCTGGAACAGTCCCCAAAGCAGGTTGCACTACGCCTGATGGAGTTCGAATGATTCATGGCAAAAGCAAGAGCCCCCCAGAAAAGGGAGACGCAGGGCGATTGATTGGAAGATGGTGCAAATCATGTGAAGGGCTCTTGTGCATTGTTTCTGGCACTAAAAACTGTTTTGAAGCCTCACTCAAAAGGTGCAGTTTTTGCGCTAGTCTTTACAATGAATAACAGAAAAACTGTGAGACTAAAAGTGATCCAGCGTGTTCTATTGTATCAATCTGCTGTTATTATATTATAATCATCATATAATAAAGTTTTACTTTTACAAATTAAAATTTTTAGTTTTCTAAATTGCTTAGAAATTGCCGGGATGGCTTGGGTTATGGTGCCAAAACACTGGGGAGGGCAGGGTTCAAATGGTTAAACAATTAAGTACATTCATTGCCTTTTTACATTTATCTATAATTTTACTCATTTGACACTTCCAAATCAGTTTACTATCCATGTATAGACATAAATATTAAACTACTGACATGTCTTCCAGCTGTTGATCATATATACTCTTAAATTTATTTTAGGTTTTTTCACTCTTGTACTGAAGCAACTCACTTGAGATTTTTCCACTGAAACCTTAAACCCCCCATTTACAGTATGTACCCACTCTGCAACTTTATTTCTAATTGCATTTTGTTAGCAATATATACAAAAATCCTACTCTTAATCCAAAGAGCCCCATCATCAGCATATAATGATTTACCTATTTCCATTCCTGCCAGAGAAAATATATAATTTTTCATAACATTAAACAACCAGTAACGGCGTACTGCACGATAATGTGCAGTGAATACACTTGACTTATAGTTCTCATCCTCTTTCTCTGTACGTTTAGCATTCGTTTGTTCAGAGGTCGATGCACTTGCTGCTTCCTGAGCAGCTCATTTTCTCCACTCCATTGGCCCTCTTCTTCCGTCGGCATCTGTTCATGTTAAAACTGATTAAGTCACTTTTTGTGTTACAATTACTTAGTACGTCTTTCTTAATTTTTTCACTTAAGCACTTCAGTGTTCAATCTGCCTCAAGAATGATTTAAGATATGAAGAGGTAGGGGAAGTGAAGGGGAAGGTGGTAGGGATGAGAATGGTGCCCGAACGCATACGCCTCATGGCCACGCTGCTGAGAGTTGATTCTACAATAAAATAAAAAAATAAAAAGAGTAATAAAAACCATCACCCTGAAAGCGGACAGTAGGGGTCACATAGTATATGTGTACCAAATTTCAGGTCAATTGGTCAAACGGTTTGTGAGCTACAGGTGATTTAAAATCCTGGACAGACAAACGGACAGCCATGGTAGCATATTATATAAGAAGATAATGGGCTAAGTACACTGCCTTGTGGAGTACCATATTCTGCCTTATGTATGTTTGAGTATCTGGATCCCATTTTAAAGTGGTGTATACTTTGTCACACACGTGTGATTGGGAAGCAGCTAAAGGGCCTGAATAATAATAATAGTACCACACTAGACCAGGTGGTGGCGTGGTGCACTGACTTTTTATCTCAATCCTCTGCAGACCATCCACGGGAAATCCCACTAGGTCCCAGCACCATTGATGATGTCACTTCCGGTACTGGCTCCACTGATGACATCACCTCCGGTACCGGCGCTATTGATGAGGTCACCTTTCTGGTCCTGAATGTGTCACTTCCAGTTATGGTGCTACTGATGACATCACTTCCGGTTCCGGATTACATCGCTTTCTGTCCCGGCCTTTAAAGCCGCCATATTCTCACTCTCAAATCAGTTCTGTTCTGGACTCAAACCTGAATACAACCCATCTAAACAACCCTTTTGCAGCCAGGGCACAATATATGGGAGGCTTCCCCAAACCTTTTTGATGTCTTCTTGTTATTCTTGTGACAACTTGTATCTAATTAAAAAAAAAAAAAATCATTATAAAATTATATATTCTACCCCATTCCAAAATTACACAATTTTAATAAAAGTCTTTCCTTCCACAACATATCATATGCTTTTTTCTATGTCAAAAAACTGCTATTATAAATTCTTTGTCTGCACTTTTCTAATTTCATCTTCTAGTTTCAAAACCAATTTCATTGTCATTCTACCCGTCCTGAAACCACTTTGCCATTATTGTCTTTTTTAACGATCATTAACTACGTGCTCCATTATCTTACTCATATGTGCTGTTAATGAGATATAACTAGCTGGATCAGACGGTGTTTCATCTTTTTTTAAAATTGGTATTACTACCACTGTTTTTTCAGGTAGAAGGCAGTTTACCTAATCTCCAAATGATATTATAAAACTCTAATGTTACTTCAAGAGATACACAATCAATTCTTCCAGGTCAACCCGTATTTAACATGAAGGAGCTGCGGAGCACCACTTCAAGCAACGCCGCTTATTCAGATATTCCATTGCCCTCAAGGGTTCTTATTTCAAGTACAGATAAGACATTTTACTCATTTGTTGGAGTAACCTTGCTTTGCATATATTTTATGCAATGTCATTATTGCTAGGAATTTATTTATGCAGTTTTTTTCGATGTTGCGACCTTGCTGAAGTAGCTAAGTGGTAACCTCTGTTTGTCTAGTACTGCAATATCAACCATTAGACATATATAAACGAAAGACCTGTGTGTGTGGGGGGGGGTGTAGGGAACAGTCTGCCCTACTCACACTGTCCGAGGCACAGGAGTTGGTGTGAATTGTATGGAAGATGTAGAAGCATATACAAGTGTGATTTGCACTTGGTGAGATGGTGCGAAACATATACTTTTAAATTTTTTTGGCGCTTGCATGCACCTCACTTCTAATTCAACCCAAGCAGACAAACTCAGCTTTGTGGTACATGAAACTTTGTACGTTCACACAACGAACTACCATACATTTGCCTAATACAGGATCGGGCCTGTCCCGATCAATTTGTGCCACAGCTACACTCGACTACACGTCCCTCTCGGAGGAGATACGACCTGTCCCGGCCCACTTAACTCACGCCTCTGCAAGTTCACCAATCTAGTAAAACTGCTAGGGAGTCTTCAGGTTGTTTTTTTGTCCCAAAGACCACATGCAGCTAATGATACACACTTATAAATATCTTTAGTAAACATCTTTTCATCTTTATTTTTTAAAATCTTTTAACATTTTTTTTGTACACATTCTTTATTCCTAAAACAAATTCTAACTAATGAATATAACACACCACTGTTTCAGGCTGGTGTTTTTTGTGATTTTTATTTTATTTAATGACTAGACAAAGAGCCTGTTTTGACAACGTAAGATGAAACGGGCACGAGTTTGTGTCAGCAGTGTATGAAGAACAAATGATAAGTAACAAAGAAGTTGTTTTGTAATGATTGTAGTCCGCTATACTCATTACTGTACAGGCTTGTACTGTTAGTTGATGAATTTCCAGGCCTATTGTATAATATTGAATGATGAATGTTCCAGTACAATATGGAATAGTAATATGTATAAGCACCACAAACCTGATATAGGTGTATTGAATGAATGTGTAATTGAATCAGAATGCGTAATTAGGCCTCGAGCTGTAGTCGAAATCGCCTTTCAGGCCTCTAGAGCTTTAATCGAAGTCGCCTTTCTCTTTGAATTTTTGCCGCGATGTTGGGGTTGGATGTCGGTCTCGTAAGGTTTTTCGGGCAGTTGCGCAGAAGGCGACTGCGCATTCGGCTTCAGACGGACGTGAGTGAGTGAGTGAGTGAGTGAGGAGGCAGGTGAATTATGCATTAAGATTAGATCAAATTTAAGATTTTTATTGTTGCATACTCTGCAAGCACATTGTGAAATTGTTTTGCCACAGTTGTGGTGATGCATAAATAAATACAGCATTAAACAGGAGTAGCAAAATTTAAATGAATAAACAGCATAAATCAATCTATAAACAAATTGATGCAATAAATAAAGTGATGTACAGTACTGTTTCATATAAAACAACCGGTGGGTACAGTACACAGGGCAGACAAAGCAGGATCTCGTTACTGGATGTTCAGTGATCTCACCTGAAGCAAGTAGTGAGGATGTGGTAAAACTTTCCAGAAAGCAAAAGTGAAAACAGGATAAGCTGGATGGGCGATATTTGAAATGATGGATTCAGCTCTCATCAGACATTGAGAAGCTGTGGAAGGTCAGCCCAAATTAAATTAGAAGTTGTACAGACAGTCCTTTGTAGGAATTTGCGATCCTGGCAGGTCAGGTTACCAAAACAAACCATGATGCATCCTCTCAGGATACTTTCCATAGTGCAATGGTGAAAGTTCATTAGTGTTTTGGTTACCACCCATGGCTCGAATCTCATAAATGCCAGAAGTGACTCTTCTCTTCTCTTCTCTTGTCTCTTAACCCACACTTGCTCCATCCTGGGTATGACGTTAATCTGCATCCAGCCCTGCAAGCAGGTCTTCCAACTTACAAGGAAAACCCGAGGGTTGGTGGCACTCCAGCCACCGTAAAAAAACTTGCACTGCTCCAGTGTAGTGCTGAAGTGTCACCTGTTGCACTTGGGCCCAAATCCGGGTGGTGCGTCGTATGGCGAGTACAGCAATGCACTGTAATTAGTGCATGCTCCCAACTTCCTCAAGACTCTTTAACCTCCTCACGAAATAGAGCATTTGCTGAGCCTTTTTCAGTATGCAGCTGGTGTTAACAAACCACAAAAAACAGTCAGTGATGTGGACATCCAAGAACCTGAAGCTGTTAACTTCCTGACAGCGGAGCCGTTGATGTGGAATGGAGCTTAATTGCCTTTGTTCTATCTGAACTCAACAATGACGTCCTTTGTTTTGTTGACTTTCAGGGAGAGACTGTTGACATGGCACCATACAGTCAGGTCTTTTACTTCAGTCCTGTAGGCAGCCTCATCATTGTCACCGATGGGGCCAATCATAGTGGTGTCATCTGCAAACATAATGACGCTGTCGCCCTCATGTTGGCTACACAGTCATAGGTGGATAGACTGTACAGCAGTGGAATGAGGCAGCAGCCTTAAGCAATGCTGATGTTGATGAACACTATAGAGGAGTTCTTGTTGCCAGTCCTCAGTCCTCCAGTCCTGTTTGTCAGGAAGTCAAACACTCAGCCAGAGATGGAGCGGCTCAGTCCAAGGTCTCAGAGCTTTAGGGCACAATGGCGTTGAAGGAAGAGCTATAATCAACTAACAGCACCCTGACATTGGGCTTTGTTCATCATTTTTTTTATTACCCCTTGCAGTTTAAATCTCTTTTACTAGGCTTGTTTCTCTACTTGCCCTGGGAAGATATATTTTTTTTTTTGACTAGGGGGCGATGCTCGCTTCACTTGTCAACCCTCTGCCTGCGCTATGCGCCAGCAACTTTGCGTCTCTACTGTTCGCATATGTGGATTTCACTTTCACCAAACAACAAAACTTTTAATTCTTGCAGATACGCCTCTTCATTGGGAAGAAACACTACTTTTCCCTGATGGCAACACAAATTAGACGATCTACAAATCTCCGAATTAAAGTTTAACTTTAAAGTCGACCAATATATAAATTCTTCTGTTATATCACCTATGTCCATATAGTCAATCTCTTTTCGCTGTTCTGTTATTTCACCAAGTAATCATTTCCGTTTGTTTGTGCTAATGCGATGTTTACTATCAGTTTTTTGAGACTTTTGAATTTTAGTACTTCATAATCTCTAACCTGCTCTTCATGTGTATCACGCAGTTTTTGAACCTCTTTACGACGTTTTTGTCTTTTCTTCTTGTACTGTTTGTCTATTACTTCCACCACCGCTTGGACCCGTTAGGTTTTCAATTCATCTCTTGGCACAAAGTCTCATCTTGCGGGACATGAAATTACCTCTCTGCAAATGTCTCTTCTCGTTTCAAGATTTTTTTATATAAAAGAGAGATACTTAAAATATTAGATTGAATAAATATTTTCATGTTAAACTGATTTAGAACAATATTATATATGTGAATTGTATAATTTAAACATCTTCTTCTTTTGGCTGCTCCCGTTAGGGGTCGCCACAGTGGATCATCTTCCTCCATATCTTTCTGTCCTCTGCATCTTGCTCTGTCACACCCGTCACCTGCATGTCCTCTCTCACCACATCCATAAACCTTCGCTTAGGCCTTCCTCGTTTCCTCTTCCCTGGTGGCTCTATCCCAGTGCAAATCTTAGCATCTTTAACTCTGCTACCTCCAGCTCTGTCTCCTGCTTTCTGGTCAGTGCCACTGTCTCCAATCCATATAACATAGCTGGTCTCACTACCGTCCTGTAGACCTTCCCTTTCACTCTTGCTGATATCCGTCTGTCACAAATTACTCCTGACACTCTTCTCCACCCATTCCACTTTGCATGCACTCTCTTTTTCACCTCTCTTCCACAACCCCCATTACTCTGTACTGTTGATTCCAAGTATTTGAACTCATCCACCTTCGCCAACTCTACTCCTTGCATCCTCACCATTCCACTGACCTCCCTCTCATTTACACACAAGTATTCTGTATTATTCCTACTGACCTTCATTACTCTCCTCTCTAGAGCATATCTCCACCTCTCCAGGGTCTCCTCAACCTGCTCCCTAATATCACTACAGATCACAATGTCATCAGCAAACATCATAGTCCACGGGGACTCCTGTCTAATCTCCTCTGTCAACCTGTCCATCACCATTGTAAATAAGAAAGGGCTCAGAGCTGATCCCTGATGTAATCCCACCTTCAACTTTAATGCATCCGTCATTCCTACCACAGACCTCACCACTGTCACACTGCCCTCGTACATATCCTGTACAACTCTTATGTTCTTCTCTGCCACTCCCGACTTCCTCATACAATACCACAGCTCCTCTCGAGGCACCCTGTCATATGCTTTCTCCAGGTCCACAAAGATGCAATGCAACTCTTTCTGGCCTTCTCTAAACTTCTCCATCAACACCCTCAGAGCAAACATCGCATCTGTGGTGCTCTTCCTTGGCATGAAACCATACTGCTGCTCACTAATCATCGCCTCACTTCTTAACCTAGCTTTCACTACTCTTTCCCATAACTTCATTCTGTGGCTCATCAATTTTATTCCCCTGCAGTTACTACAGTCCTGCACATCCCATTATTTTTAAATATCGGCACCAGTACACTTCTTCTCCACTCCTCAGGCATCCTCTCACTTTCCAAGAATCCATTAAACAATCTGGTTAAAAACTCCACTGCCATCTCTGCTAAACACCTCCATGCTTCCATAGGTATGTCATCTGGACCAACGGCCTTTCCATTTTTCATCCTCTTCACAGAGGATAATTTGTATAATTTAATAAATTTCAATTATATCATGTGATGGATGCCATTGGAGAACTAGCACCCGGCTAGAACGCACATAGTGTGGAAAGACGGGAGAGACAGCTTTGCACAGGACATTGTCTCCCTCGGAGTGCTAGGTGGCAGCACCCACTTATTGGGAACTGGCATTTGTTGGCTCATCCCTGTTGGGGTCTGTGGTTGCTGCCAAAGGGAAAGAAAGGATTAGCAAACCCAATATTGTCAGGCTCCAGCCTCACCTGGCTGGAAGTGCTCCTGGGCCACAATTTTGGAACATCAGAAGTACTCTTGGGTTTTATATAAAAGGAGCTGCCTACCTCAACTCTGGAAGCCAGATTTGGGAGGAGGTGGATAAGGCTTGGTGCGAGGAGTGGAGGTGCTGAAGGAGGAGATGACAGGATTGCTGTGTGCTGAATTGCACTTGTGGTAGTGGTGTGGGAAGCTCTTCCCTGTAAAGCACTTGTGTCCGAACCTTTTTATTGTGCGTTCGGCCAGCACAATTAATATAATATACATAACATTATATATAGTATTAATATATATTTTTGCACTTACATTTGATGTAATGAAATCATTCAAATTATATTTATTATGCTCATTAAGGCAAAAAATTATATTTTATGAATTTAATTTTAAAGGTCTGTCAGATTCTTGAGAGCTTCCCAATTTATGAACTGTTGGATCTGCTCCTCAGTTGACATCAGTTCAATACCGGTAGAAATTCATTGATATAGTATTTTATTTGTCCCCAGGGCAAAACAAAAACCCCACAGGTTAAATTGTCAAGCTCAAGTGTAAAGCTACTCAACTGCTTGCCACCTTCTGTGAAGACTCACGGTAGATGTTCTCTGTCAGAGGTTAATTCTTGGTTAGAACTAGCCTCCATTGTTAGCGTGACTTCTTGTTTTCATATTTATGCACTATGAATTAAGAATTAGCAATACACATAAAACATTTGCAAAGCTAGTTTTAATATTTGTCCATACCAGAATAAGTGTCTGCTCTAAACATGCACAATTACGAAAAAGAACCGACTCGTTTAATAGTTATTCAGTGTGGAAAGTGGATGAGAGGCACACAGTCCTGGAAAGTAAAATTCTAAAGAGATGTCCATTGATTTGCATAAATCATCTGACTAAGACTTTATGGTTACTGGGAACCAAAGCCTAGGCCATCAACACTGGGGACATGAAAGGAGCCAACCCTACCTGGACAAGAAACCTGCTCATGACATGGCACACTTGGGTCAATTTAGGCTTGCCAGTTACCCTAAGATGTACATTTCGGGGAGGGTTATAAAGTTGGACTAAACCCCATGTAGATAATGACAGAATGGCCAAACATCTCTTGGATAGGGACTAAGTTAGGATTTAAACCTTTTGGAGGTTGAGCACTTACTATTGTAACATATGGTGGGTGGAAAAACAGTACAAACAATATTTTAATATCAAGGCCCAAATAAGGTACAAGGCCACCATTTCCATTGGAATGCTGTCATGCAGGTCCTGAACGGTTGGTAATTGCTCCAATCATCAGGAAGAAAAGCCTCCAGTTCTCTGAGACACAAGGAGGTGGAAGTGTCCCTTGCACCCTGTGCTCTGCAACTTTCTGCCCAATACAATTATGTATCCCCCATCAAGTTTAACAGTTGGCAACATACATCAGATTGGCAACAATATCAAATTGCAGCAAAACTTGCAGTGCACTTGAGGAAAAAAAAAACAAAACATACCCGTTTCACCTTCGGCCAGGAGCGCAGTTTGTTAGCAACTCTGGTTAATGTTTGCCAGTACACTTGAAACATTTACCTAGACGACTACATAGCACTCGTGTTAAGTCACCCTAAAAGTGTCTGCCAAACGTGGTACATATAAGTAGTATAAAGCATAACAGAATGGCAAACATTTTAACCTTGTAACTTTCTGCTACTAGCTAGTTAAATATCTGAAATAAACACTTACCAATGGCCAGGTGCAGTTTGTGTCCAAAACAATGTAGTCTGGGCCAGTCATTTACTTCACTAGCTTTGATCATATTTTTCACATTGTCAGTAGTAAAACACACTAGCCCATCTTCTCAAACACCTGCTAACCAAAGCCTCACTTAATTCCATATCTATATTTTCCCCACTGTAGTCTTTGGAGAAATAGGACGTCAGAGCCTTTATTTCAAAGTCACAGTCGATGAAGTGAATTATCAGGTTTGTGTAGGGTTCGGTTGTCCTGCTTGACCAAAGATCAGTCATGCATGCAAAAAATTCCCACATCTTTAGGCTCTTCCAGCATCCGTTTGTAACACTGGTCATACATCTCCAAGATGGTGACTTGGGAAAAATATGGTCGCTTTAGATATGGTTCAGATTTTCTCTTCAGTCTGACCATGCTGCTTGCACAAATTTATGAACAGCACTTTCGTACTGCTCTTTATGACTGTGCTTCAAATGGTAGAACAGGTTTGTTGTGTTTACTCTCAAAGAAGCCACCACCGCTCAACAGGATTTACAAAATACTTGCGTTTGTAAATGGTCTTGACATTTAAAGCCAAGGTACTGCTACACAATAGACTTGCTAGCTCAGTCTCAGCTATATCCATGCGCTTGCTGCCTTTGCCAATAAATGAGTTGACAGACACCGAGCTGCTGTTGTGCCTCATACACAGAAGACGTAATTGTTTGCAATGAGTGTCGTCAGTATGAAAAAGAGTCTCTGCTTTCAGCCTTTTAGTTTGTAGTTCAGTTACTTGTATAATTTAATAGCAGCTTAAGTTTATGGCAGTTTGATGCAGCAATAGCTTTAATGCACAAACAACTTATCACAATAATGATAAAAATACAAATAATCATTCAGCATTAATACAAAGGGTATGTTTACTCAGATTGGCAAGTTTAGAACCACGGTTTCCCTAAGTGACTGTGGTTTGTCAATGTGTAGTCTTATATTGTCATTAGATTTGAGGCTGCTCCCATTGCAATGTGAAATAATTTCAGTTTTTGTGACTGATACACTTGTAGTTCAGAAACGATTTTGTTCTTTGGAATTGTTAGTTGCTCTCAGTTTACATATTGAAGTTTTAATTGTCTGACCTCTTAAGGCCTGATGCATCCTGCTAATTGGTAGTCAACATAGTATGATTCACTTTGCCGTTTCATTTGTGATTGTGATTTACATATTTTTAACATTAAACTCTCTTTTTGTGTGGTGGTGTTATATTGTCCACCTCAAAAAAAAAAAAAATGTGGCATTAAAAGTTTGTGCACCCTGCTAAGACAGAACTTTGCAACTGCCCTTTAGACAAACAGCAGAGCTTTCAAATGTTTTTGCAGCCATTGACGAGTCCTTGAATTCTTGGTTTGAAGATTTTTTTCCCCCATTCTTCCGTGCAAATCACTTTCGGCTGTGAGATATTCTTGGGCTGCCACACAGATTTTCAACGATGTTCAAGTCTGGAGACTGCAAGGGCCATTCCAAAACCTTCACCTAGCGTTTCTTGAGGTAATGCACAGTAAATTACGAAGTGTGTTTTGGATTAATGTCTTGTTATTGAGGCCATCCTCTTTTCTGATATTGTCCGATAATAAGTGAAAGTCATGCTTCCCTGCACTCGTGTAATGTTTCATGTGCCAATAGCTAGCACACAACCCCAAACCACAGCAGATCCACCTCCATGCTTAACAGTTTTCATCAAACGATGACCTTTTTCTCCATGGTGCGTTAAGATGCACCTCTGGGGATCTTTTCTGTCTGCTGCCATCACACAATTCAATGCTTTCTCCTGACGTCGCAGACTAAATGCTTATACTTTTTAAATTTCATTTTGCCATTTCTGTATAATACACTCATTCGTTTATCTATATATTGATTGATTGCATTATTTGCTCCACAAGTCTGCAGATGAATGCATCTGAAGTTCCCCTTGGGATTAATAACTTTTATTTAATCTAATCTAAAATATGTAATTTGGCCAGGGATGTCCAAACATTTGAAACTAACTGTAAAATGACATAAGGAGAGAACATACAGACACTAAAATAAATCAACCTGGCATGGGAGTTGAACCCAGAAACTACCCACTGTGCCCAACTGCATTACTTTATAGTGCTTTTTCTATAATTCAGGTCAGCCTGGTCCGTGCGTATTACTGATGCCAATGATTTCTACTCTTTAACTGCAGTCAGGAAGCACAATGCTACAATGCACACAAAGAAATTAAACTGTGCTCTCACATTTAATACTGAAAATTCCTGAACTGTTTACCATTTTACACAGTTTCAGTTGTTGAAACATTTTAATTGTTTTATAAATGTAATCTGCATTTTGAAGTGTGACTAAGCTGCTTGAATTGTTGACTTCACGTGCAGATTTGGTCACAATGGCTACACTCCATAATACGTTTTGCCACTTCAGTTGTTGCACTGTACAACAGCCATGAAATGGAGGTCTGAATGAAGGCTGCAGTTCTGATGCATTTACCTTATCAGAACTTACCTCAGGACTGTCACCCCGGGCTGCTGCAAAGTCCCTGAAGGTCCTCTAGTGGGAGCCAAAACCTTCATCTTTTTGAATGTGTGGCTCCTTCTTGTGCCAAACAAAGTGTGATGTGCATCTCCTGCTTTCTACTCCGACAATAGTCCTTACAGATTATTATTCTGATCTTCTGGAAATACTCTTCAGACAGGACAGACATTTGGAAGTGTATTTTGAGATCATTACTTGTAGTGAAAAAGGATTGTAGGGTTTGAGGATTTTCACACATGAATTGCCTTCCACCTTGCAATTAGCTTCAAACTTGTTCTACTTTGGATTTGGTTGGACGCTTCAGTGATTTCACTTGTTACAATTTTAGTAATAGGGATTCAACCACAATTCTATGAATGACCCGCAGAAATGAACAGATAATTACCCTTCATTAGAAAGGTTAAGGCAGCCCAATGAACAAAGACCCGAATGCAGTTCCACATTTTTATTTGCCAATTTATTCACATATATGTATATGATACAATTTAGGACAGCATTTAAAATGGGAGCAGGGGCCTACTCAAACTAAAAGCAAGTGCTTTCTCTAACTCAAGTATTTCAATATTAAGACCAAGTGCTTTCAAAAACAAAGGTGGATCAGCTGAATGCAAGGAGGTTTGAACCCATCCTCAGTTTTTGACAGGGCAAGAACGAGTCCTTGTGCAAAGCAGACCACCTCTCTCCCCTGTGTGAAGAAACAGTGATGCTCTTAAGGCACCATCTTGTCATTTCTAGCATTAACATTATGGACATCTCTCTCCACCTTTTAAAATACTTCTCTCTATACCTTATTGCCATTAGACAACTTCTGCCAGTGCACACCTTAGTACAAAAATGGGAACACGAGCTAGAACTTTGCTTTTCTTTGAACAGCAGCTTTCCTCATGTAAAAAATGGCCACAAATGCAGCCTTCATTCCAAAAGTGATTCCTGACTCCAGTACAAGGGAGTCCACTGTCTGCCCTGGCTTTGAATTTGCATGCCCAGCCATAATGAATAGACTTTTGTCTTACATACCAGTTTGTTGATTTTTATACCTTGCATTTCATGAGACCTTGCTTTGAAGAAGGAAAAAAAAAATAAACTTGCAAGTCTGCTATAATAAATGCAGCTTGTAAATTCAGAAATTGGAAGTGCCAGAGTAATTCTGCCACATCCAATGCCGGGCTGCACTACAGCTCTGAGAAACCTGTGCAAAGTCTGCTTTGCTTATTATTGACTCAAATTAAAAAGAAAGAAATGGAGCCATGATACTTCAACAAGGTTCAACAATTTGGAGACAAGGCCAGTGCAAACATCCACTCCAGAAACCAAACTAGTCTAAAATCTATAATGCGTAAACACTCAGAAAAAACACTCACCACACACCAATGTTAATTATTAAAACTACCAAACAGTACAATACTGAAGGCAACACCAATTCACTAAGCGGCCTGCGCAGCACATTTGTAACGGTAAGGCTGGCTCCTCATGGCTCAGCACTCGACGCCGTCACACCAGAGGGCCCCACTGCCTGGAATGAGCAGTGCCAAGTGAGGTAAGTAAATTGCTTTAAACAGCACCCATTATCACGAGGAAAGTCATGAGTGATGACTTGAGTATTCCAGCTATTGCTCCAGTTTTCTTCCCCTCTGAGTTAGAAATCCAATGGCAGCTGTACCAACAGTCAAATGAAATGCACTTGGCTGTGCCATTCTTCATTTGAGTACTGGCCACCTTAAAGAACCCTTGAGTTCCTACAGCAAGGGAAAAGGCTTCAAGGTGCAGGAATGATTCTTAAATTCAGGAAGAGGTTCAAGAACCTACTAATAACTAAAAAAAAAAGTTATCTAAGCAGCTTTCAAACTTCAAGAAATGTAACAATTCAAATGAACACAATCCACAGTCCTCACACCATGGAAGACATTCCATCACAGATCTTGTGGATACCCAATGAGTAACATGGAATGAAAAGCAGTCACTATAGTGTCTCCCCTCTGTAGTGTGAGAATCGGACAATGCAAGTGTTAAGCTTGCATCTTACCGTATGCAGACATTTAATTTCCACCAGCAAGGCAAGCCATCTGCAAAAATTGATTGACAAAACAGCTGCTATTAACTATCCTGCCTGAAATGCGAGATGAATCCCACCTTGTGGAATGCAATGGTCTGAACAGTATGATCGCCAAGAGGCACAACTCATCAAAAACTAAAATTGTCCTAAAAAGTCTTCATAATCCTACTTGTCTCACCAACCAAAGCCACACACCTTTCCAGTGCTTAAGGTCAGGGTCTTCATTACACCACCAGGTACAGTACAAGTAAACCTCTCACTTTCAGAGGGGTAATAAAAGCTTTGTCAGCAAACTCGCCTAGTGAGTACAAGAGCTAAACAATCATCAAGAACAACAGAAGAAGAGCGCATCAAAGCTCCCAAAGACAGGTAACTAGGATTATTCAGAGCTATAGAATAACTAAAGTAAACTTCCACATTCAACTTCCTCTCCTCCCTTTTAACTTAAAGATTCTTCCTTTGGGCTTTGAAAGGGAATGGGGCCGACACAAATGGATCAGATGTGCAAACTTCTGTAGTCCACGAATGGAGCGGTGCTACAGGCACAGATCCCACCGCTGCCTTGCGGCTCACATTAGACACAACACGGTGAGCTGTAAATGGCTGTTGTGAGTTTGGTTGCATCCTGGTTGCTGTTCCTTTCTCATGAGGGCTGTAGTGTCGAGAATACTTGGAAAGTGCCTGGGGATGGAATGGTTTGGAAACCACAGGTTTCAAGACATCATGCTGGGCTTCCATAGAGGAACCTCCTGCCAGTGTGGTTGATCTTGGACTTTTTGTTACTATTGGGCGAGGCTGGGAGGCCGCAGAAGAATCCAAAAAATGTTGCGCTCTGGGAGGCGTGCTGGAGATTGGAGTGGGAGCAGCTTCTTTGTCCTTCTTCTTTCCAAACGGAGCATGGAGAAACACATCAAATTCTTCTGCCTGCTGTGGGGCAGAAGGAAGTCCTCGCCCAGGGAAGGGGGCATTGGCAAAAACATCTGACCCCTCTTCTTCTAGATGCCTAGTGTTCGTAAAGGGAGCTGAGGTGAAGACATCAAATTCACCCCCTTCAAGCTGATTTTCTGGATGAAAATTCCCCTCATGCATCAGTGCAGATGTGTGATACTCTAATACAGAAGATGCTGAAATCTCTGCCAAGACCACCTCAGGCTTGGGTGCTAACATACTGGGAGGTGCTGCTTCCACTGTGTCAGCATCTGTTTCATTCCTTTGATTTGAATCCTCCTCCTCCTCAAAGTCCATCAGCAAGGGTAAAGAACCGCTGCAGTCCAGAAGCCCACCATCTTCCTTAAGTTCACTTGCCTCCTCTTCGTCACTTGAATGGAAGCAGCTAGTACTGTAAGTATCGCCTAGATCAAGCTGACCTGCCCCATCACTGGAGTGGCCGGTGTAACTGGCAATAAGCTCTTCACTGGTGCTGCTGTTGTTGTTGCTTGGAGTGAGCGGGTCTTGGCATCCATTGGCCTCTAGGTTCAAGCCTGCAAACAATGAAGAAGACTACCATCAGGCTAAAAGGAAATGGATAACTACAACGTCACTCATTCTTTACAACTGTCTCCTCTACGGCTGCTAACAGTATGACTGAAAATAAACTGTTAGACCGGCACAGCGCATGTAGTTCATGACAGTTTTAATAAATGTCCAATGACAGCGTCAACATTAATTTATTTGCATAAAGAGAAAACTTGTGTTATTAGCTTATGTTAAAATAACTTTTCAATTGTGTTGACTAACGTATAAAAACCAAAAGGAGAACTCGACTCCTTTCACATTCATTCTGCATGTTTAGAAATTGAGAGGCCAGTCCACACATACAGAGTGAAGAAATCTTCGGTAACACTTTAGGTACTGCAAAAATGCATGCACATTTCTTTGGGTGGGTCTTCATAGCACTTACAAAGCATCAGTAAAGTTCTGCAATGTAACCTACTAACAAAATGTAACTTTGCAGGGGTCTGAGGTGGCTTAACTGAGACACGTTTCTCTTGAAATGACATATTAAGTGTAAGACCTGTGTAGGCTTCATATTAATAAGTAATTTGACCATCATATCACTATTACACTGCACAGAGATGAATAACCTACTGTATCTACTGATGTGTTGTACGTGTTAAAGGCCAAAACAAGCCTTTAAGGTCTTGTTACATAAGAGGAAATGAGTAACAGATGCCTTTTTTAGTACCTAAACTAAAATGTTACCAAATCTTTTTCTTCTCTGTGTACTACAGTGAGGAAAAGTGAGCAGCATGCACAACAACTTTGTTTGAAACAAATGGAAAAAAAATCATAGTGCAATCAAATTCACTGAAAACTGCTGACAAGTAAAAATGTAGGAATACTGGTCAAAAGTAACTAACTGTAAAAAGTTAAATGCATCAATTCAGTTGGAAGGGAGGCATCAGCACCTACTGTATTCAAGTATCCATACTTTGTTCCACTTTGTATTTAATTACCAGCTGTGTGGCAAGGCAGACCTGAGGGTGTCATTCATAAAACTTTGCACGTGAAAACGTGTGTACACCAAAAAACAGTAAAATGCACACTGCCAAAAAATCAGATTTCTAACACTTGGTATATATTATATATATATATATGGATCATGCTAATCAACCTATAATAATAATGCATTTTATTTATAGGGGCACTTCAAAGTGGATATATATATATATATCATATATATGCAGTAGCAATGCTGTTGTCTTTCACTGGCTGGAGGAGCTGCCTCCCACCTGATGCATTGAGACATCACCACCTGCATCTTGCCAGCATTAAAGAGCGGTGTTGAGGAAAGGCTAAGTGTCGGAGGAGATAGCCACTGTCCCCTGGCACATGAAATGACATGACAGTCGTTACAATGACTAGTATAGGAAATAGGAAACCCTGAGTGTTCATCGTAAGCATGTTGACTTTCAATGCTACTTTGCCTTGAAATAAATGAGTCCTGGGTTGACCCAGGCTACCAAGCCAGGGCATTTGGCAGTTTCATCTTGGCATTGCAGATATCTTGTGTGTTAATGGAATATTGCAGCTCATAGCAGTGTCATTTTCACTAGGTGCCCTTATTGCTATTTAACAAAAACAACATCATTATTACTAGGTGCCCTTATTACTATGAGTGTTGAGAACTGCATGTGAACTGGCATACTGTAAGTCAGTGATTATCATAGGCAAAAAAAAAAATCCTCATGGTCAATCCCTTCACATACGACTGACTATACTTTAGTTTCAAGTATTGCCAAACATGGTCAAAGCATTAGGCTATGAATAGGCTGTAGGGTGTAAGACTTACTAATTTCTGCATGCAGGAAGTGAATCACATCTCTGATTTTATTGCACTTTGCTACATAATCCTGAGAAGTGATAACACATAGTCTTACTTGTTGGGGGGGGGGGGGGGGGGGGGGGGGACATTATTCAGTGCAAGGAGGCAGCATTGGTCCTTTTAAAAGTGAACTAAAAGAGTCTGTGCACCATTTTTATCATTTTGAGCTTTAGTATGTTTGTCACATCAATGCACATTACGGTAACAGCTTAGGCAAATGAATTGTTGAACGCATGAGTCATCGTTTAGCTGGTTGGGCTGGATTTTCCTACTTTTCTTAAGGTGTTGTTGCTTCGAACTGTCTCAGAAATACTGCAAATGGATGGATCAAAGTTGCTGCAAAAGCACTCCAGTCAAGTTTTCTTTTACAAATCCTGACTTTTGTGTGGAAAGTTGCATATGCAGGTTTTATAAAGTTGGACCCCACATTCACAATAAAGAACGTTTCATGTGGGACTGCACAACAAAGAGACATAGAGCACATGTAATTGTGCATGCATACACCTGCTGGAGCCACGGCCTGGCCAAGCAGGTCATTTGTTAGGCTGCAACCCACCAAAGCGGAGCACTCTAATGCTCATAGTCACAATCACACAAGGTAATCAACTTTGCACAACCATTTAGCCTAAATTGCACATCTATGGGATGTGGGAGGTAACTGCAGTACCCAAAATAAACTCTCAGTGACACATGGGATAATAAGAAAAGCAATTTACCAAGCATTTAACAAGAATCCTCCCTACAGCTGTCAACCTCAACCTTGCCAAGCTAATTTGCCTTATTTTTACATGCTGGCCTCATTGACAATCCACCTTCGCCACCACACATCTGACTGACTGAAAAGCCATTTAAATTTTAGGATGAGTTAAAAATAAACACAGCCTAGCTATACATATCTGAATTTTGTAGGCTGCACAGTTAATTGAACATTATGTACATAATACAAATGCACTAACAAGGAGATTTGACCCCCAGTTCCACATCTCAAACAAGACGTCTTGGTCAGCTTCTAGGATACACAAAGAGGAGACTGTGCAGGCTGCACTACACTGAAAAATAATTAACTAATGAAAAATGAAGCAACTGCATGTATGTCACACAAAACAGAGGCTTACAAATTCAGCCATGTAATCTCATTTAACGTGTATTTTACATGCTATAATTGATCTGCCACCATTTGTTTAGGTTAGAAAAGTTTGTTTCAAGTATTTCAGGTCAAGATATAAACCGCGACAAGGGCTGAAGACAAAAGTTGCGATAAATGAGTCAAAGAGGGAGGCTTTTTGTCTTCTTTGCAAGCTTTACACAGGATTATCAGAAAACTCTAAAGACATGTTAATACTGAGACACCATGTCACACTGCACTGCCATCTTGACAATGGTGTAAACATGGAACAAAAAAACACCAAAACCTTGAACTTGATCTAAGTGTGTACTTACATACTTTCAGAGCCACTTGCAATTCAAAGCTTTTAAACAGGCCGTGTGGTTTGACACCTCACTTTGTGTGTGTACTTGACCTGTGACGGCACTATAGACAGTAGCTGCAAATCACCTTCCAGATGATAGTTAAGCATGATATATACTGACGACTACTGAGCTGATACTTCAGAAAGGACACTCAGCTGGCACTGACTACTGGGTTTCACTTGTCTTTCTATTAGAAACAAACAGAGATAATTTCTTAAGAAAAAATGGAAAGTGCAACCTACAAGGGGCTTGGTGATTTAACTGTGAATGAGGACAGTGTTATTAGTTTCCTGCATCAATGAGCCAAAATGCTTACACAGAATTTTAAAAAACAAAAGAAAAAACAGTCTTGGGGAGGGATGGCTGTTCAAAACCAATATATGCTGCAGATCCAAGGCACATCCAGACACCATTAGGGTGGCCTGAGGAACATCTGAAAGGAAAGCACTGTTAGCATTCTCCAAGGACTTTTCTACACACACCTACAAAGGCTATTCAACTATTAACCAATAACACCAGGCAAATATTCACAGAAACACAAGACACACAAATATCAATGCCATCACATGCAACTCAACTAAGATGGGAGCACAGGCTGCTAATGCAGAAAGAAAGTTCAAGTTTCAAAATAACCCAAATAAATAAATACAAGAAAGGCAACTCTGTCATCTGAAGCTACAGACACAAACCAAACCACTAAATGGAAAGAAAAACCTATGAGATATTAATGTGCAAGAGTCCATTTTCTCGCTTGAACTTCCTTTCAGCAGGAAAGAAGGGGAGAACTATTAAAGACTAAGTTGACTGTTTCAGAATAAACACACACGCACACATTAAATACAATGCATGTTGTCATTCTAAATGAAGCTGGAGACTGAACGACAGGAGAAGTGACAACAGAGAAGGACAGATAGAAGCCTTACCTTGAAAGCAGCAAGAGGAA
Source organism: Erpetoichthys calabaricus (assembly GCF_900747795.2). Classification (NCBI taxonomy): domain Eukaryota; kingdom Metazoa; phylum Chordata; class Cladistia; order Polypteriformes; family Polypteridae; genus Erpetoichthys; species Erpetoichthys calabaricus. The sequence continues at coordinate 49,249,672 of NC_041394.2, forward strand.
GTTAAGTCAGGAGAGTCCAGGGTGACGTGGTTAGTGAGAAGCCATGTGGGTGCATGTAAGTTTAGGAAGAAAAAGGCACAACCCAACCCCACCTGTACTACCACCACTTAAGGGTAAAAAGCCGCTTTCCCATTCACTTTACAACAGCATCAAATCACACCGCTTACATTTACATGTACATCTTTATTTAACAGCATTTTTTATTTATTTTTATAATCATTTAATAAAAATAGAAGATACATGTTGAATTGTACATCGCTCCACACTGGGAAATGGGCATCACTGCAGGTTTTTTTTTTCTTTTTAAAACACACTGGATACATGATCACGTCAACAGAGAGTAGTTTGTTCTACTGACTAGGCTAAACATCTACTGAATACATCACTTTGTCTAAGTGTTCACTAGGATTGCATAGGTTAGCAACATAGAAACCTGCAATAAAATTCACTATACAGTTGAGAGGAAAGAATTTTTTAAATTTTAAATCGGAAGCCATTCCAGCCACAGAGATCCAGGTATGCAGCCAATAATAAAGGTTAATGTGGACACATCGGCCCCTAGAAATAGCCCCAGGCAGTCAGGTTAAGATAAGATGCCAAGTGATGCTCCTAACCCACTCCCCAGCACATCCTCCTTTTCATTTTTGACATGGAAGCCAAGAGTGAAGATTACAGACTACCAGATGTCATGGCATCCTGGATCACAGTGCCTTCACAGCTGCCTATCTGTGGCACAACGTCAAGGAGACTGGAGCTTAACTGGTCATAAGACTTGTCCAGCTGGAATAAGTAATGAAATGCATACAAATGTTAAAAAGGGGTTTGCTTTGGGCCCCAATACTCAAGTAGGGTGTCAGATGATGCACACCCAGAAATATGTGTTTGCAGATTGTGGAATTTATTTCATGGATGGCTTACCCTATCTGTACATATTTAACATTTGGCTTTCTACAATGGAGTGTAGAGAAAAGCCAAGCAAAATGACACCTTTTATTGGCTAACTAGAAAGATTACAATATGCAAGCTTTCGAGGCAACTCAGGCCCCTTCTTCAGGCAAGATGTAATGATTACATCTTGCCTGAAGAAGGGGCCTGAGTTGCCTCGAAAGCTTGCATGTTGTAATCTTTTTAGTTAGCCAATAAAAGGTGTCATTTTGCTTGGCTTTTCTCTACATTCATAATGGCTAACACGGTACAACACCCTAGTACTACAATGGAGTGCAAACTAGTGGCTAAGGCACTGGTCAGTAAACCCCATGACAGTTGGTCCAACCCTGTTAATGACCCTAAGCAAGCTTCTTCAAGTGCTGCTCAACAAACGGGTGGCTTATGTCCAGGTCTTATTAAAAACTCGGGTTGAAATGGAAAAAAGGTAAATAAATGGACAGCATATCTTAGAAAATTGTTAAGGTGTAAATAAAATCTTCCCATTCTTGTATCAGTTTAATGGTTAAGGCATTGGACCACAAACCCACAGCTGGTATTATAATCCCTACAACTGGCTCAATGTGTAAGCCTATGCATGTCATGTGAACTGCTTTTATTCAAACTATAGAAAAAAAAATTGTAAGTAAATAATGTTGTCTCGGATAAAGTCATTCGACAAACATAAGTGTGATAATAATCAAAACAAAATGTCAAGGATCGATTATTGTCAAATACACCAACTTCTAAAAGGCAGGATGAGCAGCACCTGAAGGGCACAGTTGTTAGCAGGTGTCACAGTGTCATAAGACACTAGGTATTAAACAGCTATATTTAAAATGAAAATGACAATCCAAACCTCAGGTACTGGAGAGCGACTCCATAACCTTGCACAGTGGTCATTTCACAGCTCCAGGAACGTGGACTTCATTCTGAGGCCAGTGCCTGCCTGAGTGGAGTTTGCATGTATTCTTTGAATATTTTCTAGAGGTGCCCTGGTTTCTTATAGCATCCTAAAACAGGAGTTTTGAAATTGGCCCCATATGAGTGAGTTTCAGTTTGTGTATGGATGTGCAATGTTCATGGTTGGTTCCTAATGTAATTAAGATAAAGGTCAGTCCTACAATGGATAAAATAAATTTTGAAAATAAATGGATGGGAGTAAAAGCAGAAATGTCATTTTGTTTTCCATGTTCTGTCTGCTGTTAGTGTGTGAGCACTCCAGATGTAGGTGCATAACTATAGCCAACCTAACCAGTTTGACTCCAGACTCCCCAAACCAGTGCTGAACCAGGCTGGCAAACCAACAGGTCAAAACTAGTTGACACAGAAATGACAGTTTAAAAATACAATTATGCAGAAGACAGACAATGCAGTCAAAAGGAGAAAAAAATAATCATCGTACGTTTCTATTGTCTTTTAAAACCGAAAGATCCAGTATTTGTCTGCTAAGTGTGAACTTTAAGTTCTAAATTAGTGCCAAGCAGGAGTGCTGAAGGAGATTGGTCATTTTGATGAGCTCAATAAAGTTCAGCTTCCAGCACTACACTAGGTAACCATTTCAGATGAGGACCACCATATACATTTCTAAAAAGGATGTTTATCTCCCAACACAAATGTACCCAATCTCAACCAAGTCTTTAAACATGATTTATATCATGGACTTTCCAAACTCTGCACATGCACTGTAGTTCAAAATGTATGCCCAGCTTGATAACAAACATAAGACAAATGCCCACCTATGGTAGAATTCATGGACAAACTCCTGGAGAGAAACAGATGAACTCCTACTCCTCCACTCAACTTAACTGCACACATATAAACCAAAAAAGCACAATTGAACAAAATGACAACAAATACACGTAAAATTGTCTCAGTAAGAGTATGCTGACTGGAAGAGAGGTGACATCATTTGTTTCAGAGAAGGTGGTCTCATTGTTCAACAAAACCACCTAGTACATATCAAACATCAAAATATGACTTAATGGAAGTTGAAAGAATTCCACTAGGGCCAAAAGAAAAAAAAAACTTGTTGCTTTGAAGAGGAAAGTATCCTGCTGTCACAGAATACTGTATATGACAAAAAGAAAAAACAGCAGATGGCTCTGACAAAAATCACATAAAGCGACTAGAGTAAATATTAACCCCACCTTAAAAACCAAAGAAGATCCTTCCTTTGTTACTGCTGTCTTATACAATTTAAAGGCCTCAAGTGCTAGTAATCTTGTCATACCCTACAGTTTCGTTATCTGGTTTGGAGGGTGGGCTCCAGAAATGTTCTTCTTTGTTTTTATCAGAAAGGCTTCAAGTTGAGTAGTAAAGCTACAAGCACCTCAGCCTTCCAGAACAGCAGCTCTCAGACTAAGCTCACAACACCCCCTCAGTGAGATAAAGGACATCAGGAATAAAGTGGTCCTTCATAATCCTGCTCCCCAGGAGAAGAGCTGAAGCAGAAATGAAAAAAGCTACAGGAAAACTGTGCAGATCATCTAAAGAAAGTGCTTAGAAAGGCTTCTTGAAAATTGGTATTCCAAGAAGAGAAGCATAATGAATACCCCACAACACAAGTTTGGTTTTGATTCTCTTTTGGACTGCCATTTCCAATTACTACAAAGCATATTAGACAGTCATATCTCTTGGGCTCACTGAGACAGATGTGTGGCTAAGTCGGTGGGTTAGCTCTGAGGTCTTCATTTGAGAATGCCATCAGAGCATTTTGTTGGGCAAGGAGGAGCACTAAGAAGGAACTGCAAGGGTTATGGATGATGGGAGATAAACTTAAAAAGCTACTTTAGATACACACACTGAGCCAAAACATTTTTTTTCCTACAAACATAAACAGAACAAAATGGATCTCCACTAGGAATGTATTGTGAAAGTAAAGCACCTTGTGACACTACCTCTTGCTAATGACGCTTTATAAAATAATGATCAGCTGATTAAGACAAAAGGAGCAATTTACTTTGAGCATGATGACACTATATAAATGGCTTTTCAGAAACCTGAACAAAGTTCAGAGTTAGGCTTTGTATAACCCCTTATTTGAGACACACACCACCTCCATAGCCCTCAGCGTTTTCCATTCAGATGCAATATTGGAGGACATCAGAGAGAAAACACATCCTCACTCCATCAACAGCAACCTTCCTTAACTCCAAATTGTAGATAAGACTAATATTTACATCATCTTCATTAATTCTAATAATCTAGTGTGGCAGGATATCTGTGCAATGTTCTCGTTTTAGAAGAGTGGTAAAAAAAATCCCTTTAGAAAAGTAACTAACAAAAGCAAGGAGATCTACATTTTAACTTTTTACATCCAGGTAAAGTCAAAGTGGAGATTTCTCCTGCTTCCTCATCCTTTTGGTTGCCACATTTCAACCCCGTAAATCCTTACTTATCTTTTTAACACACCCAGAACAAACAGAATATACTATCAGGCTGGTAGTATGGCCTAACTGCGAAAGCACTGCATTTTAGGTGACCATATTTTTGGTTGAATTCCCAACTCTGACTTCTGGCATATTAAGTGCCCTGATCAATTATATTAAGATTTGCTACTTAAACATGATTTAACAGCTTGTCTGGTCTCTCTGAAACATTTAACAGCAGTCCAGGAATGAATTTCATAGAATAACATACAAACTCTGATACTGCAAAGATATTCTCCTGGACACTTTGCATTAGCAAATGCACCAGAATCAAAATGAAGGGAGTGCCTTGTGAGGAGGACAAGGAGAAGATGTGAACAGAGATCAGAGGTACTCTTGTGAGTGCAGGGCAACTTCAAGTGAGCCGTGAACATAGCAAAAAAACTTAAAGACAGCCACTTAAGGACATTAAAACAAATGTGGTACTCTCTTCTCTATGAATACATACTGTACATAATTGCATGGTTTGCCCACCAAACAGTTACATACACAGAGACACTCACTATGTTAAACCTTGTATAGTGGATTTAGTTGCAAGCTACTGAACTTTGAAAAATTAGGTGCTGGAATCATAAAAAAAAAAGTATAAATCCTGTTTGTAACTTAAGAATTTTTATAATGTTTGCTGAAGAATTAGCTGAAAAGAATAGACCATCCCCCTAGGCACACAAATATATATATTTTTATGTTACTTACTCCATGCAGTTTGTAGAGATGGACGAGAAAAAAATTTAATCTCATGTTTTCATGCAGAATGAAGATAAAATTTCTGATAGAACAGGTACCTGTGGTGACCTATGCTGGACCACAGCAAACAATACCAACACCATTTATGACAAAATCTTCAGGTTACTTGTGTCACATAATCCACACTTGAAGTCATATGCTCACAAAGATATTGTTAAATAAACAACTTGTAGAAAAGATGAAAATGGAATCCAATGCGAACAAGTCCCCCGTTGTTACATTTACATTCATATCCAGAACTGGAGGACCTTTAGATTACTTAGCGACAGTCTGTGAAACTGCACATGTGAACTGATCTTTTGCTTGTTGAAGCATCTTGAATTTGCACAAGTACAAGGCATATTCTCGTCATGGTAATGCCGTCACTCCCTTTCTTTAATAACTTTAAATCTTCAGTTCTATTTGTCTCTCATTAAACTTTGCAACATTGGCATCATGTGAAGCAAGATGTTAGCTAATGAAAAATCTGCTGTGATTACTTGTGATTGGGATGGTGTGAGCATATGACTGGATGACTTCTAATGTGGATTATGCAACACAGGTAACAAAGTTTTTTTTCATGGACATTTTTGGTATTGTTTGCTGTTGTCCAGGCACCATAGAAGCCTATTCTATCAGAAACGTTGTCATCTGTTTATAATGTGTCTTTTATTTATTTATTTATTGTTTGTTCGGTGTCCTTGAGTTCTCGGAAAGGCGCCTTGTATAAATAAAATGTATTATTATTATCTTCAATTTGCATGAAAACATGACATTAAAAATTATCCTTGGCCAGCGCTACAAACTAAATAGGGTAAGTAATATATACAAACGATGATTTTTGCAGGGAGTATTCCTTTGAATTGGATTTACTCAGGAGTAATGAATCATCTCTGCTGGAGCTATGCAGCTCCCATCTTAACTGATGGATTTACAGGAGAATTTTGTTAAGCTTGGTCCTTATTTGCAAATGAGAAAGTAGTCACTGATTTTCTTCCATCAATTCAAACAATACACAAGTAAGTATTGAGTAGAACAATTACCAAATAGGTTCTAAGTATTTTAAAATACCAAACAACAATAATCTTTTTAAAAGTAGCACCCAATATGATGTTACTCAGTGCACCATGGGCTTGATAACTAACTTAACTCATACACGCACCAGAAAGAGAGTTTCTATAGTGCAAAAACTGCAAAGAATCCATGGACAACATAGAGGCGAGTTTCATTTGCCTCCACAGTGACGAGACTTGCCTCCATATTTAAGCATGCAGTCGTCAGATTTGTCACAGATTTGCCTAGCTTTGGGATCTTGCCTCCACTGCACGCAAGTGTAATTGGTTTCTTTTTAGAAAAGCTAGACCAATTCTGGTACTCATCATTTAAACAAGTTAATGAAAATATATTTAAATGCAATTTCTACATTCTTTAGGAGAGTTATTCACTTAACAGGAGTGTAATAATAACTAGGAGACACAGGGACTTGCAAAGACCACGTTCCAGGACATGTCACCTGGTGGTCAGCTGTTTCCACACAAATTGACTACTTTGAGAAGCTTTTGCAGCTGTCAGTTATTTACAGTGCCTTGCACATATCAATAATCATTCAGCAGTCTGTAATGCTATCCATCCCTTCATATTACAAAACTGAACTTTAATCATATACATATTTGGAATCTTAATTGCCTTGTCCCTTTAAAATGTACAAATGTCAAGAATGCCTTGTCTTAAAGCAGATACCAACCTCTCTGCATGTTATGCCTCTAAACAGAAGGGCAGCCAGAGCTGAAGAACACCCCCAAAAACAAAGCACCCAGTTATGTGGTGTCATCTCAGGATAACTGAATACTAAAGGGATTTTTTGAACCTCGGCTGTGAGAGAGCCAGGCATTGCACAGCTGATTATGATAACATTAGAAATTTAACATTCATTACCTTTGCCAGAGAATGTTTGTGACACAGGAAGAGAAAGGAGAAAGAAATACTTGGTAGAGTCAGATTAAAAAAATGAACATTAAGTTGAGAAATAATGATAAACCACAGAAAATGTCTCTTCTTAAAACTATATTATTTATATATGTATATATATATATTTATATGCACTGTATATTTCCAATACTCACTTCTTACATTCACCCTATATCATACTAACTATATTCACACTTATTCATACTGTGAAAATTATTAGATCTTATTTTAAACACTATTTGTACCATTTATTCCAAAAAGAAAAGCTTCTTAAAATTTTCTTTTATGTATACACTTGGAATAACATTAATTACAGGAATTGGTTTGTGGTAATTTTAATATATACATTAAAAGAAACAAAAATAGGACACACATACACTCCCACACACATAGAATAAGAACATTCAGCCGCTACCAGTAACTCAGGAGTAAAGACAAGGTAGGAGTTAGCATGACTGGCAGTCCCTTCAAATTATTATTATTTTTTTCCTTTCTATAACAGTCTGAAAACAGACTATTATCAAATGTACAGTATAAGCAGACTGTCAATATTTCAGGAGGAAATAAGTGTACATTAAAAAAAAATACTGGTTATTTACAGAGGAATGTCTCCGTGCAATAGTAACTCTCCAACACTATAAAGACCTAATATACCTATTTACTATAATGAATTCCGCTTTATACACGGACACATTGACTCGGTATTTAAATCGAGGGTCAGAGTGAGCCAGATGATTACATTCTGTTCATTTTATCACTGGTTCCAACTCTTGGATTCAGCTAAATACGATTATAATTCTGAGAGACAGTGCAATTAATCTCATGGAACTCAAGTGGTGCACCCTTACCATGGGGGGTCAGTACACCTTAATGAGATCATATTTAAGCATAGGTGTATGGGATTGACAGCGACAAAGCAGAGAAACTGCATGCATACACTGTTTTGTATAAAAAGAAAGCATTAGAATCCAACTGAATCCATCACTTATTGTATGGCTAGAAATAATTACCATTGCTTAGCGGGATCCAATTTAAAACAAGCAATGCATATACATCTTTGAGGAGTGCACCTTAAAAATAATTCTGAAACATCTGTGTGAAACTAGAATGCACATCCTCAATCATAAAGTGTTTTACTGTTATGTTTATATATACCAGAAAAATGTCCACATTTATAATTTTTTTATTAGTCTAATATCACGTATTATTTATCACAGGGCCAAGACCTCCTGTCTGTCCTCCAAAGCAATTGATATTGTCGGACGAAAACCATAGCTATATGCCTTCCTGTTTCTGACTCTTTAAGCCTAAGAAAGGTTGTTGCTACGAGAAAAAAAAAACTTTAAATATTGTTTAATTGAAAAAACTTATAGACTTCCATGCAAGTAAATTATAATCCCTACTTCCACCCATAATTACAGAGCAAAACAAAAACTCTTTATTAGGATGTGGACAGAGTAAACCTAAATTAATTAGTAAAGGAAGCGTTGGAAACCAAACTGCAAAAGACTAACCTCAGAAACACTGCACAGGCGGATAGGCAACCTGACAGATGCAAATGATTGTCCTTACCAAGGCCTGATTCTGATTGGATCAAAGAGAACATCCCATAATGATAGCCGAAAAGGAAAATGTTGAATTTGAAAGCTCACACCTCTAAGCCACGAATTCTATATAAAAGCTCACAGTGAGCTTTATTTTTAAACAGTAGTTAACTTTTTTCTCTTCTTAAATCAACTGCTGTTTTCCACTGATGCTGCAGAATACAAATGCAGACAAACAGCCAAGAAAGAATGGCAGCAGGGAATATATGACAGACATGTCAGAGCAGACCACAGATTTCTAGGACAGAGTTTCCCAACAGTGTTAGAAATACTGGCATTTAAAAGTAGCATCGAACAATAACTGGATGATGACACCTTCAGGTAACCACAATGTCTCCAACAATTATTCTCAAAAAATTAGCATCATTTCACAATGGCTGTACTCCCAAATTGAACTTCTTTTTTTTACTTGCAATCAACAGATTTATTTTAAAATCCCTACTGTCAATTGGTATAAAAATGCCTGTACTTTATAATAAAAGACCATTTGAGAAACAATGTCCTAGAGGCAAAAAAGTCTGATTAAACTTTGACAGAAATGAAAAAAAAAAAAAAACTATTGTTGGATAAAACATATACAAATACAAACCAATCAACCAAAAACCTACGCCCTATAAAATATCACATTAAATCGCTAAGCATGGTAAGCTCGGTTCACCAGTTTGTTGTTAGGTTCTGTGCAGAGGCACATGTACTGCGTTGTGTGTTCATAAGGTGTGGAAAAAAATGGGAATTCAGTCTCCAGTGCAAAGGCTAGAAGGGATGACTACACTACAAGATACAATTATCTCTGGAGCCTGTACAGCTTTGGGGTGGTGAGAATTCAGACCCTCTCCCTGCCTTCAAAGAAATGGGTGACACTGCCACATCAGCAAACGTTGTCTCGGTGAATGTGAAAGTGTTCTTCAGAGGAGCAAACAGGTCCAAACAGAAAAGCGTAACAGAGCTGAAGAAAAGTCACACCAGGGAGAACAGCAGACGTTAAGAGAGTGAGAGTTCTGAAACCAAAAGTTCAAATGTTGAGGAGGTAACAGAATCCCAAGAGTGGAAAGTCTGAGTGCACACTCCATAGTGGACATCTGGGGGCCACCCAAGGGGACAAGATTGATCCTGGATTTGGAGGGACTTAGCTGGTGCATCTTTTGTGCGATTCCCCCCTCCCCAGTGCTGCCTTTCACAGGTCAATAAGCTGGTCAACAAGGAGCAATGACCTGGCCAAGTTCGGAAGACTGGACTCTGAGCTGCTGCTGTTGTTTCGAGAATGACCACCTAGATATGTGGGGGGAGAAAAAGGGCAGCTCTCAGATAACGAGAAGTTAGTTAGGACCACGAAAGCCCACTTTATTTTGGTGGAATTTGACTAGGAAAAAAAAAGACAGTGAGAGCTGGGGTATTAACAACCGTAAAATGTACCTTACATAACACAGGTAATGAAAGACAGAACAATATGTTGTGCAGAAAACATACTGTTACACGGATGAGTTACCCATCTTTGAAGAGATGATGCCACACCATTATAAATGTTGCAAACCTTTTAGCCTGTTTGGTCCTTTTAATCAATGCACTTTAATTTACTGATGTATGAGAGGAGTTTCCAGATATGTTTTCTCTGCTTCATGGAATATTACAAAATGATCTAAAATTAAATCTTTGAAACTACAGTAAAAGAAGGAGCTGGTATCAGGTGAAAATGCTCCTTCCTCTGCTCTTATACATATGGTAAGCCAAGGGAAGAGGCACTTCTTTTGTACCTTTTAGCACTTCATGATCATGAATGTACAGTATATCATTCAGGAGGTTCACAGCATCATCGTGGCAAGAAACCATATGAATGAGTGAGTGAAAAAATGAATGAATGAATATGCTGGAGGCCATGTGAATGAATGAATGAATGACATGAATGAACAGACAGAACAAACACGATCTTAACACCAAAATCCAGCACTAGCTGGCTCCAAAAGAATGCCATAGATTTCTGGATTCACTTGTAGTTAAAAGGCTAGGACAATAAACTTTAACTTTTTTTTTTCTTTCTTCCAAGACCTACTGTAACTATAACTCCAATTCACAAAAAATTGTGAGAGTATGGAAAATGTGAATAAAAACAAAAAGGAATGGTTTGAAACTTTACATTAACCTGTATTCAAACAAAAACATCTTCTGCCTAAACAAGTGCATGATTTTTAAAATTTATGTTTATTATGAAGTTGATGCCTGCAACATGCTTCAAAAAAGTTGGGAAGGGGTAGTTTAGGACTAATAGCAATGTGCTAAGTTGAAATAACAAGGTGATGTTCTAGTATATAAGGAGCCGCCAAAAAAAGTCTTAGAGTAAGGATGGGTCCATGCTAACCAATTTGCCAACAGATGCATCAGCGAATAATCCAGTACTTTGAGAACAACATTTACCAAAGACAAATTTGTAGGATTTTGGGCATTTCCCCTGCTACAGTGCACAATATAATTAAAAGATTCTATAAATCCAGTCAAATTTCAGTGCATAAAGGGCATTGGCTTCCGAATGAGCATGATCTCTGACCCCTCAGGGGTCACTGTCTTATACATTCTGCAATGAATATCATGAGATGGGCTCAGTAATGCTGTGGTAAACCTTTGTCAGTCAACACCATTTGTCGCTGCATCAAGAGATGCAAGTTAAGTTTTACTATGCAAAGCAGAAGCCACACATCAGCACTGCCTAGAAAGACCAACAAATTATCTGTGCTAAGTCTCATCTGAAATGGAAAGTGGCACAGTGGAAACATGTATTGTGGTCCGTCGAGTCAATACTTAAAATAGCTTTTGTAAAAACAGTCATCATGTTCTCCAGATCAAAGTGGAAAAGGACTGTCCAAGTGGTTGTCAGCATCAGGTCAAAAAGCCAGAATCTGTCATGGTATGGGCAGTGTGTCAGTACCCATGGCATGAGTGACTTGCACATCTGTGAGGGCACCATTAATAGAAAAAGATGTGTACCAAGTTTGGAGCTATATATGCTACCATGCAGATGACATCTTTTCCAGTGATATCTCTGCATTTTTCAGCAGAATACCACCAAACCACAATCAGCCAGAATTACAACTGCATGGCTGCATCAGCAGAGAGTGTGGCACAAGATTGGCCTTATTTCAGAAATTACTTTCCTCTGATTAATGATGTGTGGTGCATTATATAGCACAAAATATGTCAATGAAGACCCCCATACAATTGTGCATAACAGATGAAAGGGGAAATATTCTGCTTGATAAACATAACCAATGTGTGTCTTCAGAGCCGAAATGCCTATGTGTTATTAAATGAAACGGCAGTGTCACACAGCTGAAAACACTCAACTGTCCCAACTTTTTTGGAGTGTGTTGCAGTCATGAGATTTGACACGAGTGTATATTTAAAACAAAACAAAAAAAAATTTAATGCACAAGGTAAAACAACAAACAATGAGGTGTTCTAGCATTTTTCAGTATATTACAGGGTGGATAGAATTTATAAATCACTCCTTTTTGCTTTTATTAGTATTTTCCATTCTGTTCTGTTTCCCAACTTTTCGGGTTGTAACTATGTGGACCTGAGCAAAAATGTATATCTAAATAAATTAAATGTATTCTCTTATAATTTGCCTTGGTTGAAGGGGTTTACCAAATTTAAAACATAATTTTAAATGGTTTTCATAAAGAAATTGTTCTTTCTGACATAAGATTTCATATAATACAAAATAGTTTAACATATAGAACATTTTGGAAGGTACGCCACAATGTTCAGAGAGATGGAAGGCTAACGTAGCAGAAGGCCTGCAAAGAATTTTTTATGGCATGAGAAGGCATTAGGATTCAAGGAGACTGACTGAAAGACAGACTTTGGTCACAGGGTTTTCAAGGCCAACTAAAGAGATAAAAAAAACACAATTTTCACAAAGAGAAACAAAAAAGAGCCATTACACATTGTAAAATGCAGACACTGGAAAGGATGTGCAATGTTATTGGTCACCCTGGCCTTACCTTGGGAAGAGTTTTTAGAGATGAGAACAGGGATAGGATCAAACTCATCCTCTGTCACTTTCTCTGAGTCATCGGGAAGGTCAAAACCCGAGATCAGGTTGGGAGAGTCTGCAGCAGAGGGGGGCGACACAGGAGGAAATAGGTTTAGCGCAAAGGCAATAAACTGGTGCAGTAACATGGGATGGTGATGTCTGCACAACTGGCACAAATATTGTAGCACGTTGAATGTAGTACAGACTGAGGTCAAAGGGGAAAACTAAGACGTTTCTTGTATCTTCAACCAAAATGTATTTAAAACAGAGTTAAAAGAAGCCTGCATAAAACTGAGTCTTTTACCCTCAAGTTCATCAAGATTGCTTTCATTAAGTGCTGCATGGGCAGTACTGGGGGCAGAGAAGGAGTGGAGAAAGCAAACAATTCAGCAGAGTGAATTTTCAACTTGCAATTATATTTTATACACTAGTTATATTCAATGCTCATTTCTTCAAAAGTTTATGTTAAAGCAGATCCATAAAATGCTATCAATTTTAAATTGTCATTATTTCAACTATTATGTGCAAACCATTTGATTTTTTATAGCAGGGAGTCAACATATTGTGGGAGCGCATGTGTTAAATAGCCATTCAGTGTTGCTTTCTTCCATATTACCAATCACTTAAATCTAAATGAAATGTTATATACTGTATATTTAAAGAAAATACAAAACTGTTATCAGACAGTACAGCTTTAAGAGATCTTAGAAACGGGTAATCAGTTGGGTGGACAATGTATTTGGTGTACAAGAGAGCTTAAAACAGAATGTAACAGTAGAGTAGGCTTTACTGTAAACATGAGCCGTGTGAATAACCAACCTGCAAAGCAGAGAGTAAATAAACATTCATCATGCTCAAGGACTGCCCATTATAATCCACAAAAATGCTAAAACTCTGGAGAGAATGTAACCGTGGAAGATTATGAAATCATTATTGAGAGTAAAGAAAAAACAAAGCAGGAGGAATGCTGGAAAAGAAAGTAAGCAGCTATTAAGTCTTACCAGAGTGTAGCTGGGCAGAAAGGGAGACGGGTGCAAACTCATCCAGGCTGAGGCTGGCACATGAGGCAGAGACAGGGGTGGAGGAGGCAGAGACAGCAGAAGAGGAGGTTGTAGCAACAGCGGCAGTGGCACCAGCAGTGGTGGTGGTGGGGTGAGAAAGCAGTGAACAGCCAAGGAGAGGGTCCTCCCCCGTCAAAGTGTCTGGGGGAGGGAGAGTAGAGAAAGGGAAGGGGTGCCAGGGAAAGGAAGAGAAATTCATCTGAAACTAAGCAGGATTGTTAAGAACAAAGCAATACTGCGCTCACCAAGAACAGCAGGTAACACTATTCATGTTCCCCAATTCAGTATCTAATCATAGGCGTGTGGGCTTTAATGGAGAAGAACATTGAGCATGACCTTGTATGCTCAGAAAAATTACGATACATATGTGCTAAATAAGAGATTAAGTAACCAGCCCAAGTTCACAAAGTGGACCATCAGCAGAGCCAGTTCTATTTTCACAAGTCATGAAGCAACTACTACTTGATTCTTTAAAAATAAATAAAACAAGTGCATTTGTGTGAAATATAATCCAAATGCAAAAGAAAAACTAAGAATTTTGCCAATAGGGAAATCAATATCAAGTGATATTTATTGATAAAACAACATTTAAACACACAGTTTCATTAAGATATTAATACTAAACTAAACTTTTTCCTTGACAGTAAGATTGTATTTTCTCATAATAACCTCTCTATAATAGTAATGATAGACTTACATGTTTTATTTTACTTGGGCTGAATCTGCATCATGCCCTCCAGATAACCTCCTTTAAAGCTGTTTATCAGTAGTGAAAAAAATGGGTCTTCTTAAAAAACAATTTAAAATTTACAGCACATTGAGACTACTATAGCAGCAGGATGTTCTGTTTATTGTATGTAACTTTGCTTTTCTATTTTGTGCTATAGTCCTCTCTGTTTCTCTCTTCTGGACAAGGGGGCACATGGATGCCTTCATTGTTTTTTTTGAAGAGGAGGGGTTGAGGTTGGTGGTTACAATTCTGTTTATGTGGTTTCTCTCTTTCTTGATGTTATGCTACCTGTCTTATAGCCTTTAGTGACTGAATGCCTCTGTATTCATTTTCGTTTCAATAAAAATGAACACTTCTTCCATTGTGTCACCTGATATCCAGGTTTGGTTAGGAATCCCACAAACAGCACACTACTACCTACCTACTGCTATAACGCAAAATATACAGTATTAAATAACAGGTCTACAAGCCAAATTCAGCAATTAATATTAATGGTGTGTAAAATAAAAGGATCACACAGCTGTTACGAGTGTAATATTCATTCAAGTTTAGAAACAACAAAGCAAGCGTGAGCATTTGTTATTTACATATCAATGCAGGAAAGGAAACCTGTGAACAGTAACATACAACAATAAAAGAACCTTTGTGTTTTTCAGTATTGGTGCCAGAGCTCCATTATAATGAAATCTACAGACCTAAATTGTTTCAGGAATATTAAAGTGATATGAAGAAAAAACAACTAAATGCATTCATTAAACAAGGAACACATTCTGGAAAGGATTTGACAGCTTATGCCAAAACGCAATTCTTTTTTTGAAGTAATATGTTGTGGGTAGTGAATAAGTGATGTTATAAACCTTATGGAAATGTTGGGTCTCATGGTAAAAATTGCAGCAAATCTGGAGCTGCTAGTGAAAAATTGCGAGAATGTGGACTGAGCCCTAGCCTCTTTAGCAAAGAATTTGGGAAACTGAAGTATAATGTTTTAAGAGGCCAAGAGAAGACAGTGTTACTGGGTGTTTAATGGCATTTCAGGGTTCACCAGGAATGCCAGGAAGTATTCCCTAATTTGGAGAAGTACAGCTGTTTTGAGGTGATGACACCTCGAAGGTTAAAGAAGGCACAGCTTGGTGTGTTGGGAAGCAGTAAAGCTGCCTTCACAAGACAGTAACAAAAAGCCTGGACAGCAGTGCGAGCAGGCAAATGTTATTGGTAAATCAGTTTTATTGTATTTAAGATCTGAAACAGCACAAGTAAGCAGTGTCATGACATTAATCAAATGTAAAAAGTAGTGTTTGGCTTTAACTCTACACAACATTAGAGAAATGACATTTATAGTATTTCATTCAATTCTAGGCACTTAGCAACTACAGAAAATTATTTATTAAAAAGAAAACAGATGCACTTTTTACCTCGTCCTTCTACATTTGAGGTAAGGAAACTACTCTCATCAGGCAATATTACCAGATTTTCAATTTAGTCAATGCTATTTCTAATTTAACCGCACCCTTGAGGACACTGATATAGACAGAGGGTAAATTTGTCTGACAAGGCATATGACATCCATTACAAAAAGGCAGACTGAAATACAGTAACTACAGTAATTATTAACTTGCTAATCAAATAACACATTTAAAACCATAACTATAATGATCAAATCCAGTCTAATATTGTCAAATTGTATTCATTATGGTGCTATTCACAACACTTTGCTGCAATGCTGTAGTTTTTAAAATTTTTTTTGTAAAATTCCAAGGCATTACAGTTCAATGCAAAATACAAATACAGAAGAGAGAGAACCTATTATTTGTATTCAATCCCCAGTTATATAGCACAGTGTAGAAGAAAGTAACATTTCTCTCAGAGATTTCTCTGGCATAAGGAGACACTAATTATTGGCAATGCTTTTAATATTCCAGAGTGTAGAGGGCTGCTCATTTTCAGCATTAAACGATGAGTGGTTAAATAAAGGTTCTAAGCATAAATGTAAAAAATAAGGACTACAAAATTAATAGCAACACAGTCTAAATGGTGTCAATCCTCAGTAAATGAAATGTCAAAGGAGACCTTAAAACAAGCTTATAATTCAGATAAATTGATTTAATTACATCTTATTACATTCAAAATATGAATAAAGTTCAGGACTGCCTAATGCATGCTTAAGGCAGCATCTTGTATGTTAATATAAATATTGCTATAAAAATTCCAGGAGAGAAGAAAAGTATGTACTACGCAAGTTGAGTAAACACAACATTCTTTGTTGCCATTAGCCTTACTCCAGAAGTAACCTGTGCATATCTGGGTACAAAGGGAGAAACCTGAGGTTTTGTTTTATTTAAGTTTTTGCTTGATTTGAACTAACCCTCTTCCTTAAGTCCCCTTATGCCATCAGGGACTTGGTTCATAGGGCTCAAGTCAAAATTCAAGAATGAATTTTAATAACATTACAAACACATATATAAAAGTAAACAAACAAAATATATTCAGTATAGGTTTATCAAAATGAAAAGAGTATATTCTTTGACATAGTAGCAATAATGCTTTAAAAATATGTAATGACCTTTTCGTAATTCTGTAAATATAAAGGTACACACGTATAGGAGATATTTTGCTATTAGACACGGTTAAAAGAAAGAGAGGATGTGCTCCACTATATAGTTGAGGGCTAGACCATGGAGTGAGGAAGACCAACCACACTACATCAGAAAATATTATGGCATACAACCATTGCCAAATGAGCAAGAAATTGTTGCAAGTCTCTAACATTTATTAATAGTAACCTGTTATTAAGAACCCCACGACCCTTACCTATATAGGAGGATTAGATATGAAATGGATGGATGCAATTTAAACAAACATTTGTGTGCCTTACTGATTAGTTAATGCCTTCAGAGATGCACACATTTTATATAGCAATTTTTCAATTAACCATTTTTAATTTAAAATCCTTCTGAGTGAACACTATAGGAACTGCAGGGCTATGCTCTGGTTTTGCTGCACTGGAGTAGGAAATATATAAATGGACATTTAAGCTGAATAAAGAGCTGCCTCTCCCCTTTTAAGTGTGCTGTTTTATATGTATATATTATATGTATGGACAACTATAACTGTTTCCTAAAAAAAATCATTTTAATGTCTACCTGTGAGAGCTGAAGAAATTGAATCTGTTTGAGATGTCAGGCGCTGAGCCTGCGGTGCTTCCAGTCCTGGAATCAAGGAGTCCACCAAGACATCCGACTTTCCTGTAACAGAATTGGATTATAAGCAACGATAACCAGAAATTAGTGCTTTTCTTATTTTTAACTTGCTGATAGTTTAATGGAATAAATACAAAATTTGCTGTCTGATACTGCAGAGGAAAGGCAAAGTCTGTTACCATTGGAGCTGTCCACAGAACTGCCAAAAGGGTCAGAGAGAGGCAGAAGATCATGAAGAAGCAGAGAAGTTTCTGGAGACTTTAGCCCCTCAATCAGCTTCTCTACAAAGTCAGAAGAAAGAGAAGGAAAACTAAAGTAGAGACAGTGTACAGAAATTAAATCTGTAAAAATAGCAGTGGCATAATCACTCTAAAATGATCACAAGAGTCAATGGTCTTCAACCTTTATCCTTGGAAAACGATTAATAAGTGTGTCATGCAAAAGGTCCCACTACTACAATACTTCTTACCTTGCCCTACATTGTAAGAAATAATAAAGCAGCAGTGACAACACATTTCAGTATCCTTTTCATACACTTTCCCTAAGAAATCCCCAAGTTAACCATCCCAGGAATTTACTGGAACTAAGTCACATATCAGAATGGCTTGGCGATTTGTGTCCATAATACTCTAAAACCCTAAAAGACATGTGCAAAATCCATGTCTACCTTTCATTTTGTTGCCTTCAAAAGAAGACACATAAGTAAGCAATGGTCAAGTGCTGAGCCTGTTGTATTGATTGGTAAATGAAAAATAGCCAAGTCATCTATGTAATAACAGGGATATAATTTGCTGCTCCAGAAAGCTGCCCTGATCTGAGTGTTTATGAAATGTGTGCCTAGCTTTACTGAGAGTTGGTAGAGCCCACCACCCTCTTTGCTGGTGGCAAATATTTTCTGTGAAGGTGGTAAATGTTTGCATCTAGTAATAAGCTGGCTTGAATGAAGAGGAACTCCTAAATTAAAATCCCTCACATTTCCAGAAAATGTTTCAAAAAGCTAACAGAAAAAATAACACTGTTCAACAACACTTTCATTTGTCACTGTCTCATTCTCTTACAATCAATTCCCTCACACGAACTTCAGGATATCATACACTATGGAGGATTGAATTCTGTATCCACTAATTATCTGAACTTTTATTTATGCATAAGAGAACCACAGGAAATTAATTTGGAATCATAAGAAGTCTCAAAATAAGAAAGGAAAACAAGCAGGACTGTAAAAAGGCAGCAGTAATACCAGTTCTTGGCCATCTAATCATTTTTTTAGCATAACATTCACTAAAGGAATGTCTGTCACTGCATAATAATTAGTAAATGTAATTAATACACATCCCATAGCAAATGAAAAGTACAAAGCACAAAAAACTGTTACAAGCAACTATGAACAGTTGTCATGCAGTTTGAGAAAACACTACCAATTTATTATAAATTCAGTGTATTATGAGGTGTACAATGAATATAAACACACACATAAATATGTACACACACCTACAACAAATACTAAAAGTCTGCACCTCCTCATTTAACTTTTAGCTTTTTATCAGCTTTTGTCTGATACTACAAGTGTAATTTTTTAGCTCTGTAAGGTAATCTGTAATTGTGCCTGCTGTTAATGATTGTATAAAAAGTAAAAGACTGAACAACAGAAAGTTTAGGAATGGCAATAACACTTAAATGAACACAGTCCTTGAAAGGATTTTATTTACTGTGTAGTCCACCTCTTTATGCTATAATTTCACTGTAGAAATCACTAATGATGTCAACAGCAAGAATGGTGTGATCCATACTAAACTTGCTTTGATAGTCTTTGTAGAGTACAAAGATAAATTTAATTGAAACTTGAGAATGATTGTGTGTAGCAGTGAAGGATGCTTTTGACATAATTTACAAATTGTTTTCAACTGTCCATTGCTGATGGGCATACTGTACAAGGTTTACTTCTCTGTATTTTTTAATTTTAATATCACACCCATAATGTTATTAATGAAAAGGTTTTGTGATGATCATTTTTGGTGGTTAGTATATAAAAGAAAGAAAAAAACTCCTGCAATGTTATCTTGACAACTAATTTAACCAGTAGATGACACAGTGTTGTATCTGTGTAAGCACATATTTACACTAAGCAACAAATGGCAAAATATAAGTACTTCTGCTTATCTCCAGACAAATCCTGCACCACCTGCTCCCGTGTTTTGTCCTCTATTAAAATACCCACGTTTTTGAGAGAGTGTGACACAATCACAAGAATTTTACTGCAGTTAGTTTGTCTTTGTTCTGCTTTGTTTCTTGGAGACAACATATTAACTGTGGTTTGAGTCTTAAAACGCTGGCTTCTATATGTAGATTGCATTTAACCAATGTGAATAGGATTCAAAAGCCTTTTGTCATGTGGATATCAGTACCATTTTAACTTCTTATGTCTACTTCTGCACTTTATTTGTAAACATGTAATCTTCACACACCAAAATGACTAAGGGGGAATCCACTCAATGAATCGATGTAGGCTCCAAGTGTCAAAATGACCAAGCAAACATAAGACTGGGAAATATTGTGCAGCAATAAACCACAGTGTGTCCATATGCTGCATTGTTAAAAGTATGATCAAGTCTCTGTGAAGAAGCTAAGTCACTCAGGGGCTGAGGGTTGGGGTGGGAGAACTTAATCTAGGCATACATGTGAAATTTTTTGCTTTTGGGAAGTTTGAGGGTCTTCACAACATAAATCTAACACTAGAGCATGTATTAAGAAATCAATATCTCCATATTAAGTTCAAGAGATAATAACTGGAAAAATGTTTCTATTTTCTGGAGGCCTATCATTCTAACAGACATTGTATTTGATTTTTAAACAGCTATATTTAGCTCAGGGTTACACTTTAAAATCAGCATAGAGAAATGTTAATGGTCTGTATTTTTCACACATGCAGTAACAGTATGTACAGGTTTCCAAAGAACTGGAATAACAATCTACAGTGCATTTTATGTTGGAGTTAACAAAAAGTGAATGTAGGTGGTACGGTTATGTTTTTTATGCAAGTAAACATTTCACAAAAATTATTTTGGAAGGTAAAGTTTGTGAAAAAATGCATGTTACAGATAAATCAATAATAATAAGCATCACATTTTGAACAGAAGAAAGATTTTATTAAACACAGTGTACTCTCTCCAATAAATGATGGTACAAGTCCAGAGAATTATATATTTTAACACACACATGCACACACATTCTGATTAATTTTGCACTGTTTTGCAATTTGTTTACATATAGGATGAAGCACGATTTATGCCAAAAATCAAAGTAGTAAATGTAGCGAACAAACAAAAAAAAAAAAAAAAAAACCCACAAGATTACATTCTGAAAAATAAACTGAAATAGAGGATGTTTTCAAACACAGTACAAAATACAGAGTTAGCTAAAACCTGCAGAAAAAAAAAACGAAAAATGCAAGCTCAAATGCAAATATGCCAAGCAATACTGGAGAAAAAAAAACAAACATGAAAACATGACTATAAAAATTACTGCTCTTATTTACTTATTTGATTTTTTCATTCAATCACTTAAAAGTTTTTTTTTATTTATAATTTTGCATAAATAGTTCTCCACAGAGCTGTATATATACGAGGGTAAATCAAAAAGTAAAGGCAATTTGAAAATTAAATGGTATTTGCAATGTGTAGAAGCAGATGCCGAAACAACACGTTCATGATGGCATATGGGTAGTTTGAACACACACAGTACAGTGATCTACCATTAGTCTATTTGAAGGAAAGGTCAAATGAGGTACAGAATCCTGCTGAAATTCACCAAAGGATGCCGGCTCAGTATGGAAGTGAAAACAGTATGACTCAACTAAAAGTTTATGAATAGGTAGGAAGGCTTAAGCCAGGTAGAGCAGGTATAACCAACAAAGCTCCATCTGGTTGACCACCAACATCGCACTCACACAAGCCCACATCAACATGCCAAATACCTTAATCAGAGAAAACTGATGGATCTGCTGTTGCTGCACATTTGGAAATCCACTATGGATAGTGCATGACGATTGAGCTACTGTAAAGTTTATGCAAGATGGGTACTCAAACAGCTTATTGATCTGCACAAGTCAACATTCTTCAGTGAATTTTAGCACTCCCTCTACTGAAGGAAACCTCACTATTGTGTCTTGTTCAACGACAATGCAATCCCGGAGCGCAATGTCCATGTTCATTTGACCTTGGCTTCAACTACACTAGTGGCAGAGTACGGCACTGTGCGTCTTCATACTACCCATAATGTGTTGTACTGCATCAGCTTCGATCCATTGCGGTTACAGCATAATTTTTAGATTGCCTTTACTCTTTTATTTACCCTTGTAGTTAGGTGCTCAATGAGACTGCACAAAAACAATAACACTATCAGGCTATTTTTAGCAGTTTTTTGATACTTGTACAGTACTTTATTTTTCTTTCATTGAATTAGACACTTGAAAACACACATTCATCATTGTTAAATCTGATAGACAATACAAAAACTACATATGTTTTTTATCATCTGCAACTCAAATCAGCAAACCAGAACTGGCTCTTATTACTCCATGCAAATAGGTACTCACACGGTGTAAAATAGGCTCCTGGATTAGGAACAAGGAAGCTAGGATGGCTTGGAGCAGGAGACATCAAAAGCTTCTGCTCAAACTCATCACTGAGTAAGAAAATTTAAATGTCAAAATGTGGCAACTGATTTACAAAAAGGCTGCTGAAGCAGTCTCCTTTCTGACAAGCAAACACTCCCATTTCTATGGAGTAGAAGACCACAATAGGGACTGCAAAAAAATACCCATTCTTCTTTGACTAAAATGAAAATTTCATGTCTGAGCAGGCACGGGTATGGCAGACAGTATCATGAAAGAATATAATTTATTATCTCATTTGCCAAACACCAGCATATAAAGAGAAGGACAGGCTCATTTGTTGTTGTTTAAACTGAGAAGAACAGAAATTAAAAGAAAGAGACAGATGTTACCTGGGGTTTCAGAGAGAGAAACAGGTGCAAATGGATCCGGCACACTCAAAAGACCAGAGCTGGGAGCGAGACCCAGAATATCAGATGGTCTTTCAGCTTAGAAGGAAAACGGATAGCAGGGCACAAACACCAAGACAGGGAGGAGAGAAAAGAGAAATTATCAAGAAAAGCTGATGACACAAGGCAGCTGAGGTGAGAGATGTGCATTATTGTGGCTGTCAAGGTTGCTGTAATCTTAAGAAAAGCACATTTTTCACATCAGTGTCATATATGAGCACAACATAGCTTTATTCAAAGAGGAAAAGAACATTTCGTTCAAAATGCACTGCATGTAAAAGAATGTTTGCAAGTAATATGATCCATTCTGAAAGTAATTTTGTGATAGAAAAACAGATACCTTTAAAACTGAAAAATTAAAAATGAAAATGATAAACCAAGCTACTTAAGACAGATAGACAGATAGATGTGAAAGGCACTATAAGACAGACAGACAGACAGACAGATAGATTTGAAAGGCACTATAAGACAGACAGACAGATAGATGTGAAAGGCACTATAAGACAGACAGACAGATAGATGTGAAAGGCACTATATGATAGATAGATAGATAGATAGATAGATAGATAGATAGATAGATAGATAGATAGATAGATAGATAGATAGATAGATAGATAGATAGATAGATAGATAGATAGATAGATAGATATGAAAGGTACAGACATATGGAGAGAAAAATGGCAGGCTTCACTCAAAATGTTCTATTTTAGTAAGGAAAAAAAAAAAAGAATTGTTCTAGACACTGCTTATTTGTACATAAATGTACCAGACAGAGCTATTCACCCAAAAAGAAGCCGCCTCAAAATGTAAGGTTACCCAGTCACAGTCCCAAGCACCAATGTAACTGCTTCAACACCACATTTCTTTTTTGTTTTTTCACAGAATGTAATTTGTTTTGTACAGAGCTATTACTGATATGCATAGAAAACATTATGACGTCTATGCTATTTTTGTTAATGAAACTGCATAATTAAATTAGAAGAAAATGTTTATGTTGGTGACTGACATAATGATAAATTGCCACTCAGCAAAATATTTTGCAACCACGAAATTTATTTGATGCAATACCTTGATGTAATACCGCAGCACAGAGGAGACACCTAATGAGGATAACTGACTCCGACCCTTCTGGTCCCCGAGCTATAAATCTCACTGCTGCCAGGAGGAGATGTTCAGTCTTGCACCAAACCTAACACAGGATGGAGGTCCTTCACGACTACCTTTTGATCACCTTGCCTGATGACAATCTTGCTTTAAATTTTTTCTGTTGGCACGCATAGCGGCACTCATTTTTGTTGACTTAATTTATGATAACACAAGTTAATATTGTTCATGAAGGATTACATTATTTTTCAAAATTGAGACTTTTATAATAATAATAATACATTTTATTTATATATATTATATATATATATATATTATATATTATATATATATATATATATATATATATATATTATATACACAGTAATCCATCGCTATATCGCGCATCGCCTTTCGCGGCTTCACTCCATCGCAGATTTTATATGTAAGCATATTTAAATATATATCGCAGATTTTTCGCTGCTTCGCGGGTTTCTGCGGACAATGGGTCTTTTAATTTCTGGTACATGCTTCCGCAGTTGGTTTGCCCAGTTGATTTCATACAAGGGACGCTATTGACAGATGGCTGAGAAGCTACCCAGCTTACTTTTCTCTTTCTCTTGCGCTGACTTTCTCTGATCCTGATGTAGGGAGATTGAGCAGGGGGGCTGTTCACACACCTAGACGATACGGACGCTCGTCTAAAAATGCTGAAAGATTATCTTCACATTGCTATCTTTTGTGCAGCTGCTTCCTGAAAGGACATGCTGCACGGTGCTTCACATACTTAAAAGCTCGAAGGGCACGTATTGATTTGTGCTTGAAAAACAAACTCTGTCTCTCTCTATCTCCCTCTCTCTTTTTGTCTGCTCCTGACGGAGGGGGTGTGAGCTGCCGCCTTCAACAGCTTTGTGCCGCGGTGCTTCGCATACTTAAGCCAAACAGCCCTATTGATTTGTTTGTTTTTCTCTCTATCTCTGTGACAGTCACTGCTCCTGACACGCACTCCTTTGAAGAGGAAGATATGTTTGCATTCTTTTAATTGTGAGACAGAACTGTCATCTCTGTCTTGTCATGGAGCACAGTTTAAACTTTTGAAAAAGAGACAAATGTTTGTTTGCAGTGTTTGAATAACGTTCCTGTCTCTCTACAACCTCCTGTGTTTCTGCGCAAATCTGTGACCCAAGCATGACAATATAAAAATAACCATATAAACATATGGTTTCTACTTCGCGGATTTTCTCATTTCGCGGGTGGCTCTGGAACGCAACCCCCGCGATGGAGGAGGGATTACTGTATAGCTTTCCCATATAATTATAAACAATCCTGTGAATCTAAACCAGTAAACCACAGTTAAACTTCTGTTTCAACTACACAAGAGACCAACCAAGAGCCACTGAATTCTCTGTTATATTTTGTGAAAATATCTAGTCCTAGCGCAGAAATCATGCATTATATTCTAAAATAATGGGCTCTTACGCACAGGCACAAAATCTCTAACAATTATTAACAGGAAAATAAAACACTTCATCTGAATATGGCTATAGAAAAGAATATAAAAGGAATAAGTAAAATGACCAAGTAAAAGTACTCTAAATAGATAAAAATAAGAGTTAAAAGTGTACAAGGTAGCACCCACTCTCTGAAAGTATACCAAGTAATTTGTGGCATTAACATACATGAACAACCAGATGCTGACTTCCCCAATTAATTAAATCAATTCCATTCTGGGAATGAGGCACATGATTTAACTAATGAACTCAATGTTTTAAAGAAGCTTTGTCCCCGATTGTAGGATTAAAACTGATGGATTTAAGGCTCTTTAAAAGGTCAGAGTAAAGAGTCCAGGACTTGACTGTTATTGGAGCAGTGTATTGTTATGTGAGCTCAAAGCCCCTGCAGCATGTGTTCTTTTTTTTTTTTCAAAATATCATTGATTTAGCAAAAGAATCAGCAATGGTCCCAGCAGCAATGCTCAAATCTCCAAGCTCACTTAGTGAAAAACAACTGGCAGAATGTACCTCATTATTAAACAGATTGTAAAAAGCAGGAATTTGTTCAGACTACAAGATGAGTTAGACCCACACTAGTTGGGTTATAAGAGAAAGGCAGGGTGAGAGATGGTCACAATGGGACTGCTAGATTGTTTTCTGAGTTTTTTCTGCATCATTTAATTAGGTACTTTATTTCTTACTGGGCTCTTCTGATAATGATGTAAAAAAAAAAAAAGTGGCCAGCTGTTTACGGTGTCCTACTCTTATCACTGGTGCAAGGCAAATTCCACTTTACAGGACCCTTCACAACTTTACTTCAATAAGTCTGAAAAACCTTCCATTAAAATGAAGATACAGAGTTCTTACTGACATAAGAAAAATGCTTTCCTTTCTAACTGAGTGATATATTTTCATATCAAATATAATTATTATATTCAAATTAAAATATGTATTGTAATCAAATGTAATTTTTCTATAGTGGTCCTCTTGGTTATATTAAAACACAAAATAGATTAAAAAATATAATATTCTAATTGGGTTCATACATTTTAGATCCTGAAAAATGCATGGTTATGACCTTGAGCTGCATGTGTAAAGGGGCCCACCTCACTTATTTGGTTTGGTATATAAAGGGATTTCCAATACCCATTAGTAAAACAATTGCCTTACTAAAGATCGTTGCTTATACTGCTCTCTTGAATTGGAGTTTTGTTAATATTGCCTTATCGTTTCTTCATAATATTAAAAGCACAATCAATTGGTTTCTCATGTCTACTTCAGGGTATTTTATACTTAATATCAGAATGATATTAATACTTTATTGCACAAAGAATGACTAAATGAATAAAGGAACATACACATTTTGCACCAGCAACAAAGCTCAAGAAGTCCAAAAATGATTTTTGATAAATCTATTAAATCGTGTTGAGCTCATATTTTTATACATTCACACATTTTCAGACCCTCTTAATCCAATTCAGTGTTGTTGGGCTGGAGTCTATCCTGGCAGTACTGGACAAAAGCTGGGAAAGAACACTGGACAGGATGCTGGTGCATTGAAGGGCACATACAAATATAGCTACACTCACCAATTAATCTAAGTCACACATTGGGAATATAGAAAAGTAGGAGGAAAACCCAAGTAGAAACAGAAAATATGCATTCTAACCAAGGTCACTAGAATTGTGAGGCAGCAGCACTAATCACTGTGCCATCATAGTGACCCCATATTATTTATGAAAAAAGTCGCACAATACAGAAAAAAAATTATTTATTGTAAGTTAAAGGAACAGAGTGTTACAGAAAAAAAAGCTTTTCAGAAGTTGCATTTTACATATGTAGATAAAATTGGAAAATACTGTATGATCAAAAACGTCTCTGTTAATAATGTGTTTATATTAATTTTTACTAAACGAATCTTGAATTTGTCCTTTCACATGACCTTTGGGGGCTAGAGTGCAAAATGCATGAAAAAAAAATAACAAATGGGAATTTATTTTTTAGCTTTGTCAAAATGCTGGCATGTGTTTTTTTCAGAAGTGAAAACTTTTAAATTTAAGCCATAGGTAAAAATGAAAAAAATTAAATTAAACCAGTTTTGGTAAATTCTTTCTTCAACAATACATAATGGTACTTATGAGAATACAAATGGGTGTATGGTTTTGTTCACATTAAAAAGCATTGGATATTTTGTAGAATTTACTAAAACGCTAAAGAATTCTTTTTTTTGCCTCAAAAGAATATTTTCAGCACTTGAAATGTGCCTGTTAAAACATACATTACACATGTTGGTATTTACAAGACATCCAAAATAATCTCTTGTGCACTTAGCTATTCAAATGTTAGAAACATTCTATTTCTGTATGGAGCTGATATCCTGGAATTATCCTTTCTGTAGGCAAACAGAGACCCAGAAAATGCCTTCAAATACTACTCTAGAAAGTACAGTAAATTGAGACTAGCAGTTACTTAATTAATTTTTAGCATTTGCATAGACCATCTCGGTTTACACAAAATATTAAACAATAACTACGTTCAATTTTGTTTATAATGTGTCAAAAATTGAACACTGTAAGCAACCTTATCATCCTATATAAACAAACGTTCCTTAAGTTATGATTTAGATTTAATGATGCCTCTGCAATTAGTTACAAATATTAAATCAAAATTCTGTACTACTGAACCATAAAATGTATGCATTTACGATAATACTTATATATATATATATATATATATATATACAGTGGTGTGAAAAACTATTTGCCCCCTTCCTGATTTCTTATTCTTTTGCATGTTTGTCACACAAAATGTTTCTGATCATCAAACACATTTAACCATTAGTCAAATATAACACAAGTAAACACAAAATGTAGTTTTTAAATGATGGTTTTTATTATTTAGGGAGAAAAAAAATCCAAACCTACATGGCCCTGTGTGAAAAAGTAATTGCCCCCTTGTTAAAAAATAACCTAACTGTGGTGTATCACACCTGAGTTCAATTTCCGTAGCCACCCCCAGGCCTGATTACTGCCACACCTGTTTCAATCAAGAAATCACTTAAATAGGAGCTGCCTGACACAGAGAAGTAGACCAAAAGCACCTCAAAAGCTAGACATCATGCCAAGATCCAAAGAAATTCGGGAACAAATGAGAACAGAAGTAATTGAGATCTATCAGTCTGGTAAAGGTTATAAAGCCATTTCTAAAGCTTTGGGACTCCAGCGAACCACAGTGAGAGCCATTATCCACAAATGGCAAAAACATGGAACAGTGGTGAACCTTCCCAGGAGTGGCCGGCCGACCAAAATTACCCCAAGAGCGCAGAGACGACTCATCCGAGAGGTCACAAAAGACCCGAGGACAACGTCTAAAGAACTGCAGGCCTCACTTGCCTCAATTAAGGTCAGTGTTCACGACTCCACCATAAGAAAGAGACTGGGCAAAAATGGCCTGCATGGCAGATGTCCAAGACGCAAACCACTGTTAAGCAAAAAGAACATTAGGGCTCGTCTCAATTTTGCTAAGAAACATCTCAATGATTGCCAAGACTTTTGGGAAAATACCTTGTGGACTGATGAGACAAAAGTTGAACTTTTTGGAAGGCAAATGTCCCGTTACATCTGGCGTAAAAGGAACACAGCATTTCAGAAAAAGAACATCATACCAACAGTAAAATATGGTGGTGGTAGTGTGATGGTCTGGGGTTGTTTTGCTGCTTCAGGACCTGGAAGGCTTGCTGTGATAGATGGAACCATGAATTCTACTGTCTACCAAAAAATCCTGAAGGAGAATGTCCGGCCATCTGTTCGTCAACTCAAGCTGAAGCGATCTTGGGTGCTGCAACAAGACAATGACCCAAAACACACCAGCAAATCCACCTCTGAATGGCTGAAGAAAAACAAAATGAAGACTTTGGAGTGGCCTAGTCAAAGTCCTGACCTGAATCCAATTGAGATGCTATGGCATGACCTTAAAAAGGCGGTTCATGCTAGAAAACCCTCAAATAAAGCTGAATTACAACAATTTTGCAAAGATGAGTGGGCCAAAATTCCTCCAGAGCACTGTAAAAGACTCATTGCAAGTTATCGCAAATGCTTGATTGCAGTTATTACTGCTAAGGGTGGCCCAACCAGTTATTAGGTTCAGGGGGCAATTACTTTTTCACACAGGGCCATGTAGGTTTGGATTTTTTTTTCTCCCTAAATAATAAAAACCACCATTTACAAACTGCATTTTGTGTTTACTTGTGTTATATTTGACTAATGGTTAAATGTGTTTGATGATCAGAAACATTTTGTGTGACAAACATGCAAAAGAATAAGAAATCAGGAAGGGGGCAAATAGTTTTTCACACCACTGTACATATCCTCTAAAATCCCTGTGTGCGTCCAGGTGTCGGTGTGTGTGTCTTCTGGTGAAGTGCGCATGCGCGGGGCACGGTGTGATGCGCGATATTACTGTCAGAGAAAGTTACAGGCGTTTTACGGAAATATAAACCAGTATTACTGCAAGAGGAAATTAAAGGTACACAATACAGTAACTCATATTACAGCCACATACAAGCCAGTATTACTGTCAGAGAAAATTAAAGGCATATTACCGACGTGCACACCTGTATTACCGCCAGAGAAAATTAAAGGTATATTACAGACGTACAAGCCAGCGGACGTACAAGACAGTATTACTGTCACAGAAAATTAAAGACACACAATACACGGCGGCAGCCCACGAAGAACGGTCAGCTCAGCAAGTAAACATCAACAAAAGAAAGGCTGAAAGAAAGAAAAATACGACCAACAAAAAGAATGAGGTCAAAGTCCCTTGGCATTTAATACAGACTGTTCCTACTAATGTTTATGCACTACTGTTCTAGCGCCCGTTATTGTAACGTAGTATTATTATAGTATTCCATGCAGTTCTTGCTCAGTGGTATACATAGGACAAACTTCAAAAAGAATCACAACACGTATACAGGAACATCGCAACGCCGTCAGAAGAAAGGACTCACTTTCATTGATCTATACGCATACTAAATCAACAGGACATACATTTAACTGGGACAATGTACAAGTAAAATTTAAGGCCAGTACTAAAAGTGCCAGAGAGCTGGCCGAATCTTGGCTATCAAATGAGAACGCCATCAACAGACACTTGGACATAAATCCAGCATATGCAAACTTAAGAAGAACATGTTCATAATAAATAAACTGTACACCCCAACCCCCCCCGATCACACTGACTTAGCCACCTCCCCCACATAATTTTTTGCTATATATTGATTCTTGTAAGTCTAAGCATTATCCTCTGATGAAGACCTCTAGCAGGGGTTGAAAGCTCAGGAATAAAAACTACTTTATGATACGCGATTCATTTTTTCTCCCTTTGTGGATCTCCAGCTGCAAATATGCAAACCGTATCACAGATCTTCTCTTCCATATATATATATATATATTTTTTTCCCCAATCAACTACTATGTTTTGGGGAAAAAAAGCACACATGAAACTTACCAGTACCAGGAGAAAATGGCTTATCACCAAAGTTGCCAGAAGGGGCAGTAGGGGCTGGCTGCAGTCCTGGAATCAGGTTTTCTGTCGAGGAGCTCATCACTTCTACATGTTTAGCTGCAAGAGATATAAAAGCCATTAGCATGGTGAGCAAACACAAGAGCAAATTGCCTGACAGTTGGAAGATGGATTCATCGCTATAGGAGATTTCTTTTCATGAAAAGAGTAAATCAAAATTCAAACTGAATTTACAGATCGCACAACAGAAAGAATGCCACTGCCAACCCTACCTAAGCTCTCACCATCAGACAGCTTGGCAAAATCTTTGTTGAGCAGCTCCTCAGCTGTCAGCTTGGAAAAGTTATCATTACCAAATGGATTCCAGCTGGCAGCTTCTGTAGGGCTACGTAGAGAAGCAGGCTGTTCAATGGTGGGATGGTAAACATTTTGCTGGGAGGAACGGGGAGACCCAGAGGGTGTAGTGGTTGCAGATCTGTAACACAGGAAGAATGGGAAAGGTATTTAATGTATAAATCCCTTTAATTTCATTACAAGAGTGCAATTGTATGTGACAAGTAAGATTTGATTTGATTTGGCAATACATTTTAAAGCAACCAAATACCTTGTTATAAATCTTCTCTTACTCTACAATTTCTGCAAGCCTCATCTTAAATATTGGTAATGACTGCAAACAGGTGGTTCTTTGAGGATAGCACCCTACAAGTCTCTTTAGGTAAAGATGAGCAACAATATGTCTGCCAGTTAACTGGCCAGGACCAAGCAGCAATCAAGAATGAAGCAAGACCAAACCAGAATGGACTGGCATCATATTAGACAGGACAAGACCAGAAAGCAACAAAGTCGTCTTTCACTGAATAGATCAGGAAATTATAAATGTACTAAATCAACTAGGAAAATCGTGTGTTTGGTGAGAGTTTACCAACCTCGCAGACAATAATGAAATACATTATTTAAAAAATTCCAGTATATATGATCCAGCTGTAGCATCAGAATGAGGCCCCCTGATGATTAGAAAGTTGTAAATGTGACTTTAATAAGCAAAAAGGGAGAGAAAATTAATTTCACTAATTAATCCCTACTTCTATGCCATGCAACATTACGGAAACAAAAACACTGAAATAAAATGCAGTAGAGAACAAAAGCAAAGCAAATGACATACATAATGTACTAACAATATGAAAGTGTCTATATGTGGTTCTCAATTGAAAATTAATCCTAAACTGAAATCCCCTGATGTTGGCACTAACTTATAAAACTTGATTTTATCTTGGTTAAGCGCTCAGAGACAAAGATTACAAAGGGGGATGCTCCATATAAGGTGAGACTCTCAGTTGAGTTCCTTTGTGTCTGAACAAAGGGTTCATTAATGGCAATGACTCTTATACAGTGAGAAGACACCAAAATCCAAGTGATAAATAGTGTAACATACTAAATTTCTCAAGCCCACTTAATCCAACTCAATGTCCCTGTGGGACAAAACCTAAGGAAAAGGAAAAACTTGTTGAAATAGACCTAAGTATTTTTCAAACCTTGGCAAACGATATATAAAAGTATTTTCCTGTAGAAACATACAAAGTTCTATAGGTAAGGAAAAGAAAAATAAATAACTACTGGAAGAACAAGATGGATGATGACTAACAATAAGTAAACCCTGAAAAGATTTTGCCATTTATGCTGACACAAGGCAAATGAAGAGGCAAATTACATGTTAGTATAGTGTAAAAACTACCAAAATAAATGAGGGAACATTATGTTTTCACTCTTTAATGCACTTGTAAAATCTCAGCACTATATATAGTTTTACATATGTAGCTATATATATACTGTGTATATATATATATATATATATATAGCAGCACTATATGTAGTTTTATTCACCATACTACCAAAGAATTGATAACCTGTGCAAAAAAGGACAACAAAAGTGCATATCTGGCCTAAAAGGCCAATAATACTACCACTGATTCTCCGCCACACTTACTTGGACTTGTTGAGGCTCGCCTCTGCAGCAGCAGCCTGTAACAGCTGGGTGGACTTGCTGATTGGGACCCCAAAGACTGCACTATGAGTGACATCACTCAGGATGCGTCGATGTCCACCTCGTTGAGTTTTTGGTGAGGATGGAGGGGTCAGAGATCCCACTTTTTGAGCTATTCCGTGGTCTGCCCGGGAATGGGGCAGCGCCTGTAAAACCAAAACGATTTAAACAGTTAAAGTAGTAAAAGGCAGAATGAAAAAAAAGGGAATAAGGCACAAGCCTAGCATTAAGTATCTGACCAAACAAAAGAACTGTAACTAGATTATAACCCCAAGACAGAATACACAAGACAGTTGAGTCAGTATAGAAAAAAATTCAGGCTCCCTTTATCACACACACATACCCCCCTATATCAAACTACACAACCCATGCCGAGGTGCAGGAGAAGAGTGTGACAATTCCAAATGCTCTGGGTGTCTTTACCGTCTGTTCTGTTGGGGGTGAACTCAGTTTATTTTGTGTGGCTGACTGTTGAGGCTGGCTGGCAGGGATCTGAACAGCAGGCTGTGCTGCCAATGCTGGTGATGAAGTCTGAGGCTGCTGAGCAGCCCCTTGTTGCGATGGCAGCTGCGGCAAAACAGTGGTTGATTGGGGCTGAACAGGGTGCTGAAGTGAAGGCTGCTGCAGTTGCTTCTGTTGAGCTTGAGCTTGCTGCTGCAGTGGCTGTTTTTGTGGGGCAGATGGCTGCTGTTGTTGCATCTGCAGAGCAGAGGCCTGCTGCTGATGCTGCTGTAATGACTGTGCTTGCTTCTGTGCAGCTGGTGGCTGTTGTAACTGCCTATGCAGAAGTGGCAGCTGCTGCTGTTGAGGCTGCTTTTGTGGAGCTAGTGGCTGTTGTAACTGCTGCGGCTGCTTTTGAGGAGCAGAGGGCTGCTGTGGTGGGGTCTGTTGCTGCTGTCTCTGTTGAGGTGTAAGCTGCTGCTGTGCCTGACTCTGCTGAGGTGCAGACTGCTGCTGCTGTGCCTGATTCTGTTGAGGGGACGGTTGCTGTGCTGCTGCTGTTGTTGTTGTCACAGGCATCTGAGCCATAAGCTGTTGCTGCTGTATGTAGAAATTCTGCATCCACTGCTGCTGCTGCTGCTGCTGCTGTGCTGCCTGCTGCATAACTTGGTATTGCTGCATTAGGAAAAAAACAAAAGAAAAATACGAAAACACATGCAAGCTCATAGTAAAGATAAAGTAGCTTCTCGAGATGAATCACTGAAAGGTGAAGAACATGGTCATCTCCGAAATCATCTGTCCTAATTTACAAACATCTTTTCAATGATATTATACTATGTACTCATTAAAAATGTTGAATGAAAAAGTGTTGTGAGAACAAAGACACTGAGTCTTCTATGCATACAACGAAGATTTATAGCATAAAGTTAAAAGGAAACTGAAAAAACACAATAAGAAATGGGATTCTGTTTGTACATGACCTCTTCATAAAGGTGTCTCTCTAGTTACTCAGATTCAAAGTACTATTTAACACATTACTCCCAAGTAGAAAGTATGGATAAATAATCAACTCTTCTGAAAACAAATAAATGTTAAAGGGACAGTGGCTGAAGAATGAACAGCTCTTTATTGGACAGTGGCTAGTAAAAGTACTATATAAAAAACAAGCTATCCGTCTGTTTTTATGTTACAGATCTCCTACTGACCTGCTAAGAACATAGGTCATGCTAGATCAAAGAGCACTAAGGCTAAAATAAGAGCTCTGGGTCTGATTTTTTTTTTTTTTTTTGCGTTTGCAAACTTTAATCTTACACACACCAAATATTACCCTGTGCTACCTATTTCTGCCGAGCTCTGAAAGCAGCACTGCCAAAAATCCCAGATTATAATATCGTAGTTGCTGTCAACATCTTATTTTCTAAGTGAAAAAAATACAAAGTCATCACCTGGTTGTTTACTTAAAAAACATAAAAATGGAAGCTTGACATAACATAGCCGCCTCATAAATCACTTAACAACACTGTACATGAACACTGCTACTCAGTGAATTGACTTTCAAAATAATGCAAACAAGTGTTAGCTCTAAAACAGAGTGCTTCAAACCAGACGCAATACTCAAACACTGTGCATTTTGTCATCTTTATTAATATTTATGCAGCAAGGCAATTTGCTAACTGTACATAAACAGTCAGATTGACACTTTACTGAAAAAGCATCCTGACAATAGCTTATTGCATAGTCGCCCATGCCACATTTTTTGTCTCTGTGGATTTTTAAAGAATTCAAGGTAAGGAAGTAAACATCTGGGTTGCAGGATGCATTGAATGTGTCCATCTACTCAGCATAAACCCCTACCAGTGAAGCGATCAATGTCAGCTTGCAATAGCAAAAGAGATGATGACACCCGTCAATTACAACAATATTAGTGGTGAGCCGATGACTGACCGTTAGCAGTGTGACTTTCTAGAGCAGGCAGAGAACTGAATGAGGTGAAGTAGCATCTCTATGCATCCAGGGGTAGGACTAAAAAGGATAACCAACAGAGCACTTAGTACAAACCAAAAATAAAAATGTATATGCACATATAATTTCATCATCACCATCTTGTTCCACCAATGTGTATTCACCCATCCTGGTCCCAATAGCATTCACTCAATTACAACTACGAAACTTTCCACACTTCCTCACTAAATACACTGAAGGACAGAAAGAGAAAGCTCTTTGTCCAGTATTTATAGGTGCTTCCCATTCTCTTAAGAGATTCACGCATGGCTACCTTTTTAGCTCTAAACTCCAACACAGGATATATGCAGCATTTTATTGCTATTTGTTGATGACAAATGAGTGGTTCATATGAGAAAGCTTGGGAGACCTTGCAGTATAAGGATGGCTATTCAAACTATTCCACACGTTATTGCAGGAAATAGATTTGGCACAGCAAAGTAACCTATGCAGTGACACCTACAAACAGCTTTGGTGGGGCAGTACTTAGGTTTAACTATTAAAACATATATATATTATATATATATTATATATATTATATATATATTATATATATTATATATATATATATATATATATATATATATATATATATATATATATATATATATATATATATTATATATATATATATTTTTTTTTTTTACTATTGCATGGTCCAAATGCTATGCTGTATCAGTTTCCTATATGTTAACCTTTTCCTGGCAGACTAGAAAGTACAAATGCATTGCATTTTAAAGGAATTATCATCTCATGACAGGAGTTATAACCCTGCTGAGGTCAGTTATATCTATCAAAAGGAAAATATGCTATATAAGATCCTATCAAGAAGTAAAGAACTTTTTCTTAATGTTAGTTACAGCATTAACTGCAATGTTCCTAATAAACCATTAGTATGTTAAAATAATTAAACCCTGTGAATTAAGAAAACAGGATGGCACATCTTTAGATCATGAAGGAGCTCCCACTTTAATAACCTCTGTCTTTTTTGCTCTGAATCTTTACTTTAATTGCCTGTTCTAAATATATTTATGCTAAACTTTCATACTACACAAAACGTTAAAAAAATTACATTGGATGGCAGTGGCTATCTTCTTTTGATATTCAACAGAAAAAGTGCAGTTTTCCTACACTGAATTTAATCATTTGCAAGGTACTGAAACTTCATTAATTTTTTTTTTTTTTTGAGAAGCAGCTTCATATGTATTTAAGTTCCTAAAAATACCTGCTTTGTCTGTTTAAGAAAGACAAAATTTTAGGCATATCATACAGGTATTTGTTTATAAAAAATCTTTACTGATACTAGTTGTAGAGCTGTTTAACATGGTACTACACAAAAAGTATAAATACCATATTCATTTTATTACACAGCGTTACTATGTTAACTATATATGAAGAAATCATCAGGATTTGAGCTTTTTAAGTACATACACGCTCTGCATGAGGAAAATGTTTCACTGAGAATAGAACACTGTATTTATTCATAATATGCCTGATACTATTTCAGCCTGAGTCAACATGCAAAAATTAATTTTTCTTGAGGTTTCAATGAATATTAAAAGAGCTGTAAAGACAACATCTACATTCCTGGATAAAACTAGCTAATTTAACATAAATATTTAATATTTCCTTTATGTTGAATACTACCGTATGACACTCATTCATTCATTCATTTATATTATCACGCCAGTGAGATGATTTCTTGGCAGCACACCTAATACAATGCTGAAAATAAAGTCCATAAAAGAATCCTATATTTAAAAAATGTTTTCTTCACTGCCATATGCATTCCTCCAACACTAACTCCATCGTTCAATAAACACCTATAACAATTAGAACCATGTATGGGATCCACAATCCTTATTAATATTGCCAGGAAAATGAACAGATTAAAAAAAATAATAAAGAACTGAACAGGAACCATGTAGCCTGAAAAAACATTGCACATGTATATTTTTAATTTTGCTTTAAGGCACTGCAAAAAAAAAAGATGATTTGTGAATTGAACAATTGATAACCAAGGAGTCCTCAGTCTTGGAGCAGTTTCTGTAAAATAAGAATATTTTATCTACTGTCTTATACTTCATCCTGTGCTTTGGATGAGAAAGTTATGATTATGCTCACAGCAGGGTAGTTATGGCACAAACTAAAAAAGATTTGTGGTAATGCCTGAACAATGTTAAGGTTTCATTAAAGTTCTATTATTTCTGTTTTTTGCCCCTAACTTTAGTGCATCCTGTTGATTGTCCTATGTAAAACAATGACTGATTAACTCCTTCGCTTAAGAGGAGATGGCCTGAAAAAGAAAAAAGGCAAATAAATGCCATCCCTTCTCTGAACCAGCCCCTTTCATTGCAGGGTTGTGATGATTTGAAAAATATTCACATAACATTGGACCAACATCAGTAACATTTACAGAAAAGAACCAATCCATCACAAAACACTGATAATACAAAAAAAAAAAAAAATAAAAGCATTATTTATACCAGGCCAATTTAGAGTTGCCAGTGGAAATAAACCAAACTACCAAAAACACCTATAAAACTAATGCAACTCAAGAAATGTGAAATTTCTTCATTAATGTATGTATTTTTTATTGGCCTTATTGCACTCTGCTGTTTTTTTTCCAGAATACCACAATGCTGTCCATAATGGGCAACATATGGCATACATTAGGTTCTTCGAATTATGAAATGTATTAACTCTTAGAACTTTATTCAAGTCATAATTTACCATGACGGATTTCACATCTTAGCAGCAGAGTAGCTAGGAGAATAACATACAAGGTGCCATTGACTAGCATTCATAATTCTGATGATCAAAGTGTTTCCCCTTCACCTAGGTTAACTTACAGTCACACAAATATGTCTTTTGGAGACATAGCCAGAGTCATAGGAATATCTCAACACTGTTACAGAAACAGTACACAAGCAATTTGATGCCATCTCTTCAAGTGTCACATTTAATCTTTCAAGCAGCATAACATACCTGGAAGTTCTGATTAACATAATGTTGGGCAACAATCCTGCTTTTCTCCTTTAAGCTCAGGGTAGAAATAAAAGCTGCCTACAATAGGAAAATCACGGAATGTACACCAACACCCCTTTAACCGCTTTCTGACAGCAGGACTGATAGTAGCTGACTATCACTTTGATGGCAGTTGGGCATAAATAACAGACTGTTGGCATTAAAGCACTGTGTGAGAAAAGAAGACTTACATTCATCCCGTATATATGAATATTAGGTTAGAATGAGTAACTGCAATGGTGCTCACAAAACTTGTTGACCATCTCTGAATGTTTTTTTCATTTCAGCAATGGCACTGTCTTCTAAACTGCCCCTTTTCTTACTTAGGCCATCCTTCCATTTACTGCTCTATAGGTTTCCTGTCTATTCCTCTTCAAAGAGTTATGTCTTATAAATGCCATACTGTGCACTAATTACTAAAATCCACAAAATCCAAATTAACATACCAATGGGCTTCAGTGCCTCTGAGATACCCTTTAGATCTTCTTACTTTATCAGAAAGTGTACACTTACCAAATGTTAGGCTGACAATATTAGTCTGAATAGGGCAAAGGTGTACAGAAACCTCAACAGTAAAATGGGCACAGCCAAGGATATTTCTGAGAAGACAGCAGACAACGTAAAGGCTGAAAACTAGAGTGCTACAGACATGCATGCTTTTGTTACAAGATAAAGTGGAATTATGAAGCAATGTGCTGATACACAGCTACAGTATATACCATGAAAGAAACTTGCCAT
This sequence comes from Erpetoichthys calabaricus, assembly GCF_900747795.2. NCBI lineage: Eukaryota > Metazoa > Chordata > Cladistia > Polypteriformes > Polypteridae > Erpetoichthys > Erpetoichthys calabaricus. The sequence continues at coordinate 49,288,748 of NC_041394.2, forward strand.
GCCATTCAAGTTGCTTACAATAACTCACTACTATATACACAATCCTTGTTTGCAGTACTCTACTTGTAAACCTAGGAATTGTAGGCATTGAAAAAGCAATACAGTGTGGAAAAGGCCTGGGTTAATATTTTGATTAATTTACTATGCCAGAGAGCAATTAATCACATAAGAACAGGCTTTATTTTCAAGCAATGCAATTGTGATAGTGAGAAAGAGGGAGATTAAAAAGCTTCCTTTGATCTGTATAATACTACTACATTTTACAAAACCTAAATGGAACAATGTCTTCAAAGATCCAGCCAATTTTTTCCCTGTTTTTTTTATTCTTTGTGGTTGCAGATGCCTTCACTCCGTTTCTGTCTGATTAGCATGCATGCCTGACTGTATGAAAGTAAGCTGTAGAGCAAGCAGGCAAAGGAATATGCAGAAGCAGCAGATGACACTGAATAAAGAGAACATTTCTGAGATATGACTAATCATCACTGTACTGAATGTGAAGTGTACAAAAAGTAGGTTTATTCTAAAACTGAATTTCAGTCTCCAATAAAATATTAACAAATTCCACATTTTTAAAATGGTAAATGATAATGTCCAAAGCAAGTGGAGCGGATGTAGAAAACCTACTTTTTATTACAATAAATGCAAGATTTGGGTACATACAAAGCAGTGTTTTATAATTATTACTATTTAAAATATGAATGTACCTCATATTAGATAATAAATATAACTACTGGTACAGTGAAATCTAAATTGCTGCTCTCCTGTATGCACAAGCAATGAGATGAAAATTTGGCATAAACAATGAATCTCGCCTTTTATTTGTTGATTTGCGCACATTTAGTTTAAACATTTTATACTACTACCACTTTTGGTGTTCTATTCAGACTAAGACAAATTATTTGTGTATAGAGGGAAAAAATTATTTCAATGTTCTAACATGCTGAGAAGGCAAAGAGCTGACAAACCTAATGGTGGTGTGTCAATAGTAAGCTTGTCATATGAATAATTACACAGTATTAGTTTACGGGGAGACTTGGAGGAGAAAAAGGAAAGCCGACGAGTTAGAAGGTATTGTTCTGATGCATAATTGATGATGCTAACCTGTACTTTACATTAGCAGACAAATGAATGTCACAAAATTAATGTACACAACCAGACAAACCTGTGCAGTACATCATTGCTTACAGACGACAACAGTAAAGGAAAATACTAATTTTGTTTTATCAGCTTGTGCCAATTAGGACATCAAATTTATTACATTTTTACAGTAAAGTATTACAATATTCATGACACAGACATTAAGATTAGAACTCCTTTTTCAATAATTTAAGTAAACCTATCATCACTGGAGAGCTGCTGTTTTTCATAAGGGAAAAATCAAGAGAAAAGTTGTTTTTCTTCACTTGCAATATTACATTTTAAAAGTATCTGTACATTTCGGAGAATAAAAACTAGCACTAAAATATTTCAGCTTTATAAATTTAAAAATACACTTTTCGTACAAGGTCACTGTGACAAATTCTGGAAACACATTGCCCAGTATACTGAACACAGCTTGTCTGATTATAGGACTGAAATAATCACAAGCTATCAGCAACAAATACTGATAAAACATTCTGCCAAAATATCTGAAAAACTTGAAGCTTCTCAGATACTGCGTCTTTCAGAGAAGGGTTTCACCAAGAGTGTCCGGGTCTAAGGCCTTTGAAAACATTTCACAGAAATAATAGAGAAATAATCACCTAATGATTTACAAAGATAAACACTGACCAACTCCAGAGGGATAAATTTAAAAAGAGAAAGAATCAGCAAAATTATCAATATGAGAAAGAGGAAGAGAGATATAATACATTGGAACAGGCAAATGCCAGCACATTAGCTTCTAAAGAGAGATCACACATGTCACACATTTACACTACTGTCATAGGGCAAATATACCCACCCATAATCATTATGTACTGTATGCTGAAAACACATACCGCATTTATGCTATGTAGTATATGACAGGAATGAAAGTATTGAACTTAATCACAATTAATCCATCATGACATGCCTGAATTATCACCAGGTTTAACAACTTTCCATACTAATAGATAAAATGAACCCACTTACCTGCTGAGCTGGCAATGCCTGCTGCTGATTAAAAAAAGCCCCCTGTTGTTGTTTCAGGAAGCGCTGCTGCTGTTGGGGATTTGCCTGTGGCTGGGTGCATGGTGTTTGTGTCTGAGAGGCTGGGACCTGTGGTTGAGAAGGTGGAGGTTGGGTGTGCGTGGTCTGCGGTTGTGAAGCTGGGGGCTGTGAGGCTTGGACATTCTGTGGTTGGATAGGAGTACTGGCAGCTGTTGACTGAGGCCCTATAAGAGACAAAGTAATAGGATACAAAAATGTAGTAAACACTTTAACAAATGGTATGTTTTATTACTTATCCCCAGTAACAAGAAACTATAAATTCAACACAAAACTAAAAAATTCCCTTACTTGGAACACAAATATTATAAAAGTAACCCATATGTAATGGCGGTTTCAGGGCGCATTAAGGATGCAAATAAAAAAAAAAAAAAAAAAAAAACAACCCTTGGCACAACTGCACTACTTCATAGAACTGTGAAGGCTGCTGAAAAGGCTGTGTGACATTTCATTAGATGAAGATGATCATCAAAAGAGCTTTTCTTAGATTTACATTATATTGATAAAATACTTTTTTTTGGAGTCCATCCATACATTCATTTTCTAATCCACTAATTTAGTTTAGAGTCACAGTGGCCAGAGCCTATCCTGGGAGCAACACGTGCAAAATGAGACCCAATCCTGGACAGTGAAATAGTCCAACACAGGGTACATTCAAGGCATACCAACAATCTCTTGTACTAGGCTAAGTTACTGTTGCCAAAATCAATAAACATTCAACAGTATTAAATAAAAATTATAAACATTGAATTTAAGGATACAAAAAAGTACCACACAAAACAAGTAACAAGAGGACATCAAAAGTAACTGAGCTACAGTTATTGTAAATTGCTGATAGCAATGTTAAGCAGATAATAGTTAAAAAGGCACACATGTGAAGACTGCTTCTGGGTTTCTTTGGTACAGCATTTTAAGTTATGGTATTACTTTAACGGTCTGGGTTGGATTCACGTCCCTGGCAGCACTTGAACCTAGAACCATTGATAATCATATCCGTGGATGAGCCGGGCAAATGAAGTCACACACATTGTCAGCAAGAGGTTGGTGTAAAAGTGCTTAAATGCAAAGTTAACCTAAAAGAGACAAGAGCTGAAATCCCCAACATGCAAAATACTGCATTGCTGTTCTTTAAAAAATAATCTATATAATCAAGATATTCTTCAGTAGAGGTTAAAAATAACCAATCTATAAAAAGATTAAGACACAGGAAGGACTTCCTTTGAAAACATGAGCCCTAGTGCATCTTTCTAAAATTCGTCATCTCCTCTGCTTATGCCATCAGGACCTTGCAGCAGGAGGAGACACCCACCAGCAGGTGCAGTCAACCTTCTGAACCAGGTTCAGGTTCCCACCACTAATTCCTTTGGCATCTGTGGGGCACAGCACCAAACCCCACTCATGCCTCCAGGCATTCAGCATCCAAGGAAGACACCACTTCACAGGGCTGTGCCTACTTCCTTAATGTTTCATTAAAACCACCTAATGTCACAAACCTCTCTTATCACAATCACTTTTTGGATGGCAGGAGAAACACTCTGTTTCTGATATGTGTGAGGTTTGAGACAATGTAGAGTGCATTTTTCAGACATCTCTTGCAACAATGGGCGGCTGCAGAGCAATATGGGCTGTCCTCCCTGTGAGAACAGAGATGAGGTGCAAACAAATTTAAGAACCAGCAGTTTTACCACTTAACTAAAGAAGATTTCCATTAGCCACAGATGCAAGGAGAATATGAAAACTGGAAACAAACAGTGACTGTGTGGGTAAACCAAACTCAGGTTCCTGAAGCTTAAGGGAGCAGTACTAGCCACTGTGTCAATGCAGGTCAGGACAGCTCGGGAAGCATGCACTGCTACAGCATGTTGCTGCACCCACCACACGACGAAACAGCTTGGGATCCTGGTTGGCAACCCTCCAGGCAAACACACGGTTCAGTCCCACCATCTATCTGCTGCAGCCAGGTGTTACGTGGGCATCCCCTTGGCCTGGTCCAGCCACTCAGGTCCTTAACAACGAAGATCCTGTAAGCCAGATCACCCTCGGGGAAACGCACCACATGGCCGTCGTGCCGCAGCTGATGCTCCTTCACAATGCAGGTAATGTGCATCATTCAGGACTCCATGAGCAGCCGCCCATTCGACACAAAGTCAAACTAGCAGTACCCAAGTACCGAAGGAATCCAGTCTTCGTCTCAGGTCACTGGATAGCGTCCATGTCTTGCTACCATAAAGCAAGACAGGAAGCACCAGGACTCTAAAGACTTGGACCTTTGTCCTTTTGTATAGATATTGGGAGCCCCTGAGCACACAGCCCTATCCAGCAACCTCATGACCTCCCCATGCTCTCCCCATCAGTCTATTGACTTCATAGGAAGAGTCACCAGAGATATGAATGTTGCTGCTGAGATAAGTAAACCTCTCGACAATGGGATGCAAATGAAATTCCCAAAATTCTTGCATATGTTAAATAATAAGTAAAATAAGTAAAAACCCTGAAATATATGAACTAGGCACAAAAACACTCAAATACTGATTTTTTTTTATTTTTATAAAATATGTGTCAGAGATTTAAGGATGATTGAGAAATGGGAAACTGTTCTAAGAAAAACTATGTGTAGGGGAAAGAACAATAAATAATCCATTTGCTTATTGTAGCGGTTTTTATACAGACTGCAATTAGAAGCTGTAAAACAACCATAACATACTTGTGTCTTATTTTATACTAAATGAGTACAATTGGATTCTGTCTCCAATTCCATGTTAACTGATAAATTCAGCATTTTACAATAAACAATAGCAAATATTTACTAGGGCTTTCCTTACCTCGTAGGAATTGGGTGATAAAAACTTTGTATTCCCAATGTTTCACACACACAGATTATTTTCATGAACATGAGGGGGTGGAAATTGCTCTAGCGATTTTAAGTTAAAAATAAGCTCATGGGGTTGTGAGGGTGGTACTGACCACTAAGATAATGGTATGTTCACCCACAGGAATCTGACTAGTTATTATACCACTCCTGAAGGGCATAACAAGTGAACACTTTATCGGCTCCAGTTGGATTTCTCAAGACTGTAAACAAAAAGACTTGACTCCACAGAAATAGGAGAAAAATGGGAAATACTTCAGAAAATGTATATTGCTATAACCCAAACAACAACAGAATAATGTATCCTCCCATTTGCCAGAGTAAGTGGCACAGAACGCATTGCTTATTAGGATATACAGTACTGTGCAAAAGTTTTAGGCAGGTGTGAAAAAATGCTGTAAACAAATAATGCTTTCAAAAATGGAAGTGTTAATCATTTATTTTCATCAATCAACAAAATGCAGTGAATGGACAAAAGAGAAATCTAAATCAAATCAATATTTGGTGTGATCACCCTTTGCCTTCAAAACAGCTTCAATTCTTCTAGGTACACTTGCACACAGTTTTTGAAGGAACTCGGCTGGTAGGTTGTTCCAAACATCTTGGAGAACTAACCACAGATCTTCTGTGGATGTAGGCTTCCTCACATCCTTCTGTCTCTTCATGTAATCCCAGACACACTCGATGATGTTGAGATCAGGGCTCTGTGGGGGCCATACCATCACTTCTAGGACTTCTTGTTCTTCTTTACGCTGAAGATAGTTCTTAATGACTTTGGCTGTATGTTTGGGGTCTTTGTCCTGCTGCAGAATAAATTTGGGGCCAATCATACGCCTCCCTGATGGTATTGCATGATGGATAAGTATCTGCCTGTATTTCTCAGCATTGAGAACACCATTAATCCTGACCAAATCTCCAATTCCATTTGCAGAAATGCAGCCCCAAACGTTCAAGGAACCTCCACCATGCTTCACTGTTGCCTGCAGACACTCATTATTGTACCGCTCTCCAGCCCTTCGACGAACAAACTGCCTTCTGCTACAGCCAAATATTTCAAATTTTGACTCATCAGTCCAGAGCACCTGCTGCCATTTTTCTGCACCCCAGTTCCTATGTTTTCGTGCATACTTGAGTCGCTTGGCCTTGTTTCCACGTCGGAGGTATGGCTTTTTGAGTGCAACTCATCCATGAAGACCACTTCTGGCCAGACTTCTCCGGACAGTAGATGGGTGTACCTGGGTCCCACTGGTTTCTGCCAGTTCTGAGCTGATGGCACTGCTGGACATCTTCTGATTTCGAAGGGTAATAAGCTTGATGTGTCTTTCATCTGCTGCACTAAGTTTCCTTGGCCGACCACTGCGTCTACGATCCTCAACGTTGCCCGTTTCTTTGTGCTTCTTCAAAAGAGCTTGAACAGCACATCTTGAAACCCCAGTCTGCTTTGAAATCTTTGTCTAGGAGAGACCTTGCTGATGCAGTATAACTACCTTGTGTCTTGTTGCTGTGCTCAATCTTGCCATAACATGAAACTGTCTTCCACAACCTCACCTTGGTAGCAGAGTTTGGCTGTTCCTCATCCAGTTTTAAGCCTCCTACACAGCTGTTTCTGTTTCAGTTAATGACTGTGTTTCAACCTATGTGTGACATTGATGATCATTAGCACCTGTTTGGTATAATTGGTTGATCATACACCTGACTATAATCCTACAAAATCCCTGACTTTGTGCAAGTGTACCTATAAGAATTGATGCTGGTTTGAAGGCGAAAGATAGTAACACCAAATATTGATTTGATTTAGATTTTTCTTTTGTTCGCTCACTTTGCATTTTGTAAATTGATAACAATAAACAATCATTATTTATATTTCTGAAAGCATTCTTTGTTTACAGCATTTTTTTACACCTGCCTAAAACTTTTGCACAGTACTGTAAATAATTAGCCGACAGGACATCTGCCTGCATAAGCATGCAAGTTAAGAGTACTACGAAACTGAAAAATTGCGTGATTTTTCTCCTCTTTGTTCTGAAAAAAGTAAGCATCGCTTTACTCTGATGTTATTGAGTCATAAATTGCAATTCATTATTTACTGGACAAGACACCAAGTTATTGTGTGTAAATGGGGACATCCATAGCAGATTAACTATGAAACTAAAAATTAAACTTTCCAGTAGTAGCAAAGTAACTTTGATAAAGGTTGCCAACACATTTGCATAATGAATTATTATTTTAAAAAGTGTAGTAAAGCCAATAGCCTATTTTAAAAATGTAAACAAAATCTGACACTGGATTATTTATTAATACCATAAGAAAACTATTTTCAACTGAAAAGTAACAAAACAGGAAGTGGAACAACTTTCACTTGGATTCACTAATATTGAGGGCATAAAGGGTGCAAATCTTCATTACAAGATAAAATCTAGACAACTTGTATCAAAATCCCAAAACAACTATTTCAAACAAAAATAATGAAAATAGTAAGATAATGTAAATCAAGACTGCTTGGCTACTACATTATTATGTTGCAAAATTATTTTATTAAAAAGAAATACTGTAGGCATTGGTTTGTTCTTTGTAAAAATTAGAAACTAAAAGGTATCATGACGATATACTCTAGAATGCTGCCTTATATACATTCCAAAGAATCATGTACAGCAGAAATGTGCATATACTGTAGTGAAATGTCCTTAGACAACCCCTTACATTGTCCCTACAATAACAGCAATCATGGTTTAAAGATATGCATTAAATACAGTATGTACACTATGTACTGTATATACATCAGTAAAGTGTATCAATAGATTTAAATGCAATATACCCATGTGCAGTAATATTATTTTGCAGGTGAGGTGACTCAGGCTTCGTGCTCGGGGTATAGCTGAGGCAGACATGACCCTTCAGTTCATTAAAGGAAGTTTAACAGGCATTGCTACACAAAAATGCCAGTTAGCCAGTTGATATGTACAATTCAGACAATACACTTGCTGAGTAAGACAGTGAAATTTATACATGCCACGTGATGCAGCAGGAAACACAAAAGGACTGCATCGTTGTCTTCCCCCTGCCACACTGTACAGTTGTGTGACAGAGAGTGAGAGTATAACAGACTTATGGGCATGACAGCCTCTTTCTCATGCCACAATAAACTAGACAGTGCGACAGTACAGAATGGACTTTTGCTTTTCTTCTTTTCAACTTGCTGTGGATGAGACTGAGCAAGTGTAAACCAAGCACACTTCTAACACTTGGGGAGAATGTAGCAGGATGTGTGACTAGTTATCCCTGCACCAGTGCATGCCTCAATGAGTGAAACAAGCCACAGCACACTGGATTTCATTTGCACTGGTGTGGATGAAAGGCAGTATGAGAGACACTAACAGCAGTGACTGAAACCATTGGACAATATGTCAAAGGGGCCTTCCACACATCATGAGAAAAAGCAGATCATCCTGTTCTACAGTGTTTCAAAATTTATTGGGCTCTTTTCCTTTTTTATGATTTGCCACCAAAGCTGCATTTGTACTGTATATGTATCTATAGTCCTCAAGAGAAAAAAAAAAAAAAACACCTGACACCTGTTCTGTAATGGATTGGCCTGGGACTGGTATTTGGGGAGGAATCTTCAAAATCCTGCCCTGCTGATCTTGTTTTCACATGACAGATATATCGCTGGTCAATTAAAGAAATTCTGCCTGCATTTAGCATGAAATATATCCTCATCTTGTAAATTGGAGTTTCCATACATATATATACACCAAGAATAATGTAGGCCAAGATATACTGTTGAATAAAAGGTACCACAATTCAGCAGTGTTAGAAATTTGGTTTTGAATAACACAAAAATAAAGCTGAATGTTATGTGTATTTATTGTGTCATCTGTCAAACATCTAGTTTGTGACATTAGGAATCTAAGCATCTATGCACATACAAATATTATGATGATAAAGTGAAGGTAATCAAAATGAGCAGTTTCCAGAAATGAAAAACAGATGAATTATATTAGGAATGTATATGCGGGTGAAAGATATGCAACAAAGGGATATTACAAAGTAGCTGAGTCCACTGCAAAACACTGAAGTCCTTTCACTGATGGAGAATTTAAGGAAACACTTATGCAGCATAGAATCTATCCGATGGCTTAACAAACAAAACATTTACATGTAAATATCCATCATCAGTTTAACAGCATTTTCCAAGAAACAGACACTGCAAGGATTGATCATCATCATCAAAATACTAGTCATGGACCAACAATCTGCTGCATATAGCAGATGTACAGTAATCCCTCCTCCATCGCGGGGGTTGCGTTCCAGAACCTCCTGCGAAAGGTGAAAATCCGCGAAGTAGAAACCATATGTTTATATGGTTATTTTTATATTGTCATGCTTGGGTCACTGATTTGCACAGAAACACAGGAGGTTGTAGAGAGACAGGAGCTTTATTCAAACACTGCAAACAAACATTTGTCTCTTTTTCAAAAGTTTAAACTGTGCTCCAAGACAAGACAGAGATGACAGTTCCGTCTCACAATTAAAAGAATGCAAACATATCTTCCTCTTCAAAGGAGTGCGCGTCAGGAGCACAGAATGTCAGAGAGACAGAGAAAAGCAAACAAATCAATAGGGCTGTTTGGCTTTTAAGTATGCGAATCACCGTGGCACAAAGCTGTTGAAGGCGGCAGCTCACACCCCCTCCATCAGGAGCAGAGAAAGAGAGAGAGAGAGAGAGAGTGAGACAGAGAAAAACAAACGATCAAAAATCAATACGTGCCCTTCGAGCTTTTAAGTATGCGAAGCACCATGCAGCATGTCGCTTCACGAAGTAGCTGCACAGAAGGGAGCAACATGAAGATAAACTTTCAGGATTTTTAGACGAGCATCCGTATCGTCTAGGTGTGCGAACAGCCTCCCTGCTCAATCCCCCTACGTCAGGATCAGAGAAAGTCAGCGCAAGAGAGAGAGAGAGAGAAAAGTAAGTTGGGTAGCTTCTCAGCCATCTGCCAATAGCGTCCCTTGTATGAAATCAACTGGGCAAACCAACTGAGGAAGCATGTACCAGAAATTAAAAGACCCATTGTCCGCAGAAATCCGCGAACCAGCAAAAAATCCACGATATATATTTAAATATGCTTACATATAAAATCCGCGATAGAGTGAAGCCGCGAAAGGCGAAGCGCAATATAGCGAGGGATTACTGTACTTGTTTTCAGTTTCACTCTTGATGAGAGCGTGCAAGTTAAGGATATGCTGTGGCTCATAACAAGGTGACTTGGCTAAAACCTTGCTAGAACATTTTAAAGTGCAAGAAGGTGATATCAGTAAATCACCTGCAGTTACTATTGATGGTGATCCAACAACAACTATAAAATAAAAGGATTTGTTAAAATATTAAAGGGGTACAGGCTAATCTTCAATTCAAAATCCCAATCCCATGCAGTTTGCATTTCCTGTTTATGATGTGCACCAATTTTTCTGGAAGCATCTATGTAACAATACTTTTGCCAATAATGCATATGGTTTTGCAAGTTTTGAGCATAAAACTGGATAACCAAAATGTGAATTATGTGGCACGAATAATACGATTTTTCTTTTTTAATCTATGGATGTTTTCACATTGTTTGCTATGATACAGCACTGGTCACCATTAACTTGTATCATAAACTTTTTTTACTTCTGCAATAAAACATGAGATTACACATTTGTATTGCCCATCACTATAAACTACATTGGGTAAGTAGCATAGCAAAAAATAATTTTTCAGTATAGTATTCCTTATAAAAATAAACGAAAAACAAATTACGACAACCCACCACCCATCAAATAATTGACAGTTAGCAGTGTGTGCATGGCACTTGAAAGCACCCATTAATACGTGTCAAGACCATAGACCTACCTTGCTGAAGAGGTGTTACGACAGGCGCATTAGCTCTTTTGCGTGGAGTGAGGGCTGGCTGTATGGGAAGGATGCCAGCAGTTGGCTGAGTCTGCCCTGCTTTTGGTCGTTGACGAGGGGCAATAGAGGTCTCTGTAGTGGGAATGGGGTCAGTCAGCCTGAACAAAAAAAAAAAAAAAATCCAGTAAAGAATGGAATAAAATTTTTTACTTCGGACAATTAAGTGGGTAACATTGAACAACGGCACATTTTGGAAATGCATAGTGGAAAAAAAACAAATAATAAAAAAGGTGAATTATAAATATAGAAATTCAGAAATACAAGACAGTTCATTAGGCAGGTCCCCAGGATTACAGAAATGTGCTCTGCTAACTATATCAAGCCGGGTTAATCATCTTGCTGACAGTTTCTTAATGATTTACTAATGATTTTCTTCTTCATGATTTATATGGCTTATTCCTTCCCCTCAATGAATAAGCATGTTGTAAAACAGTAACAAATCAATGTTTTAGGTCTAAGAACAGAAAGTGGTCTTTTTTTAGTGGAGAAATCCCATTACACTTTAAATTTATTTTACAAACAGGGCACAGCAAGGTGGCTTTACAGAGTGAGCAAGAGTACACATAAAATAACAATAAAATAGAAGATTATTCAATGCACCATAAATTACAAGACAGCAAACCCAATCTAAAGGTGAACTGTGAGTTCTACACATGACAGAAGATTGATGGGGTGAAATAACAAAAAACATAGAAGCCTCAGGATTAGTAAAATGTATAAAAACACTCAAATTACAACTGCCTTTAATTAAAGCTGCAAGATCACACTGTAATCATTTGAATTAATATGATGGCCAGAAACAGAAAGCTCCAAATACCAGAAAAAGAATAATTAAGCAAGAAAATGAGAAACTTTTAAAATCTGAACGTAAGAGCTACAAAGACAGATTCCAACTCTGTTGCCATGTGTTTAAGGGTTACAGCAAATCAAAAAAAAACAGGAGGAAAAAATGTTAAATTTCACAATTATATTATTTTAATGCCCACATGCTGCAGGTTGTTTTCATTTGTGGGAAGTATATTTGAAATAAAATTTTGCTTAATAAAAATATTAAATGATTTTGCTTAATAATAATATTAAATAATAACAGCCTTTTTTGTTTTATAGATGTCAACAGTTCACAGAACAATTAAATTGGCGATCATGAGCTATTACTGTCAGCACATCTCATCTTTTTGTTTCTCAATAGAACTGGTAAATTCAACAGCTTCCTGGAAGAACCAGAACCTAAACCCCCAATAAACTTAACTGGATTGAGTTCATAATGGCTCGATGTGTAAAGCATAACACAATGGCATTAAAAATGTGTGTTGCACAAAGGTCAAAAATTGTTCTGAAATTCTAATTTTAGAAACCACCCAGACAACGACATTCTCTACAGGCACAGTACACTGAAATTGACAGATGTGTTCATACTTGTGTATACTGGGCATCATCTCACACTGTCTAGCTGTGAAATCTATATCTTGCTTGGCTTTCACACATAATGCCACTACACATCTGTATTACAGAGTTAAATGTCTCAGCTTTTACAGTGTGCAATTTTTATCTAGGATTTCCCGTGACTTGTTCATAAATATGGAACGCTGCACTACAAAAATCCAATTTTCACCTGTGATGGCATTTTCTGAATTTGCGTTAAATAATTGCTTCAGTTATTTGCAGGCACAATACTGCAATAGACGTCACTCTTTTCAGAGATCATAAGGAGAAAGGTGAGCTTATTTTCAAAAGATGGTTAAGACTACACAGCCTATAAATAATTTAAACTATACAGTACTACCTATTAAGGACCACATTCACATCATTCCCTCCAAAGTGTACAAAAGGAAAAGACTTGGATAAAGACAAAAAGCAGGGCTGAGAAAAATAACTAAACACATGTAGCAAAATACACTGTCGCCACCCAAGAATCACAGAAGATCATAAAAAATTGAAGCAGTTGCATTGTTTTGCTGCAAAACAAGAAAGTTGTCTTTTTAACTTCCTTACATTCCACTGCAATACAGCTGAAAACATATTTGTTGAATACTGAAAATATAACTGTTTAAATAAATAGCACCCTTGGTGAACTGATGTATGCAACTTTTTCAGTAGTAGGCTAAACACTTTAATATTCCAAATTACCAACAAATACAACTTGAAATATTTTTTCTGAATTCTTGCCACAACATTAAAAGAAAATGCTTAGGAAATATAACATTTTAATCAAATTGCCGATCATGAGACTCATCAACAAACCCATTTATAAAAATGTGCTGAATGTACACCTACTTTGGCCTACTGAAACATACAGTTTGTTGTGCTCAATCGATCTGTGGTGCCCCTTATGAAGTGCTCAATCGATCTGTGGTGCCCCTGGTGCCTAAAGCCTTGGCATTTCCTGTCTCTGGGACATCAATAGTCATGAACCAATAGTCATGACTAGGGCAAATGAGGACACCAACAACAAGTTACTAGGGCAAAAAGTGCAAAGTGCATTTATTCACAATTCAGTCAGTGTCCAAATCAAAAGTGCAGCGCAAAAACTCTTCTATAAATATTCTATAAAAACAGTCCATGTTAAAATAAATATAAACAGATCCATATAAATATGTTAAAACCAGCTTAACCAGCTTATTTCGCCTCTCATCTCCCCAGTGCTTCTCTCACTCCAACTCTGCTCACCCACTTGTGTCTGCCTTCTGGTGAACGCGGTCCCCTCTCTGGTTCTCATTCCAGCCACCTCAGTTGATCACTGCTGGAACGTTCTGAGCCCAGCTCAGTCGATCTGCCACCATCCTTTGGCATATGCTGGATTACTCTTGGAGCGCTTGGCCTCTCCTGCTTCTTGTATCGCTCAACTGGCATGACCCCGACTCTGGAGTGCCATTCCTCTTACTCTTCTAACTGCTTCACCTCCTTTCTGTTGCACTGGCCCAACCGCCTGATCCTGCTTTATTTTATTGCGATCTTCTTTTTTTGTCCTACTTCTATTCTCCTTTCACTTATTCCCCTTCAAGCTTCTCAGATCTTTTATATCCCTGCAAGTATAGGTGCTGTGCTTATTGACCCACAGAACTGCTAATGAGGGTTGAGTGCACAAACCACTCACCTGCATGTACATAATTAATTAATCCGTTCCCAAATTAGCGCTTTGTGGCCACATATCTATCCTCCATACATCTACACTTGCATATCTAAGACGGACTATTTTAAAACAAAACCCTGCACTTGTCCTAATCTGAAACTGACTCTTTACATGCCATTCAACAACATTTGTGAGATGGAAACTATAGTAAGAAATGAATTAGAAAAGTACCTATAAGAAAATAACATACTAAATAACAACCAGCATGTGCTTGAGAGAGCAAGATCTTGACAAAATAATCTTTTAATTTGTTTTTCAACAGGTAACTGGAATAGTTGACAAAAACAAAGCATATGACATAATTTACTTAGACCTTCAAAAAGCCTCTGACTCAGTTCCACAGCTAAGATTAATTCTGAAACTAGAAGCCACAGGCATCAGAGGAAACCTAAAAAACTAGATCTCCAGTTGGTTAACAGACAGGAGGCCAAGTGTACAGATAACAGGAGAATGAGGACATCAGTTGAGTCCCTCAGGGGTATGTCATGAGACTGATACTTTTTTTGATTAATAACTTTGATTCCGGAATAGTTAGTAAACTTGTGATTGATGAATGGCTATCCTAAAGTAAGTAATCTCTGAAAAGGATTTAGTGATTTATATTAACACAATTTTTTTGTGTAAAAAGCAATTGCAGAAGCAAATAAAAAGTCAAATAAAATGTTAGGTTACACAGTAATATGAAAATTGTTAGATGTAAATTGAAGGATATTATGGTTACGACTATATAATGCACTAATGAGACCATATCTTGAGTATTGTGTGCATGCTACAAGAAATATATAGCAGCACTTGATGGTGGGTGGAGGAGAGCAACCAGATGTATCCCAGAACTTAAGGACATACAGTATTGTACTCTGACAGACTCTGAAAATTAAACATGTTTAGTCTCAAACTGAGGAGACTGTGCGAGGACCTAATCCAGGTCTTTAAAATCTCAATGGCACTGATGAAATAGATTCTGCAGAAATATTTTAGCTTAAGAAACAAACTACTGAGACATGTAGTTGAAAGCTTAGCTATTAGCTAAACGAACAAGATTGGTGGATTGAATGGTCTCCTCTCTTTTGTCAAATTTCTTATGTTCTTGTACAAGTCAGTTTTGCACAATACTAATGAAGATTAAATTGTGCCAATAAAATTCTTTATTGTAGCCACTTATGAACAAGGTGCCCCGGAAGGACAAAGTCATGTTATTTTTCCATACCAAAGGGTATCTTCTTTCAAATAAACAAGTTTCCATGTTCTCTTTACTCTTTCATTATTAAAATATGTGATACCCCGAGAAAAGGAGCGCGTGACAACTGAGTGAATCTGCTTTTATCAAATATCTCACCTATGTCAAGCCACATACAGTGAAAGACTCATTACTCTTGGACAGCTGAGATTCAGCCCATTCTGATGATGTATAATTGTCTATGATTGGTCATTCAAGTTACATGTCAGAGATATGCATAAAATGTTTCTGTGAAAGCTCATCTTTACACATTGTTACACACAATGTTTAAGTCAGATTCTGATAATAGTTTTGACTTTATTGAGAAAAATGCATTTGATGCTTGATTTCTAAGTACTGCTTTTAGCATAACTTGGAAAAAAGCCTGGAAACAATGAGGAACAACTTAAGCACATTTGGGTTAGGGAGAATGCCATGAGGGCTATGCGGTCTTTTGGCCTTGGGACCATGCAGATTTATCTTTTTTTCTCTCCAGTAACTGAAGTTATTTTTTTTTTTTCGTCCTCCCAGCCATTTTACCTTATAATTGTACTTGTCTGTACAGACTGACAACATCATATTGTATATAAGGAAGCTAATTATATATTTATGTTATGTATGTGTCTTATAATCATCTCTTTGATATATTGTAAAGCACTTTCAACTACTTTCTTTGTATGAAATAAATGTAGCTGTTGTAACTTCAAGCATCACAGCATGCAGTTTTACAGTTCAAGTGTCATGGGTTCAATTACCATATCTGGACACTGTCTGCTTCACATTCTCCCAATGTTAGTTTACTGAGCTGTTCTCGTTCACTTTCAACATAGAGTACAGCCAATGTTTCTTTGCACATCTATGTATACTGTTAAGTTGTACCAGTGCCTCTCAAGTTTCATGTGAGGGGACCCCTCTACCCCAATTTAATCGAATGTCACCGTAACACGCTGCTCAGGTCACTGTGTTGCAAACACATGAGAAATAGAGGTGTTTTACCTAGTGGTTTGTTCATGATAAAATACCACCTCCCACCGGGATCAACTGCGCCACACAATGTTTTATATCCATTTTTAAATCTTGTCCCCAAACCCCAATCTCCAGAGCATGATTACAAATGGGAAATAAAATGGAAATGTGGCCTTTTTCGGGGGATGTGGTGATAGACTATAGCAAGCATGACTACTAATGGGATAAAAACATCTTGCACAGCTGTGCTGATTACTTCGGTGGTGGTGCATATTACACCGTGAACAAGTCTCATGTGCTTGCAACCAAGTGACTGCCATCTGTGGCTCAAAAGTGGCTGAGAAACACTGGTTAGGTGTATGTGTCTGTATGAACAGCTTTGCACTTAGGACTGTGGTTTCCTGCCCTGTGCCCATAGATGACAGGAAAAGCATTGTCCCCACCCTGTAACCCCATAACCCAGCACTAAAGCTGGTATGTTCAACATGTTTATGTATTAAGTTTACTCGAGACATGAAGTGCAAGAAAAAAAGCAACAACAAGAAGAACAAATATATAAATTGACCTGGTGAACTTCAGAAGGCAGGAGATGATGTGTGAATTGCAACACAAAAACTCCAATCTAGCATACAAAACATAAGCTTCCTCTGTGTCTAGTGGTAAACAGAAATGGTTTCAAAGACTGGCATGAAAAACAATTTTGAAAGTAAAGATTTGGATGAGTACACAATTATACATGCAAAGTTACAAATTTTTTATTTGTTGCTTCAGAGTGATATATAGTGTATGTCTGTGTATGCATTTTCTCTAAAAATCTGAAAAAAATATATCTGTTACTGCAATACTTGTTTTGAGAGGTACAATAGACTAATAAATGTTTCCAAAAAGAGACACAGTGTTTCCTTAGAGGAGGACACCTTGCGCCAAACAGTATAATTTTGCAATGCTGTGGGATCTGAAATCTAAATTTGGTTCAATCCTAGCTGATTGATTGGGGGAAAAAAAAAAAAAATTGATTTTAGAGTTGTGCATCATAAAACGTCTTAGCTATGTACTGTAAATTCCAGTTTGCTTGACAGAAATCACTAAAACACAATTTGTTGTGTTTTATTTAGATGATATTGGTTTAAACAAGGTTTTAAAAATTTAGTGTTGCACTTACTACTCTTCATTCATGTGTAGCTCATTTACTAAACAAGTAGAGCAACAGCCATTTATGTTTGGGTACACAATAATGCCAGATACCATTTAATTTATAAGGTGTTAATATTAAAAAATTATTTCAATTACATTAACGATTGTTTCTTCCCATCTGTATTCTTACCTGGCTTTGGTTTGGCTCTTCTTGGCTGCAGCCTCACTTGCTCGGATTGGTTCAGGAAGCTTTGTTGGAATAGGAGAATTCTGAAGGAGAAAATTAAAAGAATACTTCAATATTACTATACAGCATGTCCTACACACCTAAAATATGTAATAAAATGTAGCATATCTTGATGTTCTAAAGCCTTGGTAAAAGGCATCTACCAAATAACAACATATATTAATATTGATTAACTTTGATTGAAAGCCATACATTTTAAAATCAAATTTAGACACTATTATTTTGTTACATAAATTAGAATCAACATTCTGCTTATACACCTGAGTGTACATTTAAACTCTCATCATCAGTTTAACAGCATTTTCCAAGTTCATGTAGATTGTCCAGCTGCCACTAAAATCTTTTTACTCCACTCTCAGGGGTCCTAGCATATTTTACAGAGAGCTGCATTCTTCTCATGACACTACCCACCAGCTCCAAACGTGTTTTCTTCAGATGCAATCTAGGCTTAATTTGGTAAATTATTACAAATAAATCTGTGGTATTTTTAAATGACATTTAACAATTGTTTTAATTCAAATATTTTGCCAACAATTTACCATATCTAAGTTAATGTAATTAAATTTCAGAAAGATTTAATTGTATTGATAGCCCATTTTTATTTTTGTATTTCTTACAAAATACAAATACAAAGATTGAAATTCAATTCTGTACATAATTCACACAAGGATACTTTGAAATTTTTTTCACACTTTATTTTTCATTTTTAATAGAAATTTTAAATTCACTATGCCTCAATATAGACTCCCTGCTAAGTCTTGTGAAACACATATTCTGATTGCTTTAACAAAATGTTTTTCTGGTTGAGTGTGTACCTATTACTGCACCTCTTATTTTCCATGCAGTCATTGTCTGCAAATCTATGACTTCTCTTAACTATAATGAAATTTTCAAAGCTGTCACTCTTATCATTGAGAACAAGAGACCTGGTTTTAATGTTGCATTGGTTGATGTTGATTGCCCTCCTAAAAGTTCTCTAAATCTCTCATGCCTGTCCAACTGTTCATTTGTATACAGTACACTTGGGTGAAGTGAAGCATTAGACCCATAATAATAATCACATAAACAGGTGTGAATTTCCTTTAATACCTTCTACCCACAAAATCACATCAGATTTCCCTGCTCTTTGGTGCAACCTGAGACACAAAGTAGTGTTCAAAATAATTTCAGCACTGACAGTAAGCTTACCAGCTGCAGGGTATTGAAGCACTAGATCAAAGGTTACAAAATTGTGTTCTAAAGTTAAGCATTTTGTATAAATAAACACAAAAAATGCATAGCCAGTCCTAGCATTTTATAATGGGATAACTTGGGATAACTTCAACTAGCCATATTACCTTTTAAATTAAATTTAAAAATATTTGATATCTTTTGCCCTACGTGTAACTTCAGTGATTTTTCACACTATCTGTGTGTGTGTCTGAAGCCCCTCTTGAGAGTGGCTCTATAAAGCTTTTTTTCTTAGACTCTGTCTTTTCGAGGAGCCTTGCTTACCTCCTTACCATCTGTCTAATATTATGCTTAACCTCATTTGAAAGCAACTCTCAGTGTGCCTCCTACACCTTTACTCCCCTTTGTGTGTCTCACACTTGCACTTCCTCTTTCAACTACATCACCAAACCCAAACTGACTAATCAGATTGCTCGTACTGACCAGACACATACACACACACAGAGGCACAGACCCTCAGTATTGTATTATGTAATAAATATTTATCCACCATCTGTTTAATAAACTTTGGGAACTGAGCTGATACAGGGCAAATATTCACTTTGTATAAAAATCTTTTGTGAAGTTTTTTCCTGGTCAATGTTTGACAGCATCATATGATAGCAACAAGCTAGTTTCTGGCAAGAAAATGTATCCACATATTTTATGGCTAGGCCTAGTAATAAGTGCAATGTGGAAATTTGCAGCTGAGAATATTACCACACAATTTTTGGAGACAAATCCAACTTACTGAACTCTATCTAACTGAATTTGTTTTTGTTGATACAGCTGTTATGCCCTTATTATAGATGAGTTTGCTATATCAAGACATTTTGATTGCTACAAGAGTATGGAATCCTTGGATTCCAGCAACACATTTCGTGAGTGTATGCCACTGCAGGGAAATCTCTACTAAAAAGTACAGCCCCAATACCAGTGGTTTTGTATGTAATAGACTGGTTGTAGGTATCAGGATGCTTCAATTTACATATAAAACTGAAAAATCTGCCATTTACGAAGACATGCGACACTTGTCTATGTACTATGTCACCATGTGGGGCTCAATTGTTGTCTTGCCAAACAGCATGTTTCGTATCAGCTTTATTTGTTACTATTCTGCTTCATATAAAAAAAACATTTCGAATGTCAAGTAAAAGAAGAAATGTTGAGTTTATATATTCGGTAAATTCTGTAAATATGTTCAGTAGTCCCCTTAAATGTTATGGCTCTCCCTCTAGGAGGAAGCTTCTGTATGTTGATGGATGCAATTATTCTGCATTAAAAAAGCACTTACAGCTTACTATTTTTTTTCTTAGCAAATCAAGAGATGGAATACTGTGGTTGTAGCCATCCTGATTAAAACATGACATTTGGGATATGACCTGAGGTGATGTGACGGTTGCTAAGCCCAGCTTGACTGTTGTGGGTGGATTTGTCACTGCTATATTTTGGCAAGATCTTACTTACTTAAATACAAGCAATTTATTGTTAGCAATTTCTTTGGATTAAATGATGAGGGGTTTGGTATTGTGTTGTGCCTGGCGAGTCCTTTTCCTTTATTGCCCCAACATAAATAAAATGAGTGCCTGCTGTGATGTAGAATTTAAGAGGAATGCATCTGATATACTTTATAAAGCACTTAATATGTTTTATTCTACCAGTAAAGGGCAGTAATACAGGAAATGGACATATAATGGTAAATAATGTCTGAAAGGACTCACAGTAACATTTTTTTCAGTTCAAAACGGGGTTTGTTAATTTTTTTCATTCATTCCATTTCTCTGCATTGTTTTTACAATATGAAACTGAAGATTTAGTTCCATGCCTGTTTTTACTGTCTCTTTGCATATTATTTTCCTCATTATCCATCCATCCATCTATCCTCTTCCGCTTACCCGAGGTCGGGTCGCGGGGGCAGCAGCTTGAGCAGAGATACCCAGACTTGATGGATTTCCTCATTATATTTTATAAAAATGTTAATACATCCTAATGTTATTTTGCACAGTGCCTGCCATGAATGGAACGGTAAATTTGTACTAAATAAAAGGACGTAAAGCACTTGATAACAGTGTGATCAATCAGTGCTTTGGTAATAAAAATTCCAAATTTACATTACAAAACATCAGCATTCCCTTGTAAATAAGACAATATAAATTTGTTTTTCTTTTCCATTTACTTTTTTATTTCTGTGTTGTTCTTTTTGTCTGTTTGCAAAAAGTGCTCATATATTTTATATTATATAATGCTACTCATATCTGCCATAAATGGAAAGCAGAATTTACACTTTATCAACGGACATATAAACTTGATCATAGGGTGAAATATTACAACTTTACAATTAAAAAAAATTTAAAAAGTTAAACACAAGGAAAATTTGGGGGTTTAGATCAGTATAGGAATCTTTGTATATAAATATATGAAAAAAATTTCCTTTGTGACATTTCACCAACATGACTCCAAGTACCCTTTGTATCTGTGATTCATCAGTGGCAGTAAGCATGCTGTCGGGCACTATCGTTTGATCCAGGTTATCAGAGTTCCTATTTCTGATGTTGCAAATGTTTATGCTTGACCACATAACTCATGTTCACTAAAGGGTAGGGCAAAAAAACTGAGTGAAACACTTTTTAAAGAAGAATATTAACCTGATCTGAGCTAACTGTAAGTAATAAGAGATCATCCAGTCCTATCTGGCTCTGTCTCCCCTTGTCTAATTGTATGTGCCTATTCCTGGTATAAACTGACTATCAAATATAGCACATCTCACAGGGTCACTGTAAATAAACTGGTGAAACAGTATGTACTCTGACTCTGTGTTCAATAAACAAATGAAAAAGAATGCTGCAGGAAAAAAAAGAAAAACACTTCCAACAGTCTTGATGTGAAAGCAAAAATAGTAACTGTTGTAATAAAAATTGAAATGTGTTCTTTAAGGCAGAGGATGAATTGAGAATAAATCTGATGCAAAACAGATATGACATTGACAATTCAAAAATAAAAATGACATTATTGTTTTAAACATTTTGCACAAAACATCTAATACATCTCAAGAGGTCTAATTAAAAATGGCTCCCATTTTTCAGAATTTAGGAACAAAGGAATAAGAGTCACTTATCTCTTGTAAATCTTGTGAATGCTTTAATTTCCAAGAATAGCTACAATTAGTTCTGATGAGCAGATTATATTTAAACCAAATGAATGTTTAAAATGTGTAAATTGGATTGAAGAAAACCATTGTGTGCCTCTCATATTTTAGGCCTTTTTAAGGTCTAAGTCAAATCATGATCTTTGTCTTCTGGGCAACAATTGTCAATTGATTTTGATGGAAAATGTTGCGAATATCATATGGAACAAAAACAAATTATTATGTCCCAATCTGAGGGGTGTATTGCAATTTACTTTTTATCAAGGTCCATGCCTGTATGTTTCAACATACATGCCACTCTTCTTGGATTTTACCTTAACAGGGACTACATATAATGCATATTCTTCACCAGCCCTAGTAAGAGCACAGATAAAAGTTACTAGTCCACTATAAGGCGGGGTATTTTATCTGTTGTCAGTTCAGTTTATTATTACTGTATTATCAAGCAATCTTAATATGTGTAAGTCAAACAAACAAAAAAAAAAAGAAAAACCCATCTTTAATAATCCTTTTCCGCACCACTTTTTGAAAGCTACAAAGTAAGAGTGTGCCTGCCTGTATAAGAGATGGTGTCAGTGTGCCTTGTAGTGTTACAAAACTCTCTGTGTACTATTTAAAACTACAGTCATTTTAAGTATGAAATAATATTGAATTCCCTACACAACACCCATAAACACCACACTTAACTCAGTATACATCTTCCTCTTACTTTGCAACACTCCACAAGATCATTCTCATCTCCTTTTTTTCCAGCTTTGTTTCATGTTTCACCTTGAGTGGCCATGTCTCACTCCAACAGAATTTACTTCTCACACACCTTTCATAAACTTTACCCTTTGACGCCAGAGAGGCTCCTTTAAAAGTCAAAACGGAGGACAGCTTAAGGTGGTTTAGGCATGTGGACTGAAAGGTAGAGGGTGATTGGTTGAAGATGTGCACCAAGAAGTAGGTCGAAGAAGATTTGGTTGAAGGTAGTGTTGAATGATATGAAAAGAATTACTCTCGTTCCAAAAGGATGCTAAATGAGCCTTTGAGGAGATAATTTAGCCATAAATCATTACTTAATCAGTGTTGATGCATTTGATTCTTGTATCAAAGAAAGGCAACTCCAGACAGAGTAAAGTTTTCAAAAATCCACAATTTTTTGATCATTTTCTTTGAACCAGTCCAGAACTTTAATACCCTTGTAGAAAAGGAATGTTTACCGACGAAAAGCCCATTAGCAAATCGATACATTACTGTTATGAATGGATGCATCTAGCTGGCAAGAATGTTCATGCAGTGTTTCCCATGGCATTCAAAAAAGTCACAATCCTGTTGCACACAAACAGAATATCACTAGCAACCTGCACCACTGACACCCAGAAGAGAAGATCCTTTACCAGACAAAACTGTTTCAGGTATCCATCCTGCAGTATAAACATTTATTAGCTCACTAAACCTTCCTCCCTTTTGTCTTTATGAGTAGAATTTAGTGGGATCATTAGCTGCCACTGTAGAAAGAATTATATGTCTAGTTCTTGTATGTCTAAAATGCGGTTCAGATAATTAACACTGACTCAAGTTTGAGATATCTAAAATACATTTTCAGATTTATCAATTTTCTTTTCCTGACATTTTAAAATGTGTTTCCACTCTGTTGAGATATTTTAAAATGTGCATCAGTATCTCATATTTTAGTTGAGACATCCAAAATACAATTTAAGATATCTTTAAAAGACAAGAAGTTATTTCAAAACAAGACTATTATTTTCAGATATTTAAAATACAATCAATATCTCAAAAGTGTTTCCAGATATATCAGAATACCTTTCTACCCATTTTGTAACTTTTTTAAACTATGAAAAAGAATTTGTCCCAAAAATGGTTGTGTGTGAAAGCATGAAATATAAAAATAAAAAAATACAGGATGAAGCCATGTGCCGGAGACAAAATATAAATGGGACTTGTGAAATGCAGAAAGCCTTTTACTGCTTTTCTAACCCTTCTAATTAGATATGTGTTAATACAAAGTAAAGTCAACTTGAGGAATGGACCGATTGAATTATAGTTGCTCTCCAATTCCTTAAGAGGCTTTTCTTACATTTAGGATGGAAAAACATGAGCCAATCAGAGTGCACGACAATCCTGGCTGGGTAGTTTATTATAAGCTGCACAACTGAATTGTCACAAACAAGGATGTGTTATGTGGCAGAAATGCTGCAGAGGCAGATTTAATTTCAGTTTAAACGAGACCTAAGTAAGATGCATTTAAAAATGACAATCATACAAACCTGCACATTCTGAACTGTACAGTCCTTTCTAGACATTTTGAAGGCAAAATATGAAACCTGGTAGATATCAGGGCGCTTGTCTGGGTCTGGCTCCAGCATATACCCTAAGAAACACCGGGAGGGAGGAAAAGTGGTCAAAGTTTGTCAAAATGTTTGGAATATAAACAAAACAGCCTACAGGGTACGCACGGATAAGACAGTGCATGTCCTGGGAATATCGAGAGTTGTCGGGAATGGTGAAGCTGCCATCACAGATAGCCACTTGACTCTCTCCAAATGGTAAGGTAAAAAAGCAGAGCTTGTAAAGCAGACAGCCCATTGCCTAGATTAAGAGAAGACAGAAAAATACATTTTAAAATCATATGCAACAACAAATGTGAAAACCAAATTCACACATAAGGCTCTTTAAAAACATATACTGTTAAAAGCAGTTTTGAGGTAAATAATGGTATAAAAAGATTTCCAAAAAAGAAACACTTAAAAGGTATTTAACGCTTATCATTTGTACTTCATTTCTTCCTCTTCCTTGGAGATCAAAATTTAATCTTGCTAGACAATTAATGTGATCCCAGAGCAAAAACTTGAAATGCCAGTCCAAACTGCAGACTATGCAAGTAACCAATCCCAAAAGATATTGGTATAGTTTCAAGTGGAATGACTTGCAGTTATGCCAAAAGGGTGTGATTCATTAGAAGACACACATTCTTTTTGTGTCCCAAACAGATGATGCTTCAACAGTTATAAGAATAAGCAAGTCAGTTACATTGTGGATTTCTACAAGTAAAAGCAAAAAAAAGGCTTTTAGATCAAGGTGGTTATCCATTAATTAGTAATTTTCTATTACAGCTTTAAATTATTACTCAGAAATCAATTAATCCAGTCAGGACAGAACAACAATCTTTCAAGGGAACCCTAGTTGGGAGCCTGAAGAAGAAAGAAAAAAAAAAAACAGAATTTCAACAGCCATAACCAACGTGCTGGTTCCTCTCTGAAAGGTTTAAAAATGGATGAGATGGCCAATAATATCTTATAATAAAACAGATTTGTACATGTTGCAATTTCAACTACATTTTTTCTTAATTTTACCATTTTAAAGTAAATACTTTTTTACCACTTCTTACTATTTAACCTCCTTAATGTAAGACCTGAGTATTACTCGGGCTGCAAAAACCGTGCTAAAAGCATTAGTCCCGAGTGTCACTAGGGCAACTGTACAGACGCATCTTGCTTAAGTGTTAGAACCGAGAATCACTCCAGCTGTAAAAGTGCTGTCAGAAATTATGTCTGGGTGTACATTTTCACTAATTATGAAATATCTGCACTTTCCCAACAATGAAGACTTTGATGAGAATACACAATCGGCACCCAAAATGAAGAAGATTTGGGAGCTATAAAAGGCGATTGTAGTAAAATTTCAGACCATTTACATTCCGGAGTGTGATGTGAGCATCGATGAAAGTCTCATGGCTTATAAGGGCAGACTGTCATGGATAGAGTACATCACACCAAAAAGAGCAAGATTTGGCATAAAGCTTTGTGAATCTAAAACAGGATACATTTGGAATTTGGTTCTGTACACACGGAAAGAGACAATGTTTGATCTGAAATAAATTAGTATGGCGTTGCTATGTTATTGATGCAGACTTCGATTGATGCTCTGCTGGATCAACGTTACTGTGTAATCATGGAGAATTTTTAGAATTCACCAGAGATATTTGACATCTTGCTGCAAAAAAAGACTTGTTGCATATGGAACAGTGCGTCTTAACCATCGTGGCATGCCTGAAGACTTTGGCATAGCTAAATTACAGCAAGGTGCATTAGTAGCTTGGCAAGAGGGTAAAGTGCTTGCGCTGAAATAGAAGGACAAACTTTACATGCCAGCTTGTAGAACAAATCACTGCTGTCCACACTACCGCTAAAGAGATGTGGTTGACCCAGCACATTGTGGATCAATCCAGAGTATCTTATTGGTAGACATTTTATTGATTATATACCTCCAACAGAAAAAAAGACAGAATCCAACTTGTACCTATGCAGTTCAACTACTGATAAATCTGTAAAGAAAATCTGAAAAGAAATACGCTATTACTGTCCCATCTGAGCCGTGGGATTGTGCTTTTTACTGCGCTATACGTTTTACCATTATTATTTCTTGAGATTTAATAAAAATGTAATTTTTCATGTCAAAAAATGCAATGCTTTTTACATGTTTTGTAATTTTTCATGCCAAAAAATGCAATGCTTTTTACATGTTTCTTTGGAATAAAATGGAACACTAAGGAGGTTAAACAAATAAAGATTTTGGCATCAAAAGGCCCTGCTCATATTAAAAGAGTGAAGAAGTCACCTCAGTTTACTCCTGCAATTCTGGCTTTGAGCTGGTGTAAGAAAATTGACATTTAACAAGGCCAAAGCACCATGATTTAGGGAGTATAAACATACAATGCAAATACAGGAAGTCTGAAAGAAAACTAATAATTTAGAAACAGAATAAGAACAATGACTTATTGAGCAAAGTAAGATACAGTTGTGGATATATTTAAAATGTCTATAAAAAGCTGTAATGTTGCATTGGACTACTTTGACATAGTGGGAGACGTTGTGGCACTTGTAGCATGTTTAGCTTTTTGATTAAGTTCACCTTAAGGCTATGTCATATTACAAGACTTTTCCAGCAATTTTTAGTGACAGCCTTCATATACATAATCTTAGTGAGTCAGAAGCACACAGTGGGATGGTCCCATGAGTTGCCCTAATGTGACATGCCCAGTGACTCACTCCGATAAAAGTGAAACAGGTTTGGTTTTGTCTTTAGTCATGGAGCAGGCACGGTGTGCATGAAAGCTGATAACCAAAGAATGCTCATCCAGAATTACAATGCACATAAGGCAGCAATGATGAAAAGCAAAATGGGTGTTTTCTACCTCAAAAACAGGAGAGAACTCTGTCTGTCTTATGTTAAATGTTTTACATACCACACCAGAATGGAAAAAAGAAAAAAGGGCAGAGAGTGCAGCTGAACTCGCCATACCGGTTAATACTTTGTACAACACTTGACTCTGTTAGACAGCATGCTATTGGCTTTAGAAAAGGGAGTACACACAACTGTACTGGAAGGTTGGTACTCAGTCAGTAAAGTAGACATGTGCAGTGATTTTTAGTAGTTTAAACTGACATTGTCCAGGCAATGTGATTAGCAACTGCTTTAGGTAACCAATACACCTAAAACACACTTAAACAAAAGTTCACAAAAGTAAATAAAGTGAAACCAAACACACACAAACTAGGAATAGATCAAGGTCTACACAATTGATGCATATCAGTTACATACTGCTACATTTGTTAACAATAACATACATCAACTGTTGTAATAAAAATAAATATTTGAATGTAAATTTTGTTTTCTGCTCCAGTTCATTGGATTCCCCAGGTGTTTTGTCTATTCACACGTGTATACAATTTATTTTGAACATTGTTTAAAAGGATAATTATGCAAAACCCATACTGTACATTTTATGAGAGTTTTTGTGCAAAGAAACTAGACCACCTGAGGCCATTGAAAGCTGGGTTTAAGAACTAGCTTGTGTCAGAAATGGACCAAAGGTGCACAAAAAAAATAATTTATTAATCATTTTATTAATCAAGTGATTTGATGAACAAGAGGGTAAGAAGTTTTAATTAAAAACCACAAGAGCAAGTTCTTTTTTTGTGTTCTGCAGTTAAAAATGAACTTTTGAACTAGGATGTTTTATTACTCATACTCTGAAATAATTATTTAAACATAAATATTCTTTTTAACATAATAGTAAGCTTGAAACATTTCATAGATATAAGTGAAAATAAAATTAGAAATATGAAAACATTTGTTATGCAAAGAAACATATACATTATTGTACTTATATATGTTATACCAATCCAAAATTAAATTCTTTTTTGGGACAGAAGGTAGTAAGGGGGTAAATTTAACACACATATACATGTCCTTTTATTAGAAACTACTAAATATCAAGCCAATAAGATCTGATTTTGTAAGATATCTTGACAACAGAAGGGAAGGTCCAAGTTTGTGTCATCACTGATTAATTATTGTAAGCGCATTATACAAACTAATATTTAAAACAGACATAAAAAAGCTAAGTATTATATTAAGAATTACCTACACTTAACCTTTCGTTGTATTTTGTGTTTCAATAAATAAGATAAAACCTTTTTAGTATTATTTTGATCTATATTCTTAATTTGTTCTGCTCTCAGAGGTTAAGGTGTGGGGGATGTTAACCTAGGGGTTTCATTGAAGGATTAAGCTGAGTTAAGCATGTGAAATACAGAACTATGAGGGTTTAAGGCCTAAACTGGTCAAAGCCCCATCAACACGTGCTAGGAGAAGAAGTGTTGTACTGCCAGATGAAACTTAAGGACCCTAAGGTCACCAGTGCCTTCAGATCTTTAATTCCTTAGCCTGTGAAAAAGACACACAACCTGGGTACTGGCTGCAACAACCCAAAGGGGTCAGTAGAACAGGGGAAGAAAATTAGGCTTTGGCTCATGAGTCTACATACAGTACTAAAGGTATTAAGCACACACCTACAGAAAGCATGTTGTGGTACAGTGAAAAGTAGCTGTAAAGAAAAGCATTTACCCAAATGTCTGCCTTTGTGGTGATGAGTTTGCCACTATAGAGGTTCACCATCTCTGGAGCACGATATGACAAGGTTGTATACCTGACCAAAACATGAAACAGATAAAATGAACAGATAAACCACCAATAGAGAAATAAATCAATAAATCATGTAAGTTAAAGCATGCCATTTAAAAGAAAGCAGCCAAGCTTGCCTCCTTGTCCTGAAACCAATGAAGAGGCAGTAGATGCTGCTGGAGGTAAATATGAACGACAATCAACGTTCGTTAGTATGGTCCAAAAATGTGATGTTTTCTGCCAGATAGGCTGTTTTTTTGTCACTTAAGACATAATCAGGCACCACCTTTCTTTTTCAAACCATATAGCAGAAACTGTACATACTATTCTTTTTTCCTAAGGATGTTTTGATCAGTATTTTGTTAGGGTTGATACCAAACACTGATTTCATTTTATTAGAACAGTCCAATTACAATTCAGATAATTTTTCTTCTTTATCCCTCTTTAAATTTTTTAAGCTCCTGCATAATCAGACATTAAGTCTTGTGTTCTATATTTAATTGTAAAAATATGAAGGTTTAAGTGCAGGCTATGGGTGTTTTGGTTCATTTCTTATTAACAAAATAAAATCCTGTAGGCTTATTTTTCAAGCAGCATAAAAAAATACTACAATAAATAAAATCTCACAAACTAATAAAACATATACACAAAATAAGTTTTGCATAACACATATGGCATCAAAACTTCATGTCATAATTATAACTCACAATTCTAATGATATGCTCATAAGATGTTTATCAAGAAGATACAAGCATAACATGCTTCACCAGTTTACAAGTAAAATCCACAAATTTGACTCTTAAGCTAACAAGCCTATTGTTTACTAACAGCAACAGCAAATTCTTCTTTTTGTTTTCCTCATTCAAAATGTGAGCCACTGTATTAAATATTAGCTTGCTCACTGGCAAACAGACCAGCAATGTCTGTTTAAATAAAGGACAAAATGAAAAGGGCTGAACTCATTAAAGAAGCTTCTCTTTTAATTACTGCTGAAGAGGAGGCCTCTCTGATTCTAGAGCTCCTTTTGTTCTACTCCAAGTTCAGCTGAAAAACATATATCTGCCATTCCCCTCCATCCTTTTCTCAGTTTATTACTCTGCCTTCTTTTATGTAAATGGCAGTATTCCAGTCTCCTCTCTCTCATTCTTTCCCAAAAACCACTTGCCTGCTCTTTGTTTACGGGAAGTTCCAGTAGCAAAACTACACCATGCACTGCAAGTAGCGTAATACACTGTGTAAAACAGTACTACAATTAAACTACCATAAAGCTTAGGAGAGCAGAAGCTAAAAAAATAATTTCTTGGGATTGGTCAATTAAACAGTAATTAGTGATCTTTTTGAGAGAAAACTGGCTAATCAATATTAGCATCACTAGTAGTACTGCATATTTTAAAATGAGCACAAATATTTTCATTTTTATGATGCTGCGTTTCACTGTACTTGTAGCTTGTTCTGAATAACTTTCTGCCTTATATCCAATTTTTCTGGAATGTTCTAAGGCCCCCATGATCCTAAACTGGGTTAATGGAATTCTCCATCCAAAAATAGTATTAATGATTTTTTTTATTTGTTACTTACTTCATGTAGCTTGTAGGGGTAACTAAGAAAAAAATTTCAATCTCGTGTTTTCATGCAGAACATAGAGAAAGACGTTTATGACATAACAGAAGCCAATAGTGACCAATGCTGTACTAGATGTGGAAAATACCCATGAAAAAAAAGAAAAAAAATCCTACACTACTTCAACCACAATCAGTGCCGGTTTTCCAGTTACACACCTGTCCTCCTGAATCGCATGCATTTTACACATTTTAAACATAGGACTAGAAAATAGACATGTGGATTATGTGACAGGAGTAACACGAACTTTCTCCCCCCTCCCGCATGTACAGTATTGGCCACTATTGGCTTCTATTATATCATACAATTTCTCTCCATTCTATATGAAAACATTAGATTAAAATTTTTTCTTCATTGCAGACAACATTGGGTAAGTAACATATTAAAAAAAAAACAGCATTTTTGGCTGGAGTTTTTCTTTAAGACAGATAACAACAACTTATTTCTATAAATAAATTAAATAAATGTAACAAATGAAGGGTTGGGTATTTCTGTGTATCTTTGCTTTGTAGTTTTTGCAAAATTTTGAAAACACAGTAATATAGTTAAGTATTAAATGTGTCAGATTATCCTGTTAAAAAATGAAAGAATGATAGAAATGTCAAGTAAGCTTATCATATTCTTCTGCTTTCATATCTCTGCCTAAGTTACAAGATTAAATGCCAAGTTCGTGGTATGTCAACATCATCTAGGTATATCATTTTTCTTAAGTCTTTAACAGAAAAGGGAAATTGTGTCCTTCCCTAGGTAGATTTTTGATAAAATAAACTTTTCCTGACTTTGTTTTGTAGTCATTAACATATGTACTGCTAATTTGAAAAGCAAAAGGCATGTTGTTTTGTGAACCCACGAGCTTTATCTCTATAAAGTAGTAGCATTGAGCTTTAAAAGATAGAGAATTAACCATAACTTGCTATTCAGTATTTTCTTTACATGCTGTCTACTAGTTGAGAAACAAAGTCACAAAACCAGGAATTACACATTTTATTTTGCATGATATGTGTATTTGTTTTCTTCAGAATTTTTTCTGGCACAAAATTCTTTAACATGGTTCACAGAAGTCAGATGAATGATTCCTTGTAAGACAGTGTTACGGGGCTGAACTGGGATTTACACTCAGCAAAGTATGGAAATTCAAAGAATTTCATCATGAATCACTTTTTGCTATGCAGAAGACATGGATGGCAAGTCATCACCTCAGTTAATCATGAATTGCTGTTAAGATAACTACCCAAAACTCTTAAGTGAATTAATTATCTTACAATCACAGGGTGAAACAGCAGGTGAGTTAGTCTTCTACAGTTTTTAAAGCGTTGATTTGAAATCCTGATTCAAAAAAGCAAATGTCAATCAATAACACTTTAGAACTGGACAGCAATGAAAGCAAATTCAACAGCTTTGCCTGGATTGATCATTGCATCATTTCTAAATTTGTACAAAAATGGACCAAAAGATATTTATGTCAAAGCAGCACAACAACAAAAAAAAATTACTGTCAACCTTGAAAATCTTTAAAATTAATTTATAAAAAGCAGCAAAAATCAATTACAGTTAAAAACCTCATTTGAGTTTTTTTGCTGAACCAATCTAAAAAATAAGAAGGTAATTACAAAAAACACAGGAATGAGAAAAATCACTATGAGGAAGTACTATGTTATCATGTTTGTGTCTAGAAGAATCAAAGAAATTTTTGTTTTGCTCAAAGAACAGTTAAAAAAAAAAGGTACAAAAGGCTGGATACATAATTGGAATGAAAACGATTATTTAATTTTCAGGACTTCAAAGGGAGAGATTTGTAAATAAATCCATTCTGAGGAACAGCATTGAAGATACACCTATTGTAAATGTAACAGGTGTAGTAGTTTAGTTTTTATGGATTATACTACAGACCACCTGGAAAGACTGGTTGACAACCAAAAAAACGCTGAATCTGAAAAGTGTGATAACTACTGAAGTGACTGGACACTGGAAGGACACCAATACAGGTACAGCAACCCAGTTGCCACCAACAGAATCCACCCAGAGAGTTAAAAATAAAAAGGACACCATCACACTAGAAGTCACAGTTGCAGCAGATGGATGATGACATTAACAAAGTGATAGAGGAAACTAAGCAATAATGATGTCAAAGATGCAAACAACGACTACCATTGCATTGATTCCAGCAACCAAAAGTTTTGAGGCTAAAGCAAACCAAAAACATCTTATTCCATAAAAATGTAGGCACTGAATATAAAACAAAATCAGGAAGCACGTGTGAAGCTGAGTTACGAAGAATTTTGATGAAAAGTCTCCTAATGATGAGGCAAGTAAATTGGCATTAAAGACGTGGAAGAGGCTAGGCAAGAAAGTGAGTTGTATTCACCTCCAAGCCATTCAGGTTTAGCACAGAGCTCTTGAAACAAAATCAGAGGGGAGAGGTGATATGTTCAAGGGAGGAATTGGAATACTCTGAAGTGCTTCATGCTGAGATGTGGAGCTAGAAAAATGTGTCATCCTGATGTGTTCTCTTGAGTTTGACATGAGTGAGCTACAGCTAAAGGAGGTTCTGTTTTTCTGGAACAGAGACATCTGGAGAAGGCAGGGAAAAATACTGCACAACAGTGTTTGCATTCCAAAGAAAGAAAACACAGTCAGACAGAATTATGTCACTGTTAGACGCAGAAGGAAAGATCCTCTTTAGCATTGTGTTTAACAAAATGGTCACCTTCCTTTTTAAGAACAGATTCATTGACAAATTGTATCATAAAAGAATAATTACAATAGGGTTCATCTTGAAAACCACTAAACAACTAATCTTAGGACAGTGTGGGTCAGTGAAGGAAGAAAGCTATTAGCCAAACAACAAAAGCAGTAAAAACAGCCTCAAGATGGTAGAGACATGTGGGAATTAGTCCAGTGCCACTTAGACATACTTTAAGTAGAGACCCACTCGTTCTCGGTTGGTTTACCTGAGGAGGGTGTATTGAAAAACTTAAACCCAATAAAACCAGGAACACCACAGAAGATGTAAGCATCAGCACATGTACCAGTTCTGCAAGATACTCCAGAGGTTTCCATCACAACCTGTACATGTGAACACTTACATCCAATATGGCCTTCTATTGCCTCTCATCACAGACAAAAAAGACTTACTTCTTAATCTCCTCCTCAACTATTGCCACTCCATCATTTTGAGGATTCTGAAATTTATTGGTTGCACTGCCAAAATCACACAAGACATAATGTCCTCGGTCATGGAGCAGGATGTTCTCCACCTAGGGGTAAAGATGATTGATAACAGAATTATAAGGATAGGAAATTCCACTAAACATAGCCTGACGACTAATAAATTATTTGAACATCAAAGCACCGGGGTTTATCCCTGGCTCTTTAAAAGAAATGAAGACAAATAAAATTAATTAATAAACAGGATAGTCACAATATAGGGTACATTTTTGTTAACCATAGAAAATTGTTCTGCCTTTGAATACTACATCGATAACATACTCCTTTTTAAAACGGTTAAACAAAAAAGAAATCTTAATTTCCATTTTTTACACCCATTTTCATCACTTTTCTTCAGCTAGAAGCTGAAAATATATTTACTAAATTTTGCAATAGAATCAAGACAAGTAATATCATGGGCATCTCTCCTATTATATGCTTTTTTTGCTTCGTCATTGAATTTCAGTACATTAGTGAAATACAACCTTCACCATCTGAACCCTAGATAGATAGACATACACACAGACATTATTTTTCCCCTAGTGAAATTTGGCTTTTTACAGAAGCTCTTTAAAATAAATAAATAATCAACAGATACATAAGTGAGTAAATAAATAAATACACACATACTTTGGTCTAAGAACACACCAGAATGACTATAAACCAAGAAAATTCAAAAGAAAGAAAAGTTCAAATTTGGCTGTCACAGTCATAGTGAGGCATTATGCAGGCATACTGCTGTTGGTATAAATAAGCTCCAGTAGCGTTTCTTGACACACTTCTGTTGAATGATTCCTTGGCTGAAAGTCCTCATTGTTACTGTGTCATGAAAAGGACATGCCGCACAGTTCAAAATGGAACTTAGTTTTGTTTGAATTCTCTCCTTCACTACTTTCAGGGGGTCCAGATTGTGTCCTATAACTGAACAAGCCCTTTTAAATAGCTTGTTGATTCCATGGGCCTCTCTTGAAGTGATGCTGCCAGCCCAGTACACTGCAGCACAGAAAATCATGCTGGCCATAACAGTGTTATAGAAGAAGTGAAGGATGTCACTACCCACATTAAATTAATATAGTCTCCTCAGGAAAAAGAGCCTGCTTTGCCCTTTGTTTTAGGTAGAATGCCTAGTGGGGGCTGGGCGGTCTCGGAACATCCTACAGATTGTTTTTTTCCTCCAGCCTTCTGGAGTTTTTTTTTCATTGTTGGTTTGTTTTTTTCTGTCCTCCTAGACATCAGACCTTAATTTATTCTTTGTTATTTATTATTGTCTAATCTTTTTTTTTTTAATATTTGTATTGTTTCTAAACTTTTCTTTCTTCATCTTGTAAAGCACTGAGCTACATCATTTGTATGAAGATGTGCTATATAAATAAATGTTGTTCTTATTTAGTTCCACTGTGTTCCGAGACAGGTCCAACCTGTCATTAATGTGGATCCCCTAGTATTTGTAGGAGTAGACTGCCTCTACATCCACTGCTTGAACAGTGACCGGACACAGAGGGTCTTTGGTACGGTGAAAATCAATAACCAGTTCCTTAGTTTTGCTGCTGTTAAGATAGACAATTGTCTTTACAGCAAAAAAAAAAAACAAAAAGTTCTCCACCCGACTTCTCTCCTCTGTGTCATCCCCTTTATCAATACACCCAAAAAGTGTAGAATCACTTGAAAATTTCTGCAAGTGGCATGACCTGGTGTTTATATATATATATATATATATATATATATATATATATATATATATATATATACACACACAGTAATCCCTCCTCCATCGCGGGGGTTGCGTTCCAGAGCCACCCGCGAAATAAGAAAATCCGCGAAGTAGAAGCCATATGTTTATATGGTTATTTTTATATTGTCATGCTTGGGTCACAGATTTGCGCAGAAACACAGGAGGTTGTAGAGAGACAGGAACTTTATTCAAACACTGCATACAAACATTTGTCTCTTTTTCAAAAGTTTAAACTGTGCTCCATGACAAGACAGAGATGACAGTTCAGTCTCACAATTAAAAGAATGCAAACATATCTTCCTCTTCAAAGGAGCAAATAAATCAATAGGGCTGTTTGCTTTTAAGTATGCGAAGCACCGCGGCACAAAGCTGTTGAAGGCGGCAGCTCACACCCCCTCCGTCAGGAGCAGAGAGAGAGAGAGAGACAGATAAAAAAATCAATACGTGCCCTTTGAGCTTTTAAGTATGCGAAGCACCGTGCAGCATACTTAAAAGCTGCACACAGAAGGTAGCAAAGTGAAGATAATCTTTCAGCATTTTTAGACGAGCGTCCGTATCGTCTAGGTGTGCGAACAGCCCCCTGCTCACACCCCCTACGTCAGGATCACAGATAGTCAGCGCAAGAGAGAGAGAAAGAAAAGTAAGCTGGGTAGCTTCTCAGCCATCTGCCAATAGCGTCCCTTGTATGAAATCAACTGGGCAAACCAACTGAGGAAGCATGTACCAGAAATTAAAAGACCCATTGTCCTCAAAAACCCGCGAAGCAGCGAAAAATCCGCGATATATATTTAAATATGCTTACATATAAAATCCGCGATGGAGTGAAGCCGCGAAGCACGATATAGCGAGGGATTACTGTAGTCTGAGGTGAAGAGAAAAGGAAACAGGACTGTTCCTTGTGGTGCTCCAGGGTTGCTCAGATCCATATCAAAAACACAATACAGTAGACCCCCGAAAAGTCGCGGTTCAGAGTTCACGGCCTGAGTCATTCGCAGATTTTTCCTTAGAACCTATCTAATAATTACTAGTGGAAACCGCAAATATCCTCCGCAATTTTTTCGTGGCAATACTGTAATGTAGAGAGAACAGGAAGCAACTGTAGAGGAAACAGGGCTTGGAATGGTGAAAGCAGCCAATAGAATTTGAAACTGCGACTCCCAGTAGTCCCTGCAGTGGCTCTGAATGGTCTTCTGCTGAGGGTGCTGGGGCTACTGGGGTCAAAGGATGTCAGCGCGGCTTTTACAAAGGGGGCCGGTGACCAAAAGCAAAAAAAAAGTTTTTGTAATTTGTGTTTCAAGTTCCTGTCTCTCTGCCTGCCTTCTGTTGGGTTACCTGTACTTATTTGTTTTGTCCTGGATCATTTCATGTTTGGCATCTGCATTGTCTGCTGTCTGCCTGTGTACATTAGGACTGTAAGTGGATTCATGGCCATCCTGCAAAGAAAGAAGCACTCCTGAACCCGTCTTCGCCATTTCAGGAACTAGCGGTAGGACTATTTATTTTTATCATTACATTTCATCCATTGCCGATTTTCATTATTTACTGTGTGTGTGTTGTTGGTGCTTTGTTGTATTTAATGTGTAATCGCTGTAAGGGGAACAGGGGTGGTATTGTTGTTTTCATTGCATTCTTTATTTGCTGTTTGATTACCGGATTGCTTTGTTTTTGTCTCTGTTTGTGAATGCGCTTTGTTTGTGTCTCTGTTTGTGAGTGCATGCGTGTTGGGTCAAGGCTGGGTGCGTCCCTGGAATCTCCACCATAAAAATAAATAAATCGCCGTATTCTCGATGGTGTGAATCTTAGCGGCAGAGGAAAGCTACAGCGTTATTCATTTCTCCTTGCTGCTGATTGACTGTGATGCATCTCCAGTGTTCTTGTGTTTTACGTTTTGTTCCTCTTAACTCTTAAACCGCCACAACCAGCTATAGTCGTTTCCCAGTGCTATTTGCGAGCATGCAGGAGCTGACTTAAAAGCCTGAACAGCACGTGTCCTTTTTGGCTGATTGGTTTGTTTCTCTCTCCTCCCCCAGACATCCTCTGCTCCTGTTGGCGATTGTGCTCCCATATGATGTTTGTCTATTCTTTAAATTGATAACTAACTGCATACTGAGCTCGTTTTACTTCTGAAAGAGACATGTTTGTTTGTTTGAAGTGTTTGAATAAAGTTCCTGTCTCTACAATCTCCTGTGTTTCTGTGCAATTCTGTGACCAAAGCGTGACACACTGCAGCCTCACGGTCTCTGGGATTGAGATAGCATCAGCGTTTACCTCTGTGTGTTTGCGTGCTGCCAGTTCAAGCGCAGTTGGCTCTGTGATTTACTAAATTTCTTCCATGGGTCAGTTGTACTTTGTACATATTGTTCCAGTAGTTTATTAAATAGTTTTTACAGTTCATTAGCAGTGTGTAAAATGATCAGTGTTGCAGTAATTGTGATGCTCTTTGCATGGAAAAAAAAAGTGTTATGTTAAAATTTCACTTTTTCTTTGTGAATTGTGACGTTTACTTAAAGTGCAGCAAAAAAGTATTTGGCGTCCAGGGATGCATTAACCCCCCAAGTATGTGGCAGTTTAAGGGTTAAAGCCCCAAGATGCCGTTGAAACGCCCTGCACCTTCTAAGACTTCTGGCAATGAAAATGCGCTTTCATGAACTACAGTACATATAGTGGTAACATCGGTATTTTACATTCTAGCAGTGCGGGAGACATAGCAGTACAGTATACGGGTTTACCTTTACATTCTTTTTTTTAGGTAATGTATTAAGCTGAGTTTGAAATTAAATTAAAGTGTTTTGGGGGGAATAGTCAGGGTTTAAACTATAAAAAATAAGCATTTTTTTAACCACATCCAAAATTTGCGGGTGCTCTAGGTCGTAACCCCCACAAATTTTGGGGGTGTACTGTACTTGAGTCTCACAAACTGCATTCTGCCTGACATATAGTCCATTATCCAGGGCACCATAAGCCTGGGCACCTGCATATATATGAGTTTACACCTTAACAGGAATATGGTATTGAAAGCACTGGAGAAATTAAACAACATAATTCTCACAGTGCTGCCAGTTTTGTCCAGGTAAGAATAAGCCTTGTGGAGCAGACAGATAATTGCATCCTCCACTCCAGTATTTATCTGATAGGCAGACTGCGTGGGTTCAGGTGCTCTACCACAAAAGGACTCATATAGCACAGGACCAGTCTCCCATAGGTGTTCGTGATGTGAAGCATTAAGTGCCACTGGTCTGTAGTCATCAGGTAAAGAGGTGTGTGCTAGGGAATCCATTCCCGGGAATTCGGGAATCCCGGGAATGACACAGTGCACGGGCATCTCACATGTGAACGGTTTTAGAGCGAGCGACACTTATTTTTAACAAAATTACTGCAATATGTTGACACCAATGAAAGACTAACCTTAACTACAAGCAGTTCATGCTGTCATATAAGTACATGTATCTAGTTAGTTGCGGTAATAAGCAGAACGTGTCCAGCGTGCGGTCGTCCAGGCGAGAGTGCTCCTTCGTGCAGAGTACGCCAGCAGCTGATAAAGCACACTCTGCCTCCACTGAAGTAGGCGGCACAGTCATCAGATACTGATATACATGTTCTAAACAATGCCTGCACTTGCCGTTGCTCTGAAACACCGCCGTTTCAGCTTTTACTGATGCATCCATTTTCTTGTCATTATTCTGTGAAGGCAAGTTTCTTGGCACAGATAATGCGGATGCAACAGACTGATGCATTGCAATTTCAAGTTGCTGTTCAAAGCTGTTGTCTGGTGAAGTGCAAGCTGCAGCAATGGCGCCACCTTAATTATTTTCAACTATAACTGTTATTTCTTGATCGATTTTTACACTTTTACATGCTATATATGCGAGCTTGGCTGTTCCCGCTCAGCCAGGAATTCCAGCAGTTTCATTCCCGGGAATGGGAAACGTCCGGGAATGGATTCCCTAGTGTGTGCCTTCTTTAGAACAGGAACAATGTAGGATGTTTTCAAAAGAAGTGGCATTCCATTAAGTTATCTGTGTTGAATGTTAAGCTTACTGGTCTATAATTATTTGGATCAGCTCGATTATCATTTTTGTTGAACTGGATAATATTTGCTAGCTACTAGTCCTTCGAAGTTTCCCTAGTGTGCAGAGACTTTTTTGACAATTATATATTTATGAATTAGTTAACATCTTTAAGCACTTCCTTTAGAAAAAGAATGTTTTTGCCCATCTAAGATAAGTAGGATCAGTTTGAATTCCAAATGCAATCACCATCGCGCCTCACATTCTATGCTTCCCTTTTGATATTCGTGAGCAAAAATGGATCCCTGTTAAGTAAGTTGAAGCAAAGTTGAAGCAATGGGAGTGGGGTGTCCCACATGAAGTTCTGATTGTGCTGAAGCATGTAGTTCTGTTTTGTGAAGTTTAACAAACTAGTGTTTTGGGTTGGGATTGGTTCGGGGATTGAGAATTAAAGGTAACATTTACATCCGGCTCTGAAAAATCACATAATGCTGATACCGAATCACTTTAAAAATGTGTTTTTTTTTTTTTCTTTTTGGTACATTTACAGTATTGGTATACCAGGCAACCCTAGTTTTTTTTTTTTTTATTAAAGACGTTACATAACTGTCCTCTTCTATCCGGATAATGTGCACGATAAAAATCCACAAAATTTTTTTTTTTTGAATGATAATGACTGAAGTGGCATTAGCAAAATCAAACAATCTAGCTTTGTAGTTCTGTGGGATTTACTTTTTCATCCAATCACCCGATATTTTAGAGATGGTTCACACAAAAGCAGACCTGTGATTGGGGGAACAGCTCTTATACAATGCAATTGGTATGTTTTTTATCAGATCTGTTGAAGTATGCAA
This sequence comes from Erpetoichthys calabaricus, assembly GCF_900747795.2. Taxonomy (NCBI): domain Eukaryota; kingdom Metazoa; phylum Chordata; class Cladistia; order Polypteriformes; family Polypteridae; genus Erpetoichthys; species Erpetoichthys calabaricus. The sequence goes on from NC_041394.2 coordinate 49,329,193, forward strand.
CTTAAAATGATTTCATTAAGGACTTCATTTTCGGTTTATCAGGAATGAGCAACTCTGAATGCAATTTGTTATAGTTATGGCATAAGTGCAAATATTGAACTCATCTTAATATGCAGGTCATTGAAAATTAAGAGCTGAGGATTTGTGGAATAGCAATTGTAATTAGTTAATGTTTGCAGCCACTGTTTTTCTATAATCATTTTTTGGTTCCAGTTTTATACAAATGTATTTTTCTTTTCCAAACAGCACTATGTAAAAGACACAGTATTACATTCCCACAAAAGTAAAACATCTAATAAACTGTGAAAACCTTTTTAATGTCAAGAGGTGTCTGGAAATCATGTTTGCTCTTTACTTTCTAATACAAAAAATGTTCCAAGCATTAGAAAAGGTTGACTGGGGAGACGCAGACATGGGTCACCTTGAAAGACAAGGGCAGATGAAGAGACAGAGAGAACATGCCTTTAAATCTCGATGAATAATTGGTGTCTTGCATTGATGAAGTCTTGCAACTGCATCACAAGTGTCACAAAAGATTTGCAGGACTTCGGCCTCCGTAAAGCCAGTCTGGAGGCGTTGGTTCATTAGATTAACAACTTGTCCTCCTTAAAAAAAACAAAAAAAAACAAAACATGTTCTTCATCAGACAAAATGAACTTTCAGAAAAGAGATAACAGACAGCAAACCTATCTGACAACTTACTTTGGTAATTTACTGCAGACTAAGACTGAGACCAAAGGTGGCATTGACTAGATAGAGATTATGGGAGCACTTACCACGACAAAAATCCATTAAGATGAGAACTTCCCAAACATCTCCTGATCCCACTGCTGTTATACTGGAGTCGAGAAAGCCCACAATGTTCTTGTGCCCTACAAGATCTCTCTGTAAGAAAGTTTTAAATGATAGTATTAAAACACAGCACTTGGCTAAAGTGTTCAGTAAGCAGCATTGCACTGAACTCGGCCTCTCAAGCTTATTTGGTCGTCAAATAGCTAAGATGCCCCAATATCTCAGTCATATCAAGGTCAAGATTTCCATTACAATTACTTGGTGGATTCTGCCATATTTCTAATTTGTGTGAAGTGCTTCTTGGCTTAAATATTAAATGCACTTCCCCTTAAGTTCATGATACACATTTTAACTTAAAGAATTGTGATGACTTTGAGAAATTTGAAGACCTGGATAAGTTCCAAATGTAGTGCTGTTATCTCAAGACTAAGACATTTAATTCCTTTTCCTTAGCCTGTCAGAGTAGGATATGCCCTGTAGTATAAATAGAACTGTACTTGGTTAAGTTCATGACAAGATTAGGATAAGATCAATGATTGCAATATCTATTTTGTGGCAGACTGACCAGAAATTAAGGTATCAAATGCACATGCAGTTGGTAACAGAGACAGGTGTCCATAAGCTTGCTTTATCTAACTCATGACTGTGGGGGCTGCAGCCTATTAGCAATTATATTAAGGGCAGAATGTCACTCTGGATGGCCAACCCATTCACACCATTACATCCCACTAAACAGCTTCACATATCCAATTTAAAAATGTTCATCAACACAGTGCTAAGTATGAAATTAGGATTCTTATACACACGGCTCTCATGAAGGAAAGGATTAAAGCCAATAATGATGGGTTTACCTTCAACAGTTCTCTCTAAAGGCCACAGGAGGCTTTGCATTAATATACAAGTATATTATTTTCCCAATTAAATAAGCAAACAATTGACAGAAAAACCTTGGTTTAGAGCAATTTCTGTTGACCGATATTCATATTTACAGAATGACTATTTTTAATTTAGATCTTAAGCTTCTTGTCTATGTTTTAATTTCATTTCTCTAAATCAGAAATTGGGCTTGTAGTGAAACTAATGGCAGCCACCACTAGCAAGTTCTAATAGCTTTTAAAATAAAAGATTAATTTTATGTGCATTTTGCTGACTTTTTATAAATCAATTTTCTCATTGTTAACAGTTTCCTTTCTATAATTGTTTCTAAATAGTCTGCTTTAAAAAACCCAAATCACCGATGCACATGCTAGTGTATTCACAGAAGGAACTCTTCAGTTTTGTTTGACCCTGTAAGATCATCCCTATGAAATCCTTCAAACACAACACTCAGATCTTTGATACGTAGATTCTATAAAAAGGTAAACTACAATGACCACTTTGGGATGACAGTGAGAAATAAGTAAATAACTACTTGAACAATTTAGCTTAAATTACAAACATAAAGTGACTTCTGATTAAAATCCAGAGGTGGTTTGCTCTCATACTTAATGATCAGCTTTAGCACATAAATAAAATCAGTCACCAGATTTAAGGGGCCAGAGAACACTACACACATATTATATATAAATACGAGTACAGGTCTGGAAAGTAGGAATTTTACAGGTATCTAAAAAGAGCATTCTGTTATGGTGGATGTCTGGGTGGGATGAGGAGGATGATCTTCAGCATGCTTGAATCAACAAAGTTGTTCTAGTGAAACTTTTGCATTAAACCTGAAACTGCTTTTTCATAATTGAGGAATCTAGAACATACCACTGATTCACAGAACCAAAACAAAGACTACCAGCTTTTTGAAAATACCTAGATGCAGTATACAGGCAGCTTAGTCTCAGCTAATAAAAGGAGTTGTTTCCTCTCAACTGTAAAATGTATATTTTTACACTGTACAATTAGCAGTTATGAGGAAAAAAAGTTTAATATACCAAGAGAAGTGGGGTGACAGATTGTTGTTAATTTGTAATAACTTGAGCTGTGTAAGTAGAAAGTATAGCAATGAAAAGCAATACATTCACTATTTCAAAAACATTAAGTGTTATTCTAGGCAAAACAGTGAACTTTTATGGGAGGATGTTATGTTTGATTCAAGTCTGCTACTCTAAAGCAGCACAGTTCTAACAATACATTTGGAGTTTCAGCTTGAAAGAACATCATTATCAATTATCATTAAACAAAGGCAAGAAAATGGGTTTCATTGTTCCAGTTAAACCTAAAAGACCAACAAAAACAATAAGAATCCTAAGAAAAGAAAAGCATTTTTCAGTTTGCTGGGCGAGTCACCTGAACTCTCTGTTCCTGGCTCTTTTGTAGGGTATACAGAAATAAATCTGAAAAAATGAATGTATTGATAGAGAGAATCTTGGAGGAACTGATGGCAGCTTCAAATCTGTGTAAAGCAGAATAATGGAAAAAAGAACTTTAGAATGTACTGACAAATACTTTTTATTTGTTTATTGTATTTTTGTCACCTGTTCTGATTAGAGATGCAGGTAAGAATTTCATTATACAACAAATGTGAGAATAAACTTGACTTTATTTGACAAACAGGGCAACGCTGAGTAACATGATTTTTAACACTTTCTAGCATGTAACATGTCTGTGTCTTTGACTTCAGTAACATGTATAAAGAAATACTCATTGTAAGACTATAATAAAATTTTCGTGTGTACTGTATATAAAGCTGTTTTCCATCTGAAGTGGGAATTTTCAACTCAGAAACTCGGGGCTGGTCTGTCAAGACTGAGCTTGTCCAACTTCAGATCATGACTTCAACTCAAAAAGGTCCAACCTCTATCCATGGACATGTTGCTACGATGTCTGCAAAATACCCAATAATGCGTTGTTATCAACTGCTATTTATTCCAAAGGTGCAAGCACAACGATAATTTTCTGGAATGCAGTCAGCTTGGTTGGGATGCCAATCCCATCTCCGACATCCAAGGTAAACAGAACACCTTATAAGCAAAGGAAAAATTATACACAAAAGGAAGAAATCCACAAACATCCATGAACTGTGGAAATAAACTCATGCAATAATAAATAGGGATCTAATGAAGCATTTCGTTCAAGAAGTGACCTTGTAAAGGAGATCAGCACTGATAGATGACAGATGAATAACAGGAAAACAAAAAATAATTAAGAAGAAAAAAAAATTCTGTACATAATGCTTTTACTCACCATGATCTGAATCTCCCTCTTGCATACTTGCAGGTCATGCTCATTGTTAACATACATCCTCTTCAGGGCACAGCGCACACCTTGATGTGTTCTCACAAGAAACACAAGGGCAAAACCACCTGAAAGAGATTACCCCGCCACTGTTAATAAATATATCTAAAATAATCCCTCACCCAAAAAAATAGTGTGTACTGAATGACCAAAACATAGTAAGTCATTAACCATAAGCAGGGTGTTTATGATTAGTGACCGTCCACTCGCCCAACCCACAAACTCACAAGAACGAGTTTAGAAACTGGGATTTTACAAGCTTCCACCTTGTAACAAGGGTATCCCTGATTACTAAATGAGAGGACCTCAAATATATGGCTAAAAATAAGACAAAAGGAAGTATGATAAACAAATGGAATTAGAATGACTAATACAGTGCTGTAGCAAATCTGAAGAACGCTACCTTTAAACATCAGGCAGGAAATTAATCACTCACTTATAAATTTTAGTGTTCTTTCATCTTCTTTGATTTCTACCTAATTTGGGAAAATGAGGTTATTTGGGGTTTCACTTTAACATTTTAAGAGTTTATTTCATGATCACATACAACCTTCAGTTTATCCCAGAGCATTGCCTACTGTAACATGATAAATATGATGAACAAGTTAATGGGAATGAAAATGTTTTATATGGGCTGTAAACATCCTCAGCATTTATTATTTCTAGGACCCTATGTTGAATTTCACTACCAGGGCTGAAAACAACTTGCGTCAGCCTCACCATTTACTGAAAGCATATTGCAACGCTTTAGTTCAGGCAGGTCAGTCCCAAAATAAAAATGACTGTGCTTTCTAAAGTTACTGGCAGCACAAAGCTATTGTACAACCAGACTGAAGGCAAAGGGGTCCTGTTATGTTTAATATGGTTTATCTATTTATGCTCTCCCCTCTGTTCAACTGCATTTATCATTTCCCTTCTTTTCAGAAGTAAACAATTAAAAAGTCCAATAAATGAGACGCTTAAGGACTGGCTGCTTAAGATGTCACCCAACAAATTCTGAGGTTTAAGGTAAAGAATGTTTTATAAGTACTATTTCCTACCTTATTAAACTGTGAAATTAAACCTATTTTTAGCATCAATAAGTGACAATACTACTCCAAAGCAGACAATTTTATTCACTCAATAAGATCATTTCAGGCCCAAAAGGTAGTGGGAAAAATGCATTTCACTCTGAAGAGCACAGTATGTACAGTAGGTGACAGTGTTCTGCTTTTGCTTTAGACAGGATAAATACGACTAATCAATGAGAACCTGCAAACAACTCTTCTACAGGTCAATAAAAATAATCCCAGAATGATTACAATAGGGAGGTAAACATCATGTTTGACAGGCTTTGGCATCTCATGGTTAAGAATAACAATGAAATTCTCTTGAAGTGCCCATCAATCCACTGTCTCACAACACTGGACTACTATGGCATTGTCAATCAACAATAAACAATTTGCAATACTGTACATATTGGCAGCTGTAATTTCTGACCCACTGGGCAAGGTGTCTGTAGGCAGGAAAGTGTGCTACAGAGTAAGTGTATGTTGTAGCAAGACCCTAGGAGAGGGAAATGTGCCTGAACTGGTAATACACTTCATCATATCACTGCAACAAACCGCGTACTGCTGGGGCCTTTAGGAGATAATTACCCACAGATAGCCCTAGAAGAAATTATTCTGTGAGCTCCAACATGACAGAAATGTTAGGGCAGCATGGGGTTTTCACATTGAAGAGGTGGGGTCAAGCTTCATTTTAAGTAGGGAGGGCAGTATGGGAACAACCGAGTGCATCTGGCCTAGTAATGATGAACTGGATTTCAGCAGTGAATGAAAACATAACAACCATTAATTCAAATGGCACCTTTCAACAGAGACTTGATTAAAGTACAAGTACATACATATTGTGCAATTATTTATATATCTTACAACAGGTATACTGAACAGTAGTCTCCAGTTGCGCTGTATGGAGCTGAATGCTGGCCAGCCACCAAGAACACTAAGCACCCTCTCCATGCTTTGGAAATTGTGCATGCTCCGGTGAGATTGCTGCTGTGACTCTCCAAGACCGCTACCGCAATGATGAAATTTGGTGGCAAGTAGGGGTTGCTCCAATCAAGGAGAAAATGAAACAAAGGGGACTTCAGTGGTATGGACACGTCCTGTGGGCAGTACTGGGAACCATTTCAGAATCACCCAACACTTCACAGTTGATGGCCCTTGAGGACAGCCAAAGCATAGATGGCAGGACACAATCAGAGTGGACATGAAGATCAACTCTCAACTACACCAAAGCCATGAAACTTGATTGTGCAAAATGGCATATTGCTATCGAAAAAGTGGACCCCACACCAGTGGGACAATGTTAAGATGAAGAAGAATGTACATCTTACAACAGAAGCACAGGCTAGCTAAATAAGAGAGTAGTCCACACAGTGAGTAGGTGTGGGAAATGCACCACCAGCCTTGTGCTTCAAATACCAAGGTCTTAGTAAATACACCACACTGCCTGCCAAAGAGCATTTACAGAAGAAACTTTCAGGTGCTGTTTAAAGGTTGTCTAAGTTATGAAGGGAGATGGAGCAAAAGCTTACTTTAAGTAGGAAAAACAGGCCAGTATACAAATGTACGTCTATAAAAATGTATATATGTGAGAAAGAGGAAGAGAGAGAGAAGAAGGACAGCAAACAAGAGAAGGGAGTGTTTATAGGTAGATTACAAGTGGCAAGCCAAACACAGGAAGTATACTGTGCGACTGGGTTTGGTTTGTTGTTTTCATTGTGTTATTCCGTTTACTGTTGTATTTGCATATTCTTTTTATTTTTATCTGTTTAATATACGAGTGCGAGAATGCAATAGACTAGCATACACTTTAAGCGCTGGTAATTGCCACCTCATAACCCTGGATAAAGCACATTTGATAGGTTTACAAATATAGAACATACATTATGTAACTATATTTAAATGAGAGGTGTCAAATTCAAAATTTGTGGTTCAGATTTGGCCTTTTGACCTTTTTAACCTGGCCTGCTTCATCAATTTCCAAAACATATCACATACAGCCTGCAATGATGTCTATTTTTCCCAAAGACCCACTTTTAATGTGCACTTCATACATTCATTGTATGTGTATATAATTTAGCTGAATTACATTTACACCAGCCATTAAAATGTATGTCTAGGGTGTATTTGTCTTAATCTCTGCAGCACAGCACACCACAGCAACTAACCTGTAGTTAGCATGCAAACAGCCCACTTGTAATGTCCCAACAAGAAAAAGTGAAAAGAAGCCAATGCCACATTGACATAAAGAACTTTAGTATATTAGTATGATGCCAAAGTGAGAGACAGTGCCATGAGAGACAGAGAGATGGCAGGCCAGCTTCACCAACTGCACTCACTTTTAAAAGCAGCACAGGAGTCAGGAATGGTCACCTTTTGTGGCTTACCTGTCTACTGTCACCACTCTACACAATTGTTTTGTCTTTACGCTGACATAACGGTTGTATTCGAGTGGAAAATGCATATGCAATTCCATCCGTGTTAAATGTGATTGCTATCCTTTTCTGACCAACTCCAAATGTGTGTGTGTAATGCATAGCTAGCACTTTTACACATTTTGTTTTTTTACAATATCAAGTCTCATCCAAATGCAATGCAACTTTAAACAGATGATGTACTTTATCTACAAATTGTCACATCTGTCTGGACTGCCACTCTCACTTGATGTTATGTGTTGGTGGCATTTTTTCCCACATTCAATTCTGAGCTCAGTCCCTGGTAGCTTCCCTAACTTGCTGCAATGCCCAAGAAAAGAAAAGCTGATAAAGACGGGAGACAGTTTGAAGAGAGATATGAAGCAGAATATATGATTGTGATGAGCAAAGAGGTATATGTCTGTCTAGTTTGTAAAGAAAATAAGGCAGATGTTTATTGATATTGATTTATTTTGGCTGCATAAAGTATATATAATACAGTTATTTTTGGCTCTCAATAAAATGAAGTTTGACACCCCTGTTATATTGTTACATTAATATATTACACTATTATTATTATTATTTGTAATAGTACATTATAGAATAGTTTTGTGTATGTTGGTCTCCTTAGCATGACTCTGTATAACAGGTTTCCCACAAAACTGGCCCTTCCTAGTGAAAGAGAAATAAAAGAAAACATGCCCCTCTTGGGCAATCTCATGTTCTTATTTCAGAAACCGTTTTCCATTTCACAGGCTTAAAATGATAATTGCTGATATATATGAAATCTATACAGAGGCAGCAACTTGGCACAAGATTTGAACCCAGGACGCAGGATGTGTAAAACAGCAGCGCTAAACAAAATGTGAACCAATACAGGAATGTTCATTCAACACGCAAAGAAGTCAAATGCCTCAAAAAAACAGCAGCACCTGTTTGTTTAGAATGGATGTAAAACAAAGATAAATCTTTACTTAGGGTTTCCTCTGTACCATTTCTAACTTTCAACTACTGTACTTCATGAAGAATGCACCAAAAATCAGGCCTTTCGGTACTGATCTCCAATTCGGATACTGTGGGGTTGCTATTATCACAGAGTTGCCAACCCAATAAACAAAAAGGGTAGTGGAAACTGGGGTCACAACCAAGGTCACAATGCCAAATTCCACATTCTGCTGCACACTTTGTATATTTCATCATGTTATATGTAGAATATAAGACAGAATAACGAGAGGTTTATTCATCCATATGCTGAATAACAGCATTAATGCCTTGAAGACAGAAAGCTGTAAACCACACCAGAAATCATAGGCTTCTATTTTTGGTCTTTGAATATCACAGAAGTCTGCAGGGAGACTAGAGAGCATCAATCAAGCCAACAGTCAAAGATGATCTATAAAATACCACTAGTACATATGAGTAAACACAACAATAAGGGCTTGCCAGGGGCAGGAAGTGGCAAAGAATATGGCAATACCCTAATAGGAGTCTACCAGAGAGAAACAAGCAACTTACAATAGATTATCTGTGACAAAGGTCATGAGGGGCTAGCAAACTATGCACCAAAGAACATGAGATGATGAATGTTTTATTGTGTCCTTACTTTACAGACATCTGGCACAGTCCATAGTGGGTTATACAGTCAAAAACAAGGTAGGGCAAATCACGCAGAAGTAGCCATGGCTATTTGACCCTTCATGAACAGATACATTTTCAGGTAGTACTGTACAGACATCAGGACCCATCAAAGGGCACTGTGATTTGGAGGTGCTAGCAATTTATTGGTCCAGTCTTGACCCAACGGTGAGGTTAAAAATCTATTCCCTGCATTCCCTGTCAATAGTCTATACAACCTGGAAAAACATTTTTGGGGCAATAGCTTTCTGGCATGGAGCTGTAACACTGACAAAGAGTGTCTGTAATGCTGTGGGGAGGTGGGTAAGTGAGGAAGCCATCCCATTAGACAGCATGTCCAGTCCTACTTGTTATTTACTGCTTTGCTTTTCTTGTTTTCTTCATTGCTCCCTTGTTTCTTCATAAATAAAAACATTAAAGGACCTTTTAATACATCCTGTTTTAAGTTCTGGACTTGCTTTCTCAACAAGACAATTAAAAATCCGTTCTGTATATCAGAGCAAATTATTTGGTCAAAATTATGCAAAAGTAAGAATACAATCTGAGTTGTAATTGGCACAGATGTTTACAATATAAAAGCTGCACACATTTAGAAGGAGTCTTGTGTTAATCTTACAGGGCAGAGACGCCACCATGTAGAGCACAGCGATGAGATAAATGTTCCACCAAATTTCTACTCTCTCACCCCTGAATTTAATGTACACATTTAATGAGGTCATGCCTTGGTTTTAAAACTAAGGTGAGCCTGTCACAGAAGTGTTATAGGAGGACAATCTGTCACACTGTTTGCACTTCATGGTGAGGCCATACAAGTGTGGCAGTGAAAAAGTGTCGCAATAATGGAAGGATCCTTCTCATTATTCTAAACTGATACCAGAGGAGTATACCCTGGAGGGGTTGCACAAGTAGAACAAGTTAAGAGGACAGTGATGAAAGCTACACAGCCTTTGCACTGAAGACGACAGTTTGCAAATTTCAAACTCCAACTCCCATGAGACACGTCAACTACAAATACCACTACATATATGATTAAACTGATGTTAATTTCGGGATTGCTTTCCCTAAACTACCTCTACCATTCCTTTCTGTGTTCTCACCAACCTACCATGTTACACTAACTCCAACACAAACCGCTCTTGTCTCTTGATGCCAAGGATTTCCTGGGATTCTCATGTTCTTATATTTAATTGTTCCACATTTGAATTTCTTCCTCTTCATCTCTTCCCACATATGTGTGGGGTGAATGTGCCCGATCAGCTTTCTCTGAACAGCTGAGTCCTGCACTTCCTCACCAGTCCTACCCTTTTCTTTCAGATATTTGGTCTCCCTCTCTTTTTCTTCCCCCTGTACTTCCATATCCATCACTCATTTGCCCCCAAATTCCCTCCTCATCACAGGTCTATCACTTAAACCTACTTTTCTGTACATTCTTAGAAATCTTTCCCACTTTTGTTGCACCTTTGATTGTCTCATTTTTTATTCTGTAACTCTACAAATCCATCTCAACATTCTCATTTCTGCCACATCTAACTTCTTCTTCTGTGTTCCCTTTACTGTTCATGTCTTTGCTCCATACATCATTACCACGGTCTTAAAAACCTTACCTTTAACCTTTGCCTTAATTCTTTGATTATCCTGGTGTCTTCTTCTAATCGTCACAACCATACTGCAATCTATGGGTTATATCTACGTCTAATTTCCTATCTTAGGCTAACATTTACCGAAGATAATGCAAATTTATCCCCTCTTTTCAGTAGCTCTCCCTGCATGCTAACTTTTGAATCCTGTTCATCATTAAACCTCATACATTCTGTCTTCTTCCTATTGATCCTCATTCCATTATCTTCCAAAAGCCTTCTCCATTCTATCAACATCCTCTTTTCTGGTGCTACACAACACAATGTCATCACCAAAAATCATGCACATGGGGATTGGTCTTTTACCCCAGGGCATCAAGGACTTAGAGGAGGTCTGCACCAGGGATCTTCTTTACCTCAAATTGTCTGTTACCCCAACACTGCTTTTAACCTGAGTCCTCACTCTCTCATACATATCCTGGACAATCCCACATACTTCTCTGGTACTACTTTCTCTCTAATACACAATTAATTATGAGCTGCAGTATGATATAGTAAAACCTCAAATTACCTTACCTAAATTCAAGGTCAAGGAAAGAAATGGTGGAATATAAATAAGGAAAATGTTGCAAAATTAAAATCAATATGGGGCAAAGCGAAACACTGTTTTCCTTTTGTGACATAAGAAAAACCTCTAATATCCACGCTTTTTCTCACTTAGGTTAGGTATGCACTAGGGATGGGAGCAAAAAACATTTGAACATTTAACCAATTTGATGTTGAAAACCAGTTAGGAATAAAAAAAAAAAACATAAATAAGCCAAACACCCTCTTACATTTACCCCAAATGACAGTGTGCCTTACACAGAAAAGAAGGTTTCAACATAGCCTCCTTGTCAAATTGCAGATCGATTGTATAAATCAAATTTGCAGAACTGAATCAAATCAAATGTAAAAACAAAGCGACCTCTGGAAGACCCTGGTTAAAACAGGTTTTGAAACCCTTCCTCGCTGGTCCTCCAAATTTTGCACGCTATAATGACACACCCATTCAGAACTTATTAATCCAGTAAGTGCTCCCTCACTGGCAGTTACACCTTTTAATACAAAGGCAAGGAAATAGCAATGAGGTTAGTCAAGCAGTGAGCACAGAAAATAGAGAGAAATCATACCTTAATGAGGCAGAGATACTGACTTCTGTTGTATGGGTGTTCAGATGAAGAAAAAGTGTCAGAACTTTCACCATTTCAGGACACATCCTTTATAACAGTTTTTCGATATCAGTGCGGACATACTGCTTTAACAATTTAAGCATTGATAGTGTAACTTGCAGCTGAGATGTTTAATCTGCTTACAGCCATATTGGTAGGTCTGTGGTATGCACAGCCACTGCTCAAATTCCTTTTTACTTTTTTCCCCTGATTTACATGTTAAATTGAAATGGCTAAAAACAAACAGAAACAGGCAGAATCAAGCTACTTTATCATCCATTTTGTTTTTCCCACTAGTACGGACTGAGCAAGAGAAAAACAGATAGGGACAGAGCACACACAAAGGGTGGGCAAGACAAGTAAAAAGAGATTGAAATACCAAACAGAAGAACGGATGTTGCAAGTCTTAAACCACAGAGACCAACATTTAAACATCATCCACATACATTAGAATAAAACATGAAATAAATCGTGGAGACTTTGTGCCAAGCTAGCAAACACTCTAGAGGCACAATGTGGTCCACGCGACCTTTCAGTACTTAGCAGAATTCACCAAGAATAAATCAAGACAAATATTAAATCTTCCTATCTTCTTCTTCTATTTTAACATCCCTAGTGTGTACTATGCAATTTTTTCATATGTTACATCAGATGTTTAGGTGCTTTCTCAGGCTTTATGAACCAATTGTACTGATAGCCAACTGAAGGCAAGCATACACCATATGACTTTAAGTTTCAATAAAAGGTCACACAAGCCCATTGGGCAAAACTCACAGTGCCCATGCAATTTGACACTGTGAAGAATAATGTGATATTTCACTCAGGCTCTAAGCTCATAACCAGTACTCGCTTCATTATCCTGTATCCACATTATTTAAGTTAATCTTTTAAAAGAACAAACATGCAATTCTAGAAGGAATTTGTTGCTGCTGGGCAATGTTCCTTAGTATATCTTCTTTGAAGAACCAATCAAGATATTTCTCAGAAGAAATATCATATACAGTGCATCTTTCTATTTCCAGAATTCAACCAATTCATCCTGAAGTGTTTTACTGCCTTGCTTACAAAAGCATAATCCCGGACTCACTTACTGATTGGTTAATAGGAACTGGAACACAGAGTTAGCTTCTGTGACCTCTCACACCTGATGAAGACAAGCCAAAAGTGGATCATTTTTATTGAAATGCCAAAAAACGTAAGGCTGTTAGGGACTCCAACTGGATTGAAATGTACCTCACATCTTGCGAGTATAGTGACTTTAGAATGTTCACTGACAATTTTGTGCCGATTTGAAAATCCACTCTAGAGCTTGCAATTTGGGTTAAAATGAAATAAAAAAAAAATCACATAGTTAGTATACACCTGCACTTACTGCAGTATACAATGGTGCCAGACAGATGGAGATGTGCACATCCTCCACTCTTGCAGTATCTTTAGCCACAGGGGTATGAAAATATGCAAAATCATTACCTCCTCTCAGTCTCACTATCTAGCTCAACACAGCATATGTAGCAGCATGCGAAATACAGAGATTCAGGTTCTCCTGTAATCTCTTCCATATTCAGCCTTTGAAACAAGAAGATACAAGCCACCCGCACCATCAGAGAATGTGATTACATGTGCTTTAATAACCCAGTTATTCCCAGAAACCCAGTTTCAAATATATTATTCTGGTTAGGCCAGAACCTGGAACCTGTGAAAAACCAGGTTAACACATGTAGATTAATCGGTGAGTAACCCAGTTATGTAGCCATGTAAACCCTTAATTAGTTGCAGTTAAGGATTTTGTAGCTTGTTCATGTATGTGGCACTCTCTTAGCCTGAACATGTGTTTGCTTCGCAAGCGCTTCAAGCAGCCACGGGTAGGAAAATGTAGAAGTTTCTACAAACAAGTTTCCTGAGGCAAATGCTTGGGTGATTGCATTTTTCCTTCTCCTGGTTAACTCAACATTTCAGAAGTCACTAAATTTCTGTTGATGAGCTGAACATACAGTGCTATGCTCAGGAGCACAACCTCGGGAAACATAAATCCGATAACAGGAATGGAGGCTATGGCAGCCATTATTAATGCTTAATCTTTTTTTTTATAACTTTTTATGACATTGGAGTGTTTTGCCAGAAAAGAATTCCATTGGTGGATTTGCGCATGTAAACAGAGTTTTGTAGGAAGCAGGTTTCTGCTTTAACTGGGTTATGCTGCTTTTGTGTGTATGTGTAAACACACTCACTGTGTCTTACTCACAATGTGCATCATCAAATGAGCAGATTTCAGATGATTTTTATTGAAATAGCACCATATTCTGGGTGCATTGGATATAAACAAGGTGCCACATGTACCTCTGCTGTAGCAAGCAAAAGTATCGCTGTACATGGCTCAGTTGTATTTAAAGCTTTTGAGGGGGGGGTGGATAAAATCAAGATTGCTGTACTCTAGGGAAGATGTACCAGATTGTCTAGCAACCTGCACCCGATTTTTCATTATCCGAGATTCCTTGGAACACATCCTCCACACTCAATATGGTTCTGCTTTACTTTATTGTAGTCTTGTCTGCTCTGCAAAGAGCCTTGTAATGATGTACAGCATACAGATAATAATGTTACATAAAATAATTGCGTGCTTAACTAATGCTGTCAGTAACATTAACATTCAAATAAAAAGCTGGAGAATTATATTTAATCCCTCTGGAATCCTAGAAATTCTACATGTTTAGTAATATGTACTGATCATTCTCAGCCTCATCTTGAATTTGAACTAAATTCTTTGAGGGTCTTCTCATTAACCACACCTAGAGGATTGCTTATTTCCTAATACTTCATAATACTTCCTAATACTGAGGAAGGACTCCCACTAATAATGAGCTTTGGTTCCAGGAAACCGTACTTTTCAAATGAGTGAAGAGGTGGCTGTTATACACTACAGATCATGGAGGTAAATGGGATATAATCCATGAAAGGCATACAGGTTGGAAGAGTGTGTAAAAAAGTCAGAGAGTATGTAAAGGGAGACATAAATCCAAACCAACTGTTAAATTTACCATAATTTCAAAAGAACAACACGCACTGGCTGTTATGGTTCCAAAATGTTCCTTTCACCCAAGATTCATTTTCTTTAGTGCCACTTGATATACATTACATGTATGCAAGAGGTGAATACAAATACCGGAGCTATACATAACACTACAGTTTAACACCTGTGTATACCCCTAAAAGGCAGTTTGGCCATGTTCCCTGACTGCAGCTTTCGACACACACCCTGTAGTGATGCTAGTCAGCAGCTTCTCCTCCAAGCTGAATCAGTCTTTTTTTGCAATGAGTCACAATAGGTGACATCAAAGCACCAACTTAATGCATTCTATTCTCACTCTGCCCCCCGCCCCCTTCACTCTTGGTTTCCTATTTCCTTTTTCAGTGTCTGTTATCAAGTTCCTGGTTAAAGAACAGAACCCTCACTCCTCTCTGAAGAAGTGCTAGCCTTGGCTCTACTGTCAAGTGAAGCCATGCTCAGACAAAAAACTGGGGCAGGCTGACATTTCAGTAATCCTCAGAGGATTCGTTTCTCAGCTGTACCCTTCTCTCCTTGTACTACATTAAAGCACAGAGAAAGTGCTGGGATGGATAGCAAAAAAATATGCAAATTAAAGTTTTTTTTATGATTTAGCCTCTTTTTTTTTAATAGCATCATCTAATCTGTTGTGAGCCCTGCACAGCTGGGACAGAAAAACAATACCATCAGGGTGTCAATTCATCTACATAGCACTGGCCTTGCCTAATTTCAACCAAAGTTTTTATGTATCATATGTCAAAACATTAATGTTAAGAGACAGTCACATTGTAAAAAATGAAAAACAATGAATTAATAAATGTAAATAATAGGTATGAAGGCACAACAGTCAGATTACAAAACCCTGGGAGGAGGCAACTCAATCTGGCTCGCAATTAGCAAGCATAGTTCATGGGGATCCCCCAAATCAAGCATCCCACTTACACCAATGGATTTCTTCTCACAGCCCAGTTAAAGGCTGTCAGATTAATCAACATCTTTATGCTGGACCAGCTTCAGTAAGCAACTCTTTGATGGTTATCATCACTAACCATGGTTGTTCCTACCTTAGGTCCAGCATCTCACAATTCTGTGCTGAGAAAAGTGGACTTGGAAACTACATGGATGCATGAATTCTTTTTTTCCTAAGAAATGTAATTTAACTTAATCTACTACAAGCATTTTACAAAATATTTCCAATAGAGACTGCATGCTGTGCTTATAACTTGTTCTGTAGGCCTGCTGCAACATCCTGATGGTGAGAATTAAGTCAAAATATCAATACACCACCACACCTCTGGGATTGATGACACCACCAAACATATTCAGTATTCAATTATAGTTCTGTCAATTATGTAATACAGTATTTAAATACTGAGCAAAGAATTTCAAATATAAGCAAAAAAAAAAAAAAAACTGAAAAAACATGTTTAATCACACCAGGAAAAAAAAAATTGTACACTTCACTCAGAATATAATTAGATTCCCCGGCCGTTACCTGAGACCAAGACTAAGCAGTAAGTTAACAATTTATGCTGTACGCCCTGCACGATGCATCCTTTAAAGTGTTCATCAGCGCTCATAAGACCCTAAAGTAGTAAATGACATTACTGCTAACACAAAAACAATCAATCTTATGTATTTCTATAGAATTAACTTGAAAGATAAACTCAATTAAATGCCTTTTTATCCAAGTCTAAGAAACCACCAGTTCACTGCCACTATTATTAAAGATGTACAGTGCCATCCACCTCTGAATTTCTTTCACATTCTGTTAGACTTCAAGCTGAAATGTATTTTTTAACCAGTTAACTAAACTTGTCTAAACTACAAGGTGAAAAACTTGAAACTGTGTGATATGCTATTAAAAATATCCACAAAAATTAACTTCCTTGGTAATTCAAACTGAACTCAGCTCCATAGGATTTCCCTGTGACATCACTTGAGAAAATAAAAAAAATAGGATTGCGTTCACTTATAAATGTTTCAACTACAAAACACAAGTTCAGGGCAGTTGCTCTGCCATGAATCTGTGATGGCACATTGATGAGTGCTAAAAAACATTCTAGACTATTTGAAGTTTTCAAGAGTCAAATTAAATCTATCAGTACAAAATGAAGGGAGCACTGAAACAACTCAGACTATACGTAATGCAAGCTCCCATTCTTAAGTCATTCCTAAGTCCAGAATTTGACTAGAAGCATTCTAAAATTTCATCATGAAAACTAGAAACACTCACAACAAGTTTTTGTATGTGAGATTTGGGGCTAGTTTGTAGGACAGCAACATTACAGCCTTTCACAGCTAACATGTGCATGTGACTACACAGAAGACACTGCTGAGAAATTGCCACTTTATGGCATCAAGGACTGCATCAGAAGGCAAGTGGCACACTGTGTCAGAAGCAAAAACATTTCCTCTCCTAGAGAAAGATACTTTGATTAGCTTGGTTTGAATTTAATGCTGAACACCAAAATACCAACCATGAAAAATAGAGACAGCAGCTATGGGGGATGCTTTTCAGCAGCATATACTGACCAACTCAGCAGAGTAGAGAAAAAAAAACCAAATATACCTCCTTTCAGCTGGTCAGGTAAGGGGATATCACAATACAATCCATATTACTAACCGAGAATGGTAAACCGGAAGGCACGGACGCAGGTACACGGCGATGGGACCAGGAGACATAATGCGCAGGCG
This sequence comes from Erpetoichthys calabaricus, assembly GCF_900747795.2. Taxonomy (NCBI): domain Eukaryota; kingdom Metazoa; phylum Chordata; class Cladistia; order Polypteriformes; family Polypteridae; genus Erpetoichthys; species Erpetoichthys calabaricus. The sequence continues at coordinate 49,346,833 of NC_041394.2, forward strand.
CCTACAGCGCGCGTCTCATAAACCGCAAGCGAAGTCTGATCCACCACGAACGAAGGAGTCACGGCCCAAAAACGAAAGAGCTCAACTAACGTGAATAAGAAATGAAGCAACAACGCGCCCATAGCTAACAACTAACGACACAGCCATTAAAAAAGAGGATTCTGCGCTGCACCCCAGAGTCAAACGGAAGAGGCTATGGAGGCCCCACAGGTCCACAAAGATAGTACGGAAGGCGCGGGAAAGTACGAAAATCGCAGGCGCCTACAACGCGCTTCTCAACTAAACGTCCACACTACACAGCATGGTCCACGCGTTTCTAACACACCGCAAGCATAAACACGAGATAGTACAGGAACCCCACAGATCCGGACTCCACAACATATGTGAATCACATTACTGCAATACAATATTAAGCACATTACAGTAATACAATATTGACAGTACAACCACAGAAAACACAGGCTAACCGAGAATGGTAAACCACGAGCCCGCCTGGATAGAATCAATGAACGCAGGCGCCTACAACACGCGTCTGAAATGCCGCAAGCAAAGCAGGCACGGCTCCAAAAAGAAAGAGCTTGACTGACACGTGTCCACACTACACAGCATAGTCAAACCCGACATAGTACGGAAGGTGCAGGCGCCTACAACGCGCTTCGAAAGCACCGCAAGCAAAAACCAGAGATAGTACAGAAGCCCCAAAGATCCGGACTCCACAGCATATGTGAATCACATTCCAGTAAGACAATATTATAAGTACTCACAGAAAACACAAACAGAAGAGGCTTCGGCGTCCCGCCCCACAGTCAAACCAGAGAAAGTACGGAGGCCCCAAACGTCCACAAAACACAGCATAGTCAAACCCGACATAGTACGGAGGGCGCATGCGCCTATACACCGCAAGCGAAGGAGCCACGGCTCAGAAACAAAAGAGCTCAACTAACGGAAATAAGTAATTTTAACAGTACGTGCAATTATCCATATTACTAACAGTAAACAACATATAACTAATGGAGTTACCGTCACGGCTCCAAAACGAGAAACACCATTAACCCGGCCGGATTACCACAACACAGTCTTAACCAACTTTATGTAGCCTTCTCAAGAGAGTACAAAACACTACACAGCATAGTCAAACCCGACATAGTGCGGAAGGTGCAGGCGCCTACAACACGCTTCTAAAGCACCACAAGCAAAAACCCGAGATAGTACAGAAGCCCCGAAGATCTGGACTCCACAGCATATGTAAATCACATTACAGTAATACAACACTATAAGTACTCACAGAAAACACAAACAGAAGAGGCTTCCGCGTCCTGCCCCAAAAGAGTTCAACTAACGGAAATAGGTAATTTTAACAGTAAGTGCAATTATCCATATTACTAACAGTAAACAACGTATACCTAATCAACAAATCCCAAGGACAGACCATGGACAGAGTCGGCCTTTACCTCTCTGAGCCTGTATTTAGACATGGACAACTTTATGTAGCCTTCTCAAGAGTTCGGCATGCATGTGACGTTAACGTCAAGATTATAATAACTCCATACCAAGGAAAACTCATTCAAGGACAACACGCCATCTTTACTACAAATGTGGTGTATGAAGATATCCTTTGTGCGTCATCTACACCTTTACACTCCAATATATCTCATACATAGATCTGCGCAAACTCAAAGACATTCTATACTTACATAACATAACAATGAACCTGCTATTGTGATTTACATATATTACATAGACCTACAGATGTCGTGACGGTGAACATGATACATATGTAACAATTACCAAGACAGACAATAATCTCTTTCAAATCTATTGCGGGTTACCCAAGACCAGGGGTTGGCAAGCGAAGCGAGCAGGTCAGCGGAGCCCCCTAGTATTATCATAATATACGAATTAGAATGTGCTAATGTTGCTGTTTTCTTGTTTTGTAATATGTTAATCATTACAATATATGATAGCATCAAACTGAAATGTATTTATGTTTTTCGACTGAAAGTTAAAATCATTTTTGTATGGACAAAAATGCATCAATAATCATTAGAAAAACTTTTCATTACATTAATTCCTTGTAAATCTTTTCAATGTTGAAAATGGAATTTAGGTGTGTCTCTACACTATCCGCAAAAGAATGACAATTCTTAGTCGTAACAGACACATTTAACCACAGGTTCGCCAGCCTTGCGAGATTAGTCTTTATGTTTGCTTTGTTGGCAGACTACTTAATTTTCATATGAAAGTGTTTGCCGAATGTTTCACCTCAAACAGTTTTCTTCCCTGTAACACTGAGAAAACTAAAAAAAACTCAAAACATTCCAGCAATCAATCAGTCTTTTTCCACACAAAAAAAAAATTAAAAAGATATCTCCAGTGTCAGAAAAGCAAAGTATTGTTAGGTTGGGTTGGGCTGAGTAGGGTAGGGATGGATAGGATGGGATAAATAGAACTTTATTTGTCCCCAGGGAGAAATTTGGCTTTTTACAGAAGGTCTTTAAATAAAAAAAATAGATAGATAGATAAATATTATATATATACTATCTGTGTGAGCCCATGCTGTAAAAAGCCCAGGCTCCTAGAAACTATTGAAATCGTCAGAAAAAGAACTGAAATGCAGAGTCGGCGGTTTCGTTTTGCAGACGTGTTCGCCCCTCCTTGTCTATCAGCAGCTAAGAGAGTTTCTCTCGTTTGTCTTTCCTCTTCGGTTTCACTTTGGCGACGGAGTCACTTAATGCTGTAGCCTCGTACTTATTTCTTCTTCCGAATTGTTAACTTGGGCCACCTTGCCGGCTCTTTGAGCTTTATGCTGTAGTCTCGCACTTCCAGGCCGGACAGACAGACACACACCCTTCCACACATATACACATATAAAAACACACACACACAATGTTCTGAACATACACCAAAATGACTAAAAAGAAAGAAAAATTGAAATAGAAAGAAAATGTCTGACTTGTCATTCCCAATCACAGTGAGGCATTATGCGGACATACTGCTGTTGGCATAAAGGAGCCCCAATAGTATATCTTGACATACTTCAGCTGAATAATTTGTTGGCTGGAAGTCCTCAGTGTTATTGTGTCACAGAGAGGATGTGCAGCATGTTGATAATGGCACTTGGTTTTGTTTTAATTCTCTCTTTCTCTACAACCTCTGGGAGATACACAGTGCATCCTATAACTAAGCTTGCCCTTTTAATTAGTTTGTTGATTCGATGGGCATCTCTTGAAGTGATGTTACCAGCCCAGCACACCACAGTGTCAAAAACTCTGGCCATCACAGAGTTGTAGAAGGATGTCACTTCCCACATTAAAGGAGTCTCCTAAGGAAGGAGAGCCTGCTGTGCACTTTCTTATATAGTTCCTCTGTGTTATGAGACCAGTCCAACCAGTCAAGTACTTGTAGGAGTGGACCACGTTGACATCTACTCCTGGAATAGTGACCAGACATACAGGCTATTTGGTATGGTTAAAGTCAATAACCAGGGGCCTCATGTATAACGCCGTACGTAGAATTCATACTTAAACATGGCATAAGCACAAAAGTGGAAATGTTCATATGCACAAAAAAATCCAGATGCATAAATCTGTGTGAACGCCAACTTCCACATTCTTCCGCTACATAAATCCCGGTCAGTGTGAAAAATTACGCATGTGCATGCTCCTGCTGTCCCGCCCCAACTCCTCCCAGAATAACACCTCTTTGAATATGTAAATCAATATAAATAGCCCTTAAGCTCAGCCTTCTGTGAAAAGACAATGGCAAAAGCACAGGGGAAAATAGAAGAATTTCAGCGAATACCAAGTGGAGGCAAAGAAAAACAAACTATTTGTTGGTTTAAACAGTGGTATAAACAACAAAAGGAAGTTGATTGAGTGACATAGCGTGTCACAGAAACTCGAAAGCTCAAGTTCACAAAGTCGCACAGTGCCCGAAACAAAAAAGAAGTTGTCACATATCAAAGTCGCAGTGAAAAGGCAAGTCGGGTATCGGCTTATTACGGTACAGAGGAAAAAAAAAAGGCACACAGTGGGGAAAAAAGCACGAAATGTCAACTTTAATCTCAAATTTCCACTTTAATCACGTAGTTTATTTTGTCATTAATGTAGAACATCATAAACTTCATCTTAAAATCGTTTAATTTACTAGTTTCTCAAATCCCATTGTAACTAAAGTAGCACGTTAAATGCTTTGTTTTGTATCTTCTATGTGCTCTATGTGCATGAACCACTACGTGTTTCCGGGCTTTCTCTTCCTCCGACAGGACACAGAATCCATTACATTCATGACATTACAGTTCTCTGAATAATTATAATACTGAGATGTATACTTGATATCATTTTCATGATGATAGGGGTTAAAGCATGTTATTAAACATGGGAACACGGTGATGCAGTGATTGTTCATGTCTCACGCAAGATGCTTGCTGCGCCATGCGCGACCTCCAATGAAATACTTTATTGTACCAGTACTGTCTCTTTCAAACATACTAACCCCCAATTCCTGTCCTTACTTTTCTTTCTCCAAATACCCAATCGCCACACAATCAGCTCTGTAATAGACGTTAAACCATCTGTAAGCTCAGAAGGCAGATTCTTCAAAACTTTTAAGGAACATTGAAATATCTTCGTAGTACGTGTTTAATTATTCTTTTCATCTATCCTTCCCAGTGTCACATCAGCACCAGCAAGAACTCAGCACGAGGAGGAACGGAACGGAGTGCCAGCTCCTTGCAAGCGCTACGGCACCGTGTCCTCACGTTAAATTATTAACAATATAGATTATTTAAATGAAGTTAGTTTTATCTGTATAATATAATAAACCGTGCCCTCACGTTAAATTATTAACAATATAGATTATTTAAATGAAGTTAAAGTTTTATCTGTATAATGTAATAAACATATTTTGCTGCATTTCAGCTTAAAAATGATATCGTTATCATATGTAAATATGCGCTTTATAAAGTGGCTCAGGCAATGTTATAACTGTAGTGCAAGTTTACAGTGAGGTAATTGTACTTATAAGTACAAACATTTCTATAAGGAGCACTTGATGGACTGACTGAGTGTGTTTATAGTTCTTGGGATGAAACTGTTTCTGAACCGCAAGGTCCGTACAGGAAAGGCTTTGAAGCACTTGCCATGTGAGAGCAGTTCAATAGACAGCATGGCTGAAGCGGCATGCTTGATGCTGTATACCGATAAAATCTCTTTCTGATCAGCTGCTGTAGACCTGTGATTACCCACTCAGATATAGTGATATAAATACTCCGAGTGGTGCAGTGAGAGTAATATGGAAAAAGATGATCCACTGTAGCAAACCCTAATGGGAGCAGCTGAAAGAAGAAAAAGAGGGTGCAGTGAGAGTAACAACGCTAAAGCAGCTATGGTATTTGGAATACTTTGGCTATTCCCTGGACCAGTACATTGTTACAGGTTAATTACAATCAGATGCCTTAAACTAATAAACAATATGCAGTTAGTTTCAGTGTATACGATAAAGCCACGTCAGGGATGTGGATCAAAAAAAGAAAGGGTAACCACACAGGAACAGTAGCACTGCTTTGAAGCTGGGTGCCGCCAGTTTGCAAAACCGAGCAGAGAACTTGCGTACGCCAGGGTTGGAGCTACCGTGAAAATGTGCGTGGCTTTATGCCAAGTTTAGGTTTTATACATAGCGATTTGAGCGTGGAAACGTTCGTATGCAAGATTTTTGTGCGTACGCACCGTTTATACACAAGGCCCCAGTTCATTGGTTTTGCTGATGTTACTGTAAGTTGCAGACAGTTCTCTTTGTACCAAGAAACAAACTTCTCCACCTGACTCCTCTTCTCTGCCTCATCCCCTTGACCAATACACCCCATAAGTACAGAGTCGTCTGAGAAATTCTGCAAGTGACATGACCTGGCGTTCTACTGTATTTACAGTTGGAGTTATTTTATGCAATTATTACAATGAATTAAATGTAGCAATGCAATATTACCAAAATGAAATGTGGCCTTGTAGCATATATTGTGAGAAATTGCCACCTGATGGAAATGAAACACAACAACAAACAAAAACATTCTTTTGTCCAAACCCAGAGGTTTTAAAATCTGATTTAAAATTAGAACCAAGGTATGACATGGCGAAGTGACTGCACCATGTTAGAATTATCCTCAAGATGTACTCAAACGTTCCTGTGAGCAGCAAGCTGAGGCTACTGCAGCTGCAACGAGTCACAGATGTGAGAACGAGTGCTCGGGACATTGATACACCTTTTATGAATACTGAATCAAAAACGGGTAAATTACAGCAAGGAGGTATTATACAGTAGTGGATCTCAAATTGCCCTCAGGAGTAGTCCTCTAGCAAGTTGGAGAGAGAAAGCAGCTAAATGCACAATCCTAGTTTATCTGGTGAAACAATGCATCTGTCCCTGCTATGTCTGTACCTTGTGAGTGCAGAGGATATCGTCAAGGCAGAGAGGTGTCAGCTTTAAGCAGAGTGTTGACATTCTCACTTTTCTAAAAAAAGAAATATAACATCAGTAGTTCTTTATAGACCCAGTCAGGACCCAAAACTAATGACATTCAAGCAGAAATAAAAAGGACAACAACTGTTGGAGCAATGTAAGATGTTAACGACAATGGTTTTATACTGCAGTAACTGTATATATAGGTGTATGGGGTCCCCATTTTCATGTGTACAGTGAAATTCTTACTTGCATGAGCTAACTAACAACCAACGCTTCAGGTTATGTTACTGCTGAGCAACTATATTATGGTAATATTTAAGATTATCTCTCTATTATCTCTAAAAGGAAATCCTGGAAAGCAAAGCAAAAGCAAGGCTACGATACGTGATCCTCTCGGAAGACAATTTTAAAGACCCGCGAGACCAAAGACACTTGCCACGGTGCAAGACACGCCGTACTTACAAGATAAGACCACGGGCAGAAAAAAAAAATCAGTAGTGTAAAGGCAGTCAGGCAGCACACACAGCTCCATGGCTCTCAGTGCATATAAAGTGTATAAGGTCAATACGATAGAAATGAAATGAATAGGGTAGAAATGAAACGTCGACGACTAAACGAAGACGAAAGAAAAGCGCGGAGAAAAGAGACCCAAATGTGGTGGAGAGAAAAAAAATGCTAAAAAGAAAAACAATAATCTAGGTGCAAATTTAGAAAATAAGGAAAGTGATAATCAGCCCAGAACAAGTGGAATTGAAAACAAAGCACGTCCAATAGGGCTCAGAATTAAAAGATTAGAACTTCATAAACGGGAGCAGCATTATACGACCTGCAAGAAAGAGATTTAACCATGCCCGGGCCGGAAATAAAGGACAATTATTGTTTTTACAACGTCACGCAAGATAAGTCAGTGAGCCATCATTTAAAACAAGTCCACAGACCTCTAACTAAGCAGTTGTTGGATTGCTTTTGGCAGACACGCATAATGTGCTCCCAGCTCTTAAAACAACAACATGCGACAAGCAAAACAGGCAGCTCGCCAGCAGGTTGAAGCCTTTTTTGTTTTAAGTGACTGATAGGTCCGATTGAGGGGGGCAGAATACAGCATGGAAGACTGATAGCGGGGTACTGATTGATGCGGTAAGGGGGAGGCGAGACCCGGGGGAGGAGGGGTTGGAGAGGGTGCTAGACAGTTGTGTTTGGGGTTACGAAGTCGGCGATTGTTCAAGTAAAACTTTTGTAACACTTTATTACGTCAGTCGCTACAGTATCAAAAAAAAAAGATAGTAAAGATCTCATTAGTGCAAACAAAAGGTGATTAATCATCAGAGCCAGGTGTAATTGAAAAAATAGCAGGACAAAGCAAGGTCGTCCCACAACAGTTAAAGCAACGACAAGTTTAATTTCAAAGAATACACAATTCGGTCAGGTGTATGTTTATGATGACGGAAAAGCGATGCAAATTTTAACAGGCGACAAGTAAGGTGATGTATATATTCCGCGAATAACATTAGACACCAAAGGAGATTGTAATATGCCATTCGCATTAAAATGTTTACAGTTTACCATAAGAATAAATTAAAGGGACAACCATTAGAAAACGTCGGATTATTTATTAGAGAAACAGAAACAATATTCACTCACGGGCGATTATACGTTGCATTGTCACAATATATCTCCAAAAACAGATTCAAAATTCAATGCGATCTTGAAGAAAAGGTAATTCCATATATTGTTTTTAATAAACCTTTAAAGTAAAAAGTGCAACTAATGAAACTGAAACAATTCCAAAAAAAAAAAAAGCTTTTAAAATTGTATATCCGATTAACCAAACAGCGGCACGGTGGTGCAGTGGGTAGCACTGCTGCCTCGCAGTTAGGAGACCTGGGTTCGCTTCCCTGGTCCTCCCTGCGTGGAGTGTGCATGTTCTTCCCGTGTCTGCGTGGCTTTCCTCTGGGTGCTTCTTCCCACAGTCCAAAAACATGCAGGTTGGGTGGATTGACGATTCTAAATTGTCCCTAGTGTGTGCGAGCCCTGTGATTGGCTAGCGCCCTGCCCAGGATTTGTTTCCTGCCTTGCGCCCTGTGTTGGCTGGGATTGGCTCCAGTAGACCCCAGTGACCCTGTAGTTAGGATATAGCAGGTTGGATGATGGATGGATGGATGGATTAACCAAACACGGGTTGGCGAGCGAAGCGAGCAGGGAGCAGAGCCCCCTAGTTTTACATTAACAAAAAGAAAAAAAACTTACTAAAGCTGACATTAAAACTTGCAGGCACCGATTTTAACTTTTCTTGGAGTGCTCTGATTTAATAGCTAAAATAAGTAACAGTAAACATTCAGTACACTTATTTTATGAAAATGTCATATCATTGGACTATTGTATCATGAAGGCTGAATGTGAACCAAGGATAAAGAGGCACTGAAAAGAATACAAAAATGTACAGTGATCCCTCGCTATATCACGCTGAGACTTTCGCGGCTTCACTCGATCGCGGATTTTAAATGTAAGCATATCTAAATATATATCACGGGTTTTTTGCTGGTTTCGCGGATTTCTTCGGACAATGGGTCTTTTAATTTATGGTACATGCTTCCTCAGTTGGTTTGCCCAGTTGATTTCATACAAGGGACGCTGCTGGCAGATGGCTGAGAAGCTACCCAACCAGAGCACGTACTGTATCATGTATTAAATAAAACTCCTCAATGATATACGATATGTTTACCACGCGGTGCTTAGCATACTTGAAAGCCAGAACAGCATGTATTGATTTTTGATTGTTTGCTTTTCTCTGTCTCTCTCACTCTCTCTGACATTCTCTGCTCCTGACGGAGGGGGTGTGAGCAGAGGGGCTGTTCACACACTGGCCTAGAGGATATGGACTCTCCTCTAAAAACTGCTGAAAGAATACCTTCATATTGCCCCCTTCCTTGCAGCTGCTTTGTCCTGCGGTGCTTCACATACTTAAAAGCCCGAACAGCCCTATTGATTTTTGATTGTTTGCTTTTCTCTCTCTCTGTCTCTCTCTCTCTCTCTCTCTCTCTGACATTCTCTGCTCCTGATGCGCAATCCTTTGAAGAGGAAGATATGTTTGCATTCTTTTAATTGTGAGACGGAACTGTCATCTCTGTCTTGTCATGGAGCACAGTTTAAACTTTTGACTAAAGGGTGTTATTTCGTGTCTAGAGGGCTCTAATAATGTGAAAAAAGGTATTTAGAAGGCCGTAAACAGGTTTTCTATGCTCTAACTGCGAAAATATTTGATTTATAAATAGAGAATCCTACTTCGCGGAAATTCATTTATCGCGGTAGAGTCTGGAACGGATTAACCGTGATAAACGAGGGTTTACTGTAAAGGCAACAGGACCAGATGAAATACCAGCAGAAATGTGGAAGAGTTTAGGAAAGGAGGGAGTAGAGGTGTTGTGGAATCTAATGCAGAACATCCATGAACAGGAGAAAAATCCAGAGGTGTGGAGGAACAGTGTGATTGTATCCATTTATAAGAAGAAGGGTGATATTCAAGACTGTGGAAACTATAGATGGATAAAGCTGATGTCACACACAATGAAAATTTGGGAAAGGATTATACAGTAGAGAGAAAGCTTAGGTTATGTGCCCTTTGCATTGAGACAGCAAACAGAGAAGCATCGAGAAACACAGAAAGGATTGCATATGGTGTTTATCGATTTAGAGAAGACTTATGACAGAGTGCCACATCAAGAAGTCTAAAGATGTATGACAGAGGATGGAGTATCAGAGAAGTCTGTGAGGACTGTCCAGGATATGTATGAGAGAGTGATGACACCGGTTAAAAACAGTTTTGGGGTAAGCGAAAAGATCCCAGCTGGCGTAGGTCTGCAACAGGGATCTTCTTTATGTCCTTACCTCTTTACTCTGGAAGTGGAGAGAAAGTTGGAAGAATGGAGAAGGGCTTCGAAAGATAGGGGATTGATGACAAACAGGAAGAAGATGGAATATACAGTAATGAGGTTTAGCGATGATCAGGATTCATAAGTTAGCCTGCAGGGAGAGTTACTGAAAAGAGTGTATAAATTTAAATATCTTGGATCAGAGGTAGCACAAGATGGAAAATTAGATTCTGATATAATCCATAGAGTGCACTGTGGATGGAACAAGTGGAAGAAAGTACCATGAGTATTGTGTGATAGAAGAATTAAGGCAATGGTTAAAGGTAAGGTTCATAAGACAGTGGTAAGATCAGCAATGATGTAAAGAGCTGAGACATGTGCAATAAAAAGAGGAAAGGGTTAGATGTAGTAAAAATGAAAATACTGAGATGGATGTGTAGAGTTAGAAAAAAGCACAGAAAAAGAAATGAGACAATCACAGGTACAACAAAAGTGGGAGAGATATTTAAGAAAGAACAGGGAAATAGGTTGAAGTGGTATGTACAGGTGATGAGAGTGATGGGAATGGAAGTACAGGGGGAGAGAAAGTGAGGGCAACCAAAGCACATATGGATGAATAAAGTAAAAGAAAATCCTAAGGAAAAGGGTTTGACTAAGGTAGAGGTGCAGGACCGAGCTGTATGAAGAAGGTTGAAAAAGCACATGAACTACACAAACACGTGGAAGAAGTCTGAACTGCGGAATGAATTGTATCATGGGAAAAGTGTATTGTCTAATGTCTACAAAAAAATTAGAAAAAAATAATTTCCATGTGAACTTGAAAAAGCACATCAACTACACACACAAGTGGAAGAAGTCTGAACTGCGAAATGAATTGTATCATGGGAAAAGTGTATTGTCTAATGTCTACAAAAAAATTAGAAAAAAATAATTTCCATGTGAACAAGTATGCAAATTTATATTATGTTTGATGCCATCAATATAGTATAAATGTTTATCCTCAGGTACTTGCTTCTGATACAAATACACCCTGAACCAAGCAGTCAGCCTCTTTGGGGTCCCTGATATTAGTGGACAGGCAGGTAGAGCTACCTTCTTTCATCAGCAGCACACATCAGACTGGGCAAAATTTCATGTTCCTAAATGTATAATGGTCTCATTTTGAATTTCCAAAACAAACCCTGGAGTGACCACACATGAATCTATTTAGGAAAGTCTTATGAATAAAATATTTGAACACTGCAGTTCACCAATACTCTCTAACCAGTTCAATATAGTCTAAGTAAACTCCAAGAAAAAAAAATGAACAAAATACTCTAAACCTAGACATACTAAGCTCACACAGCCATACACATTCAAAGTTGGAATTGGTGCCAAAGGTACTTGTGAGATCTTGGCTCACTGCAGTGAATATCTAAACTAATACGATAAGATATTTCAGACTTTCAAGCATATTTAAATGCTTTTCCTTTTGCGTTAAATTTGTTGAAAATATTGAATGAATCATGCTTTTAATATTTTGTTTTCTCTATCTCGGACTCATGTTCAGTTATTTGAGGGTTAGATGTTATATGAAAGCTCTCTGCTTCCTGGCCAAGGACATATCTCTTTTATTTGTCTCCTTCATATTACAAAAAAACTGAAGTACTGTGATTATCACAGAGTTTTCACCACATATCAGGGATGCAATCAGCCTATGTTAATGGCCAAATTCCTTGCAAACTGTTTTTCTGCTGCAGTATTGCTAAATCTGTCTCATTACATTTTCTTACCTATAGTAAGTCACCTTTATTATTAAAGGTGTACAAATGTATACATATGTAATGCACCAAGTACTTGTATTGATCAATATTCAGATATGTACAGTATACTGCTCAAATTAATTTATGATTGCTGAAGAAGTAATCACCCTGATCTGGCAATTATCAGAAAAGTGTTAAGTGATTGTTTGGAATTATTTAAACGTAATATTATATGCACAATATTTAAAGGTTTCACAGCCATTTATTATTCCGATATGTTTTAAAGCTTAATACAATTATTTAAATGTTACTGACACTTAAGAAATGGATACAGTATTGGTCTTTGTGCATGTAGAATTGGGGAAGCAGGGTATAAGAGCAGCTCATAAATATCTTTGAAACTTCTTGTTAATATAGATGATGCCCCTCCAAAAGGGATCTATTCTGGAAAGAGAGTAAACGTCCATATCTACTAGCCAAGTATTTCAGAGGACATTGACAGAAGAAGACAAGCTGTGAATGGATGCCTTCAAACAAACGCTCCCACAAAGTGAATATAGCAGATTTCCTTCAGCTCATGCAAACGCATTAGTCAGACAGTGATTTAAACTGAGAAGTGCTTTGTTGACAGAAATCAAGAAGCATTTCTTTATACAGTATGTGGTCAGAGTCTAGAACAAACTTGCAATTCATGTTGTTGAAGTGGATACCCCCCTGTTATTTAAGAACAGACTTCATTAGTTACTGAGACACACTTGCCATTGTCTAAATAAACAAGGAAGAGAAGATGAATGAGCCCCTGTTCTCTGTAAATTTGCTTATGTTCATATAACATATTTCTTCCATGCATCCCCTGAATTCCCTTTACCTATAAGGTTGTGGTAATAGGACAACCTATCTTCACAGAAGCAGGCACAAAAAACCAGCTAAACATAGATGATAGTCCACCACAAGATACACTGACACGTAATTTACTTTTATTAGTTTAACCCAAATCAAACATCTATATGATGTGGAAGAAAACCAGAAAAGCCAAAGGAAACACAAACACGAAAATGCAAACACCATGCTAAGGTGACCCGGCAGAGAATCAACTACGGCAGCATAGCTAACTACTGCCCCAAAATGTGCCCTGCAGCGTTTAAATTAAATTTAATGTAAATTGAAAGAGCAGGGGGGCATCTTTACAAAGGTAAATCAAATCGACTCTCTTACTGTATTTTATGGAATAAACCCACAGAGTGCTTACATAGATTTATAAATACAAAATAGTAACCGATCCATGCAACATTTACACACACTGGCAAAGACATGTTTAAACAAATTGTAATATAGAGCTTCATAAAATTCTCATGATCAGACATACATAAATAAAAGACCTGAGTGTGTATGAAGCAGTTCACTTACACTCAACCTCAGCAGCTAGATGGCGCATGCATGCACTTTTAATTTTTTTTCAGCATTTGCATGCACCTCACTTCTCACTAGCAAAGACCTGTGTGCAGCAAACACCGCCGCACAACAATGTTGTGCTAATGACACAGATGAAGAGACACAATATCGAAACGAAGCAATCACCATGGCTCAATAACATACAAGTGACACCACACACCTCAGCAACGGAGGGCAAGGCTTGAAGTTTTCACTAAAAACATTTTCTATCTGGAGGTATTTTCTCAAGACAAAGATTACTAGGACTCATGCCAGCAATATGGCTAAAATATGGTATTGTCACTGTCTTCTTATGAAAGCCAGTGGGGCAGCAAGCACAGGTGGATCCACATCCTCTATACTGGGCAATTTTTAAGAGTTAGAGGACGTCTCTCCAAGTTCATGAATATAGTAAAACTGCCAGGGTGTCTATGAGTTGTTTTTTATTCTGAAGACCACATGCAGCTCGTATATATATATATATATATATAACAAACATACCAGTGGGATGATGTAAACCGATGCCCATACTCTTCACACTACACCTTTAATCACATCATAATAGATGCAGCATGTGATATATTTGTACAGAAATAAGAAGCAATACCCATGACAGCAGGAACATTTCTTCTAAACAGCACTTAAAACATTTGACATAAATTGCTACAAAACAAAAAAATCCAAATCAGTTTTATATTTTATATTAAAAAATATATTGCACTTAATGACTTGCTAAAGGCAGCTATTGTGTTCGCATCTAGTTTAGCCAGTATCACTGGTATTTTAAAATAACTTAAGCATCCAATATAAAACAGGGGAGTAAAATGTTAAAATCAAAATTAATAATAGCTAATCCCACACTAGATGGCTGTACAAACATGGACTAAAAACATTAAGTAAGCATTGAACACAAGACTGTTGAGAAGTTACAGAACTAACATAATATATTAGTAAGGTATAAATGAATACATGCAATATAAAAGAGAAGTGAGCAGAGAAAGGACAAAAGTAGCAAACAAGAAAGGGAAAAAACAATAATACAAAAAAGAAAAACTAACAAAACCATACTGCAGGTATAAACAGAAAGCAAATTTCTAAATCTAACAGAAAAGGAGTCTGTTAATAACCTAGGCCCAAATCATTATTGTTCATAATAACTGTAGTATACGCACACATGCCAAGAATTTCAGCATTCTTCTGAGCAAACAGGAGCCTTACACAACACTAAATGTATATTTGGCAAGCAGAAGCAGGCATGCCCTCTCACCTGCTTCTCCTTGATTTCACTGCGGATCTTGACACTGTTGGCTACCATGAACCTCCTGACATATTTGAAAACAATGCTGGATTAAAGGAGCCTGCTCTTCCTGGCTGTGTTTCTACTTCTCTGGTGACATGCAGTTTTTCATCTTTGATGGCGGCTCCAGCTCTGTTGTGCTTTCCAGTTTCGTCCCTCTCTACTTAGGCCAATTCATTTCAACAATTAAATGCTGCTACTGAGATATCCGACTCATGAAGAAAACCCTACTTTTCATTACAACAGAGAAGGGTTTTCCACGACTCGCCAGGTGCTATTTATTTACCATCTCCTTAATTCCAAAATCTCAACATATATTTACAGTATTTTCAATCCAGCAGTAACCTGGAAATTAAGTAGTGCCAATGTTCTGCCACCCCACTTTAGACTATTATAGTTTTGTACTTTTTCATACACAGCTTTTTTGTATTCCTAATTAATTTATAATTTTATGCAACCTTTAAAAAAAAGTTACTAATAGGCAGAGTGATTGGGTACAGTAAGTGCTAAAAAAATGAACAGATGGAACAGTTGTTTAAAAACTAGTAACTGAAAGAAAGGACAATTAAAAGCACCAGGATAAATGCTGATCAGAAACACGATGATGAATAAAAGTAACAAAGATGAGAGTTTGCTGAATTGTAAAATGATACGTTGAAAGGCTTTTGAACATAGAAGAGCAGAGCCAGAAAATCTTCAATTTCACGTCAATAAACAAGACTTTTTTATTTTGATATGTTGAAGTAAATACCTTTATAGGTCAGTAGTAGAGGATTTAAAAGGATATTCATTATCAAACAGAAACAAGTAGCAATCATACTTTGCACACAAGCAATATGCAGGTGATGAAGACTTGGAAACGTACTTCAGCATTTACAACAGAGGTCTGGTCAGGTCAGATGATGTCTTTGTCTCGTAGACTATGGAATGAAAGTTTTCCTATATCTAATTAGAGGGATACAAAATTCATGATACTGTAAAGTGTTACAAGGAAGAAACAGTTCAGTATTTTAGTATCAAATCAAAAAGAGGTTTTCAAAACATATAGGCACAGAGGATATTGAGGCAGACAGACATTCCGTCAGCTATAAAGTATCTATATATCTATCTATCTAATTCTTCTCTGGGTATACAAGTTTCTTCCCAAATCTCAAAAATGTTCATGGTACATTGACTGAAAATTCTAATTTAGCTTTGCAAGACTAAGCTGGGGAATGTGCAATGGGGTGCCCCGTGGTGAACTGGTGTCCGATTCACGATTAATGCACTGCACCTGACATTGCAGGAGCAGGCTCCAGGACCCCACAATGTTGAATGGATCAAATTTTCTTTGCTTTTGGAAAAAAAAAACATCAGTGGCACCAGCTTTAAAAGGTGTGATATTTAAATAAGGACTCTTCCACACTGACAGAGAAAATGTACAGTAATCCCTCGCTATATCGCGCTTCGCCTTTCGCAGCTTCACTCTATCGCGGATTTTATATGTAAGCATATTTAAATATATATCGCGGATTTTTTGCTGGTTCGCGGATTTCTGCGGACAATGGGTCTTTTAATTTCTGGTACATGCTTCCTCAGTTGGTTTGCCCAGTTGATTTCATACAAGGGACGCTATTGGCAGATGGCTGAGAAGCTACCCAACTTACTTTTCTCTCTCTCTCTCTTGCGCTGACATTCTCTTATCCTGACGTAGGGGGATTGAGCAGGGGGGCTGTTTGCAGACCTAGACGATACCGACGCTCTCGTCTAAAAATGCTGAAAGATTATCTTCACTTTGCTCCCTTCTGTGCAGCTGCTTCGTGAAGCGACATGCTGCACGGTGCTTCGCATACTTAAAAGCACGCAGGGCACGTATTGATTTTTGCTTGTTTGTTTTTATCTGTCTCTCTCTCTCTCTTTCTCTGCTCCTGATGGAGGGGGTGTGAGCTGCCGCCTTCAACAGCTTTGTGCCGTGGTGCTTCGCATACTTAAATGCCAAACAGCCCTATTGAGTTGTTTGCTTTTCTCTATCTCTCTGACATTATCTGCTCCTGACACGCACTCCTTTGAAGAGGAAGATATGTTTGCATTCTTTTAATTGTGAGACGGAACTGTCATCTCTGTCTTGTCATGGAGCACAATTTAAACTTTTGAAAAAGAGACAAATGTTTGTTTGCAGTGTTTGAATAAAGCTCCTGCCTCTCTACAACCTCCTGTGTTTCTGTGCAAATCTGTGACCCAAGCATGACAATATAAAAATAACCATATAAACATATGGTTTCTACTTCGCAGATTTTCACCTTTCGCGGGGGGGTCTGGAACGCAACCCCCGCAATGGAGGATGGATTACTGTATTGTTTATTGTTTAGGTAAAAATAATAATTGATTTGCATTGCCAGACTGTACTTGTCTGAATCACTTTGGTTTTTTAAGGTTTGCTATACTTTTTCCTATTTAATTTTCCAAAGTTAAAGAATCAAGAAACAAGTACTTATCACACGGATAATGTAGGTATACTGTATATAAGGTAAAATAAACCAGTGGCAGACTAGGAAAACTAACATTTTCTACATGACAATGGAATTAATAACATTTATTTAATTCAGGATCCCATTGAGACAGAGTCTATACTGGTTGTGCCTAAGCACAAGACATTGTCAGTACTGTACTGGGCACCATACCATATACTCACATTCACACAAACCCATTTACAATCACAATTCAAAAAAAACACATCTTTAGGATATGAAGATGAACTGGTAACGGAGATAAAAGAAAAAAAACAGAAGCAAAGAAAATATGTAACTTTCATACAAACAGTGACTGGTCCCAGATTTGAAGTCATGTGGCAGCAGCAGTATCCATTGCATCATTGTGTCACTCACATAAAGAATCTGAATGGCTGCAGTTAAACTTTATTCAGACTTGCCTAGGAGAAAAAACACTTGTCTAAGGTGCCAATTTTACAGTTGCTCATATACGCTAACAGATGGTGGCAAATCCTTAATTCCTCTCTCACAGTTTTAACTGCCACCTGAGGTTCTAACGTCAGAAGTTACGAAGCACCCAAACTTACAAAAAATTATTTTGAACAGCTGTCCATATGCTACTATGCATTACAGCTATCAGCAGATATTAAGCCTCCAGAAATAGATATGAATGTTATCGATTGAGTAATAAAACTGGAAGGCTGCACGCACCATTGACTAAAGGACAGATTATTTGAAAAAACAGTAAGTGCTAATAAAAACTAATTTTTAATAAGATAATTATTTTATATTAAAGCAAACAACTAACAAAGTATTTAAATCTTTTGATTCTGTCTTCCTGTTCTCCATTTGGGTTACTTGTACTCCCAAATACAAGCTTATGAACTATGATACTCACACATTATTGAGCAGTTGTGCATTTTATTATTTAAAACCACTGCATTGAGATGACACTGACTGGATGAATGCAGTAAGGACTTTCACAACTTTATTGCTCAGTGTGGAATGTAACAGATGCAGCCTGCAGTTTCACCCACCAACAAAAAAAAATTGTGCAGCAGTTTACCATTTACTAAAACCTTTAGTAAGTCTGCACACTATTTTAGAGCAAAGACTAAGCTACGACTGTAGTACAGTTATGGTTTGAGAAGCACAAGAGCAACGTTAGAAACTCAATGGGTTAAATAGATCTGCATCAGTCTGTGTCTACACGAAAATGCTAATCATTTTCATAGTGTACATCAGGAACCTTCTTCACAAAGAGTATTTATACAAGTATGTGGCTTCAGTTAGTCTTGAGCTGTCTATGTGAAAAAGATGCCAAAATATGAAAGGTTCTGTAGTCCTTTCCACTATGTTCCCAATGTCTTCAGTAGATACCACAGCTACCCCTTCCTCAAGCCAAAAATCCCTTTATTCTAACATTTGTCCAAAGGTCATCTAAGGATTTTCAGTCTCTCTTATCATGTAAGTCTGTGGATGCTGGCTTTCTTTTCAATGAGTTTACTGATTACAGACACTCTCATCTCATTCAGCTACACTCCTGACTATTTCAACAGTGCAGTCAGACACTCAGTCTTACTAAAACAGAGCATACACTACTGCAACCTAAACAACTGTTTGAATATTAAAGGAATCCAGAGATAATTAATACTATAAATAAATAATGCAAAGTATTTTGATTAGATTCCAGGAAAACTAAACTGACTTGGTTAAAATTTCTTGCAAATTTACTTTTTTTTTTATTTTAAGGCAAACTGAAAAAAATGATAAAATTGTGTTTGACAAACAGTGGTGTAAAGTCCCTCCCACCCATAGCCTAAAAATGATTCATTCACTTATTATCAAAACCTGCTTTATATAATTGGTAAAAACAGCTTCTGCTGTTCTTGCAGTAGTTGGATGCATGCATGTACTGATACAGGAGACATTAAATTTTTCAGCATTTAGTACACCATTTTATGTATTTTCCCTAATTACAGCGGTATTAAATGTTAAGTCTTATGGTTCTTAGTCCATTTTCTTCAATTCCTACGCATTTCATCTGATATATTGCAGCATCAAGAAGCATGGTCACTACTAAAACTGAGGCTTGTTCATGTTTCAATGTATCACTCACAATGATGTTTTGACTTAAGGATGAAACATTCCCAAGACCACTTAATCCAACTCTGGGTCACAGAGGGCAAAGCTGGAGCAAAACCTGCAAAGGGTACCAGTACAGCACAAAAGCCACTGAGGATCTGTGAGGCATCAACCCTAATGACTGCCATTTTCATGTCTCTTTTTTTTTTTTTTAAATATAATGTACTAGAAGTTTATCATTTCAAAGTTATTACAGCCAGACAGCATTTAATGTTAACTAAAGTTATTTTTAACTAGGTACTGATGAAATAGGCTTCTCACATATTAGGAATCCTACAATCAGGTTTTCAAGGCTGATACTTATCACCAATTTCATGTTACTTAACTGGCCGTTTCAAATATTTTTAAACCCTTTTTTTTTTTTTAATTTAAAAAAAAGCTTTTATACTAAGTTACTACATAACTAGAAGCATAGAAATGTGTTCTAAAGTGCTAACTTTGGTAGTTTTATAATTATACTATAGGCAACGGAAGTTACCTTTTTTATTGACAGTGACCATAAACATACTCAAATAAATAAAATTCCCTTTAAATGCATACTTTTTAAAAAATAAAATATGTATAGGAAATATTTATCCATAATATAAATGACATACAAGAAACTAAAATGCTTCTCATAATTATAAGCCTTCATATTGTTTA
This sequence comes from Erpetoichthys calabaricus, assembly GCF_900747795.2. Lineage (NCBI taxonomy): Eukaryota > Metazoa > Chordata > Cladistia > Polypteriformes > Polypteridae > Erpetoichthys > Erpetoichthys calabaricus. The sequence goes on from NC_041394.2 coordinate 49,366,883, forward strand.
TTTCTTCTGTAATCCACTTATCTAAATCAAAACTTATATAAAGCAAATAGTTTTAACTATTTGTCTAACAAAAAATATATAAGCTCACATATTGATTCACTAAAGCTTTTTTGCTGTTAAAATATACATTTACTGTATTTATATAGGTGCTTTTTGTTTGTTTTTTTTTCAGTGTACCAGCTAGACACTCCTAATTCTTGAGGTCTAAATATCTATATATGGATTATAATTTAAATTATGCAGTACAGTACTTGTTTCTTATCAAAACCTGTACTTTATGACACACATGAACAAATCAACAGTACAAACATTTCAAAAAACCACAAATCTATCAAATGTTCATAAAATGTTTATCAAGAAGATACACGCTTAACAAATTTACAAGTAAAATAAGCAAATTTTGCTGTTACACGAGCAAGCCTAGTGTTTACTAAGTAGCAATTTCAAATTCTTTTTAGGTCTTCTTTTTCTAATTGAAAATGTAAGCTGCTGTACTAAATACAAGCTCACTCACCATCCATTTTAATTAAAGGACAAAATAAAAAATGTCTGTGAATTCATTAATGTAGCTTTTCTTGCCGCTTGTCTAACTGCACAGCACAAACCTTCCAATTCCCTTTTCTCAGTTAAAAACTCCAACTTCTTTAATGTAAAAAATCCAATATTCCGGTCTTCTCTCTCTCTAAGATGGATGGATAGATGATATACTTCATACAGTTTCCTAAGGAAAAAGAGCCCAATCTGCCCTTTCTTATATACCGTATATACACTTGGATAAGTTCTCCCTCGGATAAGTCAGGACTTGATTTTAAGTATAATTTCTAGTATTTTATAACGTCGGAAAACTCACGCTATTGGTCCAAGAGATTATAATATGCTAATGCCCACCTGAGAGAGTAACCACGGAGCACACTGCCTTTGTTTTCTATGTGGGTGCGGCAATGCGCTGTATCAGCGCGTGCTCCAAACTTCTATCTCTCTATTGTGCCTATGTGACCACACAGTAATACCCGAACTATTCCAACATTTCCACTGGCTTGTGTTTTTTGTATCTCACATCCTCATACACCTTTATTGTAAGAGCATCCCTTATCGATCAGATCATTCGATTAGAAGAAAATATGAAGCTGGTTTTAAATTAAACATAGTTGAAGTAGAGAAAGAAATTGGTAATTGCGCTGCTGCAACAAAATTCGATGCGCCTGAGAAACTGATCCGAGATTGGAGGAGGAAAGAAGATGTTTAAAAAAAAAAAAAAAAATTAAGTGTCCCATTTCTGAACGGGCGTATAAGTCGGGGTCTGATTTTATGATCGTTTTTTTGGGTTTCAAGACCAGACTTGTATATCAGTATATACGGTAGTTCCTCTGTGTAACGACACCAGTACAAACTCTCACTGATGTGGAACACAAAGTATTTGTGGAAGAGCACCACCTCTATATTCATGCTCTAAATCAGTGGTCCCCAACCTTTTTGACAGCAAGGACCACTTTACTAGAAGCAAATTTTTCCAGAGACCGGTTTGGGGTTTAGCTGGATGGTGGGGTTGAGGATTCAGGGCGGGTTCGTAGGGCAGTTTTATACACAAGTTATAATGCAGTTCGAATACTTTTGCAACCCAAGATTTTTCTTCGTTTTTTTTTGCATATAACAAAGACATATGCATTGCATTTGTCATTCCAACAGATTGCACATCACAAACATTAACACTGTTTGTGTTTATTCATGTCTGTCGTTTCTATAGGAGGGTGACAATGAGTTAAATTCCAATGGATGTTTTTCAAATGTTGACAAGCAATAAGCAAAAGGTATCACTGAAAACCACAAAAAAACAAAATCAGCAAAAAAAAAAAAAAAACAGTACGAGGAAAGATCGAAGAAAAATTTTTTTTTACAATGTTTCTGTTTGGGGATCATTGTGCAAATGTTAACAACTGAGCTGCGACCACAGGTCTAACTGCTCTGCGGATGATTCATTCAGGCATTTCAAGGTCACTTCATTGTAATGAAAGTATCTGCTGAATGTACTTCGTAGTAACGAGATTTCTATAGACTCATCTCATATGGGGAAACTGTCGGGACCATAAAAATACTTTGTTGTAATACTCTTTCACCTCAGTCTCTCTCTCTCTCTGCACCGCTGCAAAGCCCCGCCCGCCAAGCATTCTTTTGAGGCCCGGCTGTCAGACGGCGGCGGCCCGGTAGTGGGCCGTGGACCGGGAGTTGGGGACCCCTGCTCTAAAGAGTGACCGGACACAGGGGCTCTTTTGTGCAGCAAAAGTTAACAACTAGCTCCATAGTTTTTCTGATGTTAAGTTGCAGATAATTGTTTTCTATTTTAGCTTTGTAAGTTTCCTTATTTTCACTCAACTTTTATTGTTTACACTCACTGTGCATCCTTCAGAACCTTGTTGTCACTGGATTTGAATGCACTCTTTTTCTCATTCAGGGTATGTTTTAGCTCCTTAGTACTTCAGGGCTTGTTGTTTGGAGAACAACACACTGCCTTTGAGGGTACCACAGAGTTGACATAAAAGTTAATATAGTCTATAATGCAGTGACTGAGTCTGACAATATCATTCTCATTTGACTCACACTTCACACAGACTTCTAACTGGGAATGAGATGAATCAGGTTGTGATCAGAGCCAGTAGCATACACTTAAAGGCATGTTTAACATTTGAATATAGCTGGTCCAGCATCTAGTGAGGACATCCCACTATGTGCTGCTTACAGAGAAGTCCCCAGGACATGCCCAAAGGATATTTAATTTTCATCTGCTCTGGGAATTCATGAAAAGGAGTTTGGCATTGCAACCATGCATATGAAAGACCGGTATTCTCTTTTCAAGTTGTTTACATCAGACAGAAACTTGACCATAACAACCACAAAAAGATAAGAGAATAGGGGTATTGATTAAGGATGTGAAGCTCAAACTATCCAAATTTAAAATAACCAAAGGGAGCAAAAACTGAGTGCATCTTTGATGAGAGTTTTTAGTTGAACATAAGTAATATTTCTTCAGTTAGTATTTACCAAGTGGTAAATAAAGGCATCCCTGTTTGACAAAAAACACCTCATACAGTATAACTGGGATGAAGGATAGTCCCTTACCTGGCTGAATGGCCACTATGAAATGCTAATGCAGGTAGATGCATATACTAGCTGCAATGGGTCATACTCCCCTATCCATTCGAGGAGAGCAAATAACAGATGGAATGGGAAAAGCTGCCTTCCAGGAAGAGTCGCTTCACCAGTATAATAGATGGCAGTGCTCCTCTATTCTGGCTCCAGTTTGGACACCCACATGGCTGCCTGGGATTTGGAGTTCAGCTAGGCACCAGGATGGGGACACCAGGAGGCACTGTACGGAAAAGACTCTAATAACGTACTGCTATTGTGTCTAAACTAGAAGTGCTTCCTGGGTGCACTGTTCTTGCACTGGAAGTGCACTTGGGTCAGTCAAAAAGGGAGCCATTCTGCCTCTCCCTGGGAGTTGCAGTCAGGTGTGGAAGAAAGACAAAGCTCACCTACATGGAGTGGAGGAAACAAAGAAAAAGTTGAAGGAATTTTACTGTGCTTGCGTGAGTCTTGTAATAAAGAGCTTGTGAAAGGTGTTTCATTGAAATAAAAGCACTGAATTTGAACTTGGGACTTGTCTGTGTGGATGTGTCTGGAGTTTGGGGCTCTTATAAGTTACAGGGCACGTCTGGATTCTCAAAATTAAATGGACAAACTTTCCAACTATATTTTCATATAAAATTAGATGCTAATGACCATTTAATCATTTGAATATGTTTTGGTGCCCTCAATTCTAATCACTCTTTTAGCCGAGACAATTTTTTTTCACACAAGTTTAATCAGTATTCATATTTCATCTATTAGAACCTGATAAGAATTAGAGGTAATGACTTTGTCAAGGTAAATGTCGTAAGATAACATTCTGAAACCCATTTAATCCTGTTCAGGGCTATAGGAATGCTATACTGGCAGCATCGTGCACATGGGATGGACCTATTATGAAGAGGACAACAATACATTGCAGTGCACACTCACACAGAGAGGAATAACTTGAAATCATTAACGACCCTAAAACACACTTCTTTAATGACGTAGGAGAAAATCAGGAATATAAGGAGAAAACCTCCATGCAGACACAGGGAAAATGTACACACTCTACACTGGCACTGATCAGGTATGACTTTCAGACCTAGGATGCTGGGTCTCTGAGGGAGCAGTGTTAACTACTGCACTACCATGCTCCATTGCTAAAGGTTAAATACACCTAAAATACACCAAATAATAAAATCACAAAGAGACTGGCTACATGTGCTGCAGAGGTCATGATAATATGCATGCTGACTAACTCTGTACTACAGTTGATTACTCTGTTATGGGAATGACAGCATTTTACATGTAATAGTTTTCATGCAATTGCAGTTTTGAAACAAAACTATTTGCATAAGAATAGACTTGAGTGTAGACTAATTTTAGTAATTTCTATATGGAGAAAACATCATTCTAAATACTGCTTTTAAAGCTGATAATTACAACTCCAAACAGAGGAAGAGACCTCTCAGGAAACCACAATGAAGTACAATTGCTACATTATCAAACCACCTAACATATGTTGCAATAACTGACATATTTAGCTCAGCAACAGTTAATAGTCAAAGTTATAATTTAAGCTGATCCAACATCTCAATCACCACTTTAAAAATATGAATTGACTAACGAAATAAATAAATAAATAACAAGAGGCATTAACTCATCTCAAAACCTTACACTGGTTATTTAATGCCGTTATTTTCTTCTGACAATGGTGTCAAACTGATGATATGTTCAGAAGTCCAGGGTTCAAAATCTGGTCCAGACACAGATTATTCTTTCCATGTCATGGTTTCCTAAAACCATGAAGATGTGTATTTTAGTTTGACTGTCCATTCAATGTTAACCATGTATGGATGTTTGGACCCAGTTTAGAGTTAGGTCCTGCCTATGAAAGGCTCCAGATTAAACCTGTTCAGGAATATGCAGACTTGGAAAACTCTAACATTCACATAAGGGTATGATACTAGATTTAACAAATAATTCTTTGTCCAGACCACACTATACAGCTCATAACAGAATTGGCAGAATAGAGTCATGGCTGCCAGTCTGTGCCAGGCTCCAAAACGAAAAAATTATGTGTAATGTTATGTTGATTTCATGGACTAAAAGCAAAATTCTTCCATTTTCTCCCTCCAACTTTTTTTATTATTTAAGAAAGATAAACATATTTTTTTTTCTCTCTCTCTCTATATATATAATCATGAATATTCTTCAAATGTTCCTAACGGGCAGAATTTAATGAAAGCAACTGAAAACTCTCTTTTGCTCTGTGCAACAAATAAAAAACAGAATATTGCATAAGACACAAGTGTATTTTAAATGAGACATGCTAATTAGAGTCCATGCAAACTGTCCTAATATGAGTGACTGAAAGTGTGAAAGTGAGAGTGTGCCCTGTGAGTGATAGGCACCTCATACTACATGACCATAGAGCTAGATAAAATGGATTTTAAAATGAATTAACCATTTTTGCTTAGTATTTTAAACGTATTTAACTTTAAACCATGCCTTTACAAGAAGGGACTCCCATTTAGCCTTACAATACATTGTAAGTGGCTGCATTTACTGTTTCTGCGGGTTTATTATTGATTGGTACTTCATTTTGGTATTGTAATGCGATACAGGTTATATTTAATCAAAAGAATCAGGCATATCAAATTAACTTTGAGTACCAGGGTGTACTACTCATTGACAGAGTAGTATTTTGTTAGAGGTAGCTCACATTTTCCTTTACAAAAAAAAAAAAATGTTAATTTCACTCAGTTACTGTACTTTTACTCATTCTTTACCAGAGTTTTTTGCCTTTGATGGAAGCTGCTAAGCCATTTCCATTTAATCCTCGGCTGGTGCAGAAAACAAGAAGCAATTAAGGGTTCTGAATATTAACAAGTAACTAAAATTAAATCTAAAAAGTATGATGCCCTAGCAGCAATAATTGCCTCATAATTAGGCAATTATCTACAAAATAAGCTGTTACAGCCAACCAGTACAGAACCTGAAGACCCCTGGTTTTTAATATTTCTAAGGTGGGCATGATCCCCACCCATTATTTAATGTAAATCCAAATTGCTTCTCTATGTGCAGAGTTGACTTTTTGAGCATAAAACAGAAAATGTTTTGCTTTTATTAAAAATCCATTATGAAGATTAAGCATTTAAAAAATATGACGTCTAACTACCACAAAAACAGTGTGTGCTCTGTAAATGTTGGCATAATAAATTATCTTTAAAAACAGCCTTCCCTATTAACTTTTTATTTTATGGCACCCTATGTGCATAGCATTCAGAAACTGTATTCACAGCACATTAATAAATACAGTTTATGTCATATGAGGAGATTTTTAAGTAAAACAAACTGGCAGATGATAAGTTTGCACTACAAATCATTAAATTTTGGAAGAATATGTTAAGAATACATTTTTAAATACCTCAAGCATCAACTATAGGAACAATTTCCAGTCAGATTTTTTTTCCAAAATATTATATACTATATAGACCCCAATTTTCAGCACACACAGTCCAACATTCTATAAAATGATAGAATGTCAAAACCACCTCTCAACATGCAGTAAATCAAACCAATATAAAGTAGTGAATGTTAAATTGATACAGTAATATATTTGAATTTATAAATACACACAGGAAATATGCACCAGCACCCACATCCTGAATTCATCCTGGGTTAGTGGCAAGAATAGGCTCCATACCTCCAAGATAGGGATTTGGATCAAGTTGATTTGACAATGTTATGTTACACGTGAAAAAGTGCCTATACCCTAAATTGGTGACATGGCATGATATTTTCATGTGTGTGACATACATCAAGCATAGAGCAGCATTTACCAAGAAAAAACAGATATTAGTAAAGCAAAAACTGTTAATGACCATTTCAGTCTGGTGGGAGAAATATTTAAAAAAAAACATAGCCCTGCCACCAAATATTCAATTAATAAATTGATTCCACAAACAGTTCTGAATCTGCCAATATGGACATCTTCATAACAAAGGCCCAAATTCCATGTCAATTCTTGAACTGGCATATGTAGAAGGTGGGAGCTAGTTTTGACTCCGATCACTTTTTTCCTGACAAGTATTCTGACTCACTACACATGTTCACTTTGAATTGAGATCAGATTGAAGGGGTTTTAAACCAAACTGGATCAGGAAGAAATTAACAATTGTTACTCACAGAAGATTAATCAGAGCAAACAAACCAAAACAAATACACCTTTTTGAAAATGGTAACAAATGAAACATCTAATAACATTTCACATCACACGGTATATGGGTAGACTTAATCAATGCCAATGCTTTCTAACCCTGTAGTAGAGCATGTGAAAGTGCAGAGAGAAAACAAACAAGTCTCTCCTTATTTGAATGCTTTCAAAGGCACTGTATACAATGAAGAACAATGCTTTCATTTTCTATATACTGCTTGATTGTCACTTCACAAGCTAATAATTCACCTTCAGAAATTTCCTTTAACAACTTCATTCTGGGAGGTGATTAAGAATATTTTTGCTTGCACACCTACCAGCACTCCTGTGTTGTCAGTTTACTATTACATTCTACCCGATAATTGATGAATTTCTAACCCTGTCACATAAAATGTGCTCTTACTATCACATGTACTAAACTTAATTGCAATGACAGAGCAGTGTAGGTGCATTTCCTGGTCATATACAGTATATGAGACTTGGGGCAAATGTTTCTTTAGCTAATACTGATGCATATGTCTGTGTCTTGCAGAAAACCTCCACATTAGCCTATCAAGTAAATAAGGCTTGGCAAAAATCCTCCTCTACATTTTCACAATAAGAAGGTCCCTTAACATATTATTATTGGGCACTTACTGTTAGAACCTTCTATCCAGTGTGTACTTTGTAAGGCAACATTAGTAATACACATACAGTATGGTACAGATTAAATATGGCATCAGCTTACTTTAAATCTGCTTTTTAAACTCATTTTTTTTGTGTGTTAACATTGTTGAACTTGTTTTGAGGTTACTGCGTGGACATTTCTAATATCTTAGTCACGTGGGGATGTTATGTATCACTTAGCTATATTCGATTATGCTTGAGGCCTGTTTGTAAAAATTGTAACCAGGCAAACAAGTGCATTCCTCTTAATGTGGCAGCATTTGAGTATGTCTGTCAAATTTGACTTCCGAGCGAGCTACAGTGCCCTATGTAATGCCTGCGACAAAGAAACGTTTTTCCTTAATTCATCTCTCTGCTCCACAGTTTAAAATGACAAATCAAACAATTCACACGTGATTTAAAGTGCACATTGCAGATACTCATTTAAGGGTATGTGCATACATTTTTGTCACACCATGGAGAGGTTACAACACTTTTTATACATGATTCTCCCACCTCAGGGCACCACAATGCTTGGAATATAGCAATGGCAGCTACAGTACATTACAGCAGTCAAATTTAGGACTTTGTTGCAGATCTCTTTCAAATACCTGTGTTCAATCTGAACTGAATAATGCATGCACACAGGAAGATGAGTCTTTGTGACTACTAGTATCATTTTACATTTTTATAATGAAGTATGTGCCACAAAACATGCTCTTCATTTTACATTAAATACTGTTTTGAGTTTTTAGTTAAGACTTCAGTTTCAGCAAAAATCATTTGCATTATGTCCTTTACTGTACCAAAATGTGTGTATATTTATTTACTTAGTTACTTATCTACCTATTTATGTATTTATTTATTTATTTAATGAGCCTCAGTAAAAAGCCAAATTTCCCCCTGGGAATAAACAAAGTTCTATCTAAACATTACCACACCCATTTTCACTTACAAAGTAGATCTACTTGAAGTTGAAGAGTCATCAGGAAATGCAGGGAGCTGCTGTGTCCACAGGATAACAGAAAGACAATTTAGATGATTACTGGGGTCAACAGAAAATTGCATTTTTGTCCAAAAAGTTGGAAGTGGCAATTATGAGTATGGGTGATCACAGGGATAGTAATTGCATATGTCTTCGGAATAAATTACAGTATAAAAGTAGCACTAGAGCAGCAAAAGATATTTCCATTTTTGGGCAAGTATCATGGTATTGATTTTCCATTGGCTTGAATGAAGTTGTCATTTCATTATAGAAAATGTCTAAACGATGTACACAAACATTTTACTTTTAATTTTTTTTTTTTGTTAAACTTTTGCAGTACTTAAAAGCTTCTGTAATTTGATCTGCAATTCAATGTATTTGGCAAAGTCTTCTGGATGAATCCCATTCAGTATTTGCTTTCAATTTATCTGGGAGAAACCGATTTGAAAATCCCCCCTCCCCGTCTTCAGCTAAAAGTTACTGCTCAACCAAAGGTACACATTACTAACAAAATCCTTAACTGAAATCCTTTCAGAAGTGGTTCATCACCTTCACAAAATATCATATAAAGAGCTCCATTAGATGATAAAGTACAGCATGGGAATTAAAGCAAAAAATGTTTATGCAATACTGTTGGCCGTACTTGTACTAATGGTCATACTGTACTTACTGCTGTAGTAAAAGAAATTTCTATGAGGAATGAACTGCTTTGGTAGATCATGCCAGCAATAAATAAAATGTGTATTCACTATTCAAAGTTCTCTTATTAGCTTAAAACCACCTAAATGCATGTCACTGCTTTCACTCAGCTACTGTGCAAAGTCAGAAACTCCCAAGCCTGTCTGAAGTACACTTGTGGCCTGGATCAAAATACACAGAGTCTATTTTCTTTTTCCAAAAACAACATTGGGTCTAATTGAGGCCCTGGTTATTCATACGAATATTATGTGTTACTTATTATGAGAATGTAAATCTACTTTCCTTATAAAGGTTCTACAAGTCCATAGTACAACATGTATGGCATCCAGAACAAAGATAGTTACAAGTTTACCTCTGAAATGTACCTTTCTTCTCTTTCATCTTGACAAAAACTACAAATCCAACAAACAAATACGCCAAATGAAGAACTGAATACACTGCTTTACTGGCAACAGGCTTTCTGTGTTTAAAAAAAAAAACTCATACTTTTTTATTATGTTGTAAGCTATAATAACAAAAGAAATGCTCTTGAAACAATTAGAAATATTTGACAATAATAGGTTGGATTGATGAGTGGATCTTGGAAGAAGTTTGCATTCTATCAGAAAATGCAGCATGAGTACTTCAGGTCATCTACGCATCAGCAGAAACTGAAGTAAAATGGATCATGCAGCATGTAATTGATCAAAAGCATTCAGTATATGTAAAGTATGAAAAACAATGACCAAAGGAAGAAAATCTGATTTTTGAAATTGCTAGATTAAGTTAAAGGCCTACATCCCACAGAAGTATAGACTCTGGATTGTGTTACAAATCATGCTAGGAATGTTACGGTGTAGAGACGTTTGCATGAAGGAATTAGCCAAAACTTGCCCGTTTTTTGTGGAGGCTATTGCTCATAGTATTGGAAGCAATAAGCACTGCAACCACTTGTAGAATCTAGCAAGGCAGTTCCTCTTTCAAAAAGGGACACTGACATTTAGATGGTAAAAGAAAGTACAAGGTGTGACAATTTCCAGAACGGACATATAGTGTCGCCCGTCTTACAAAGTACTACTGAAGCATTGGTGCTGCTGAAAGTGGCGTATAGTGAGGATGTTATGAAAAAGTTACATGTCTTCCAGTGGCATGAGGGGTTCACAGTGGGGTGATAAGATGTGAAAGACAATGCCAGAAGTGGATCATCCATCATGACAACGCTCCAAAGCCATGATGTGATCAGTATTTATGACTTTTTGGCTAAAAAATTAATTACCAAATAGGATCATCTTCCGTATTCTTCTGACTTAGCCCCTTGTGATTTCTAGCTCTTCCCTAAAAAAAAAAAAAAACTGCCATGAAAGCACAAAGATTTTCAGACATTTCTAGCATCCAGTAAAACGTGACAAAGTAACCCAAGGGTATCCAGGAATAGAGGGTCAGATATCCTTCCACCAATGGCAAGTATTGTCTAAACTAAATACAGTATATAGGTGTGGAAGGAGAGTACTTCAAAGGTGACAGTAGCCTCTAGTGTACAGGTACACACATTTTTTCTGTAGGTTTATTCTGGTAATTAAATTGTCACACCCCTTTACATATATCTGTAATTTTCAGATAATGTCACATTAGCATATTTTCTAATTAAAGGTTAATAATTCTTACATGGAATTTTACAATTTTCTTAGACCTTAAGGGTTACTGTTTTGGTCTCTGGAGCTAAAGGGATAGCAGGTTGAATCTCAAAGCAAATGTCTGCCGTAGAGGCCTGCTTATGTCGTAACAGGCTGTCCCTGTCCCAACCACAGTAGTTTTGCACTGAGCCAGTCTGCCAAGCTTTGCTCATTCACTGCTGTTTTCTTACTTTTCCCATGTTTTCCTGCCTGTTGAAATAGTGTAACGATTGGAGAAATTGCCACATCCACTCCTTAAAAAATGTGTAGTAACAAACATCACAGATGCTCTTCAGGATAATGAACAGCACTGTCACAAAGCAGAGCAGAGCTGAAATCCACTAGGATATTACTCAACATGATCAAGCTAAATCAATTGGAAAATACAGGTAGAAGTAATCTTTTTTTTCTTACCACAAATAAATAAACACTATACATGGAATGATTTCTTTAACTCAGTGCAGCTCTTGAAGACACTGCTTCACCATTACCGTTACCACATTGCATGAAAACTGTACTGCATGATGGGAGTTTTGGACATTCTACACCTTAATATATTTTTGAGAAGCTTTGTCTTTTAACATTTTGGCTGACACTGGAGCCAAACAGATATGAATTGATTTTGCCTCTTGTGGTTTCATTTCCTTATTTCTTTACACTATTAAAGACACCTAATTTAAAGTATTGGAATACTTTTTTTAATGGAATACTATTTTCTTAAAAAAATGGGTATTTAATTACTCAGGTATCTGTGCCCATCCCCAGTACCTACACAGATGAATACCCAGGAGGTTCACACCTTTTCAGACACCAAACCCAGTCACTTTGCTTAGTATGCAGTATGGCCTGCTAGACAAAGGGTGGAGGAGCCACATTTCAATGGAGCTCTTGAACTTGAATCATGAATGCTATAATACTGCATGGCAGATGCAAACCTTTTGTGTAATCATAGAAGAGATCCTGGAAAAGGGAATCCAAAGGAAATGTATATTTCAGAGAGAAATGAAGAATTGCTGACCAGAGGAAGAAAGCATGCATGGATAATGAGATGAGGCTGATGGGTATGACCAAGTGTGAAGATTTTCCCAGAACTACCCAATAGGCTGGATAGCATGACAGTGTTCTCAGGGTGTTCTTTATCAAGTGTGACTGAATACACATATTAAAAAGAACAACTTAAAATACTGCCAAGAAGACACCTTGCAGTGTCTCCAGCTTTGTATTAAGCGTACAGTGCAGAAGGCTAAGCTCCTGCCATTCCTTACAAACATATAGTTGGAAAGAAGAGTGTGTATACATCTGCATGTGTAGTGAATCATGGTCCAATAGACTAAGGTTGAAAGTTTTACACTATGCTAAATGTTGTTTTTTAAGAATTTACTGCATTTTAAATAAAATTCCCATATGTCCACATTTCAAACAGATGTATGATCAAATTTATCAAAGACTGTGTGTCATTCTTTCAGTATTTAATTCGTGGCTTCATTTAACAAAGAACTTAACAGACTGCCAAGCTAAGACCTTCATCAACCTTAATACTAACAGGACCACAGAAGAACACATTCTTGATCATTTCTGATTAAATTCATCAAACTCTGGGTGCTTCATTCACCAAAATCACATTAATAACTGGCATTGTCCAAGTTATTGATAAACTGAATCTTCATTCTGAGCAGCACTAAAAAGAGAAAGGCTGTTTATTTATTATTCAGACTAAGAACAAGTTAAGCAACATTAATTAATTATTTAACTATACCGTCAAAAAAACTGACAGCTGCAAAGTTTTCGACTTTGTGAAGCTCATCCAATAAAACAGTCTAAACATAAAACATAAGGAGGAGGCCTGTAATCCTAACTTCCCAGCATCCCATTGATAATGTGTTTATGAAAAACTCCCGTATACACATACAAAATGGATTCAGAAAACCCTACCAGTTAAAATGTACATCTCATTGGTCCTGACAGATCTAAGTGGACAGTGTATTTGTTTCTATTGCTACAACATGCAAAAGGAGTGACTAACCCAGTACATTTTCACTGTCATGTGTGCCTTGAACACTTAACTAAGTTCTTTTTCCCAATTCTAGTATTCAGTTGTTTCATAAGTCATCCTATAGGCTTTAAACTAAAAATAAGAGAGAACCAGCCACCTCATGCCACTTTACAACAACTCATAGTTCATTTTAGAATTGATTATTTTTCTCAGGTTTTATCTATTACTTTTACAATAAGATTTTTCCCCAAATATAACAAAACATAACACCTTATACTGCAAGTCCAGCTAAAAACACTTCTTCATAATAATCCTCAAAATCCACATACCATGGCATTAGTGAGAAAATAAAATAAGAAGGTCAGTGAAAACTGATTTCTTTCCAAACTCTTAAAGTCAGCTTTTCATAGTACAGTATAGTATATAACATTTCACTTAATATCCACCATCATTGTCATTTTCATAATCTGCCTATAATCAAGTTAACTTTTCATTTTTTTAAACCTGTATTTTTCACCCCTTGAGTTTCTTTGCAATGAATAGTGCTGCAAGTCACTTGTTTTCAAGTATGCTCTATAAAATTCTTTGAATGGCATAAGGAAACATACACAGGTCAATGTCTCATAAAGAAATGATGATTTTTCTGAAATGCACATCTGTCCTTGCATTTATTTTTAATGCCAAGTCATGTGCAACACACATTCGGTCAAAACGTTTTTCCTGTAATTTCTGTCAGTAATTTGCTCAGAATTAAAGGTGTGCCCACATGAAAGTACATCCCTTCATTTCAATGGTTCCATTTTGCTGCTAGGAAAAATCTGCCCACAGTACTGAAAATGAGAGGACACCTTTGCAATTGTAAACCATTTGGTTCCTTTCTCAGTGGAAAAACAGAACACACATACAAATTGTAAATAAGACTATCCTACGACTAGCACAGCAGCACTATATAGCTATCATAGCAGCTGTTCAAATAAACCCAGAGAAACAGCCAAACATTTTCAATATACCTACTAGCAAAAAGTACCTTTTGCTTTAAAAATTGCACTTCAGTACTGGTATTAGACTAAGTAAGCTTATCTATTTTACATAAATTATGACAAATGGGAAACAAAAAAGTTTTTCTTATCAAAAGAGAAAAAATAACACAGCTGTAGCAGTTGAATCTGTGGCATTCAACTGCAAGGCCCTAAAACAGAGCAGATTTATCCTACACTGTCATTACAGGAATGGGAGCGGAATTGTCGTGAAGTTTAATTAACCCACACAAGGGTGAAGAGCAGACAGAAACAAGTCTGTGTACCACTTTATCCTGCATCCAGGGAGCAAAAGCCAACAGCCTATGGCATTAACACTTTGTATCGCCTCAACATTGTTAGTTGGTGTTGTGCACGGTCTAAGACCCCGCTCATCATGCATGAAACTCAAATCCAAAGGTTATAAGTATACATTAACAACTGACTAAAGCAGTAAGCCACAATGGAATTACATCTAGCATGGGCTGATTGCGTTGATGGAGAAATGATGTTAACAAATTGAGGAAGCCTTACAAATGTCATACAATTTGACCGAGAATGGAAAATAAGTCTGAAAAAGTAGTATCCACACTTAACAAAAGGAATAACACTTACCCACTATGCCTTTCCAATTGAAGCACAATGACCATAATGGAAAAGTGAATCCTTCTCTACTTTTCCAAATAAACTACATAAGTCACTGTTGCACTTTAATCTTTAAATGGTGGCCTCATGAATTGATAATATAGTGCAGAGAGATAAATCCTTATCATCTAGTACTGTTACATCCAACACCATTTCAGCAGCAGTGAGCTCGAGTGTCAAAAATGGAGCATCTGGTGCAGGTCTCTCTCTTATTATGTATAGTAAATCGGGCCTGGGTTAATGGACCCGTATTTCTTTGTTGTCTCTTCATCCTCTATTTCAGAGTCCTACTTAGTATACTGGAGTTTTTCGTGAACAGATAGCATGACTGAACATCTGGTAAGCCAATCTGTATTTTCCATTCAATAAAATCAAGTTTACCATGGTGCTGGAGAATGGTAAACATGCAAGTAAGAACTTCACTATACTCAATACCAGTACTACTACTACTACTACTACATATGCTACCTTGGCAATGAATCTGGAGATCAAGATCAAGGAAGCATCACAGTAACATTCCAGATAGCTGTTTTCAATTAAAATCTACAGAAAATGCCTTTCATGCTTTGTTTCATTAAGGCAGCAAAGACCATTAGCAAAGCATACCATCAGTGGGCTAACAGAACTGCCGATTCCTACCAATCTGGCTGAGGTTGTACTCTGTCTGGAAAACCTTCTATTGACATTTTACATGTTGTCCACATAAACATATGGGATTTCAGATTTCCTGTCACAGTCCAATCATTGACGGCCAGGATATCTGAAAACTCACAATCGTCCAGGTATACATGAGTGTGGCATGGAATGGTCTGGCTTTTAATGCAGGGATGACCCCGTCTTATGCCCACTGCAGCTTGAATAGGGTTCAGTTTTTCCTGATAATATAACAAAAAAACAGGATGAATACTGCAATACATATACGGATTACTGAATACAAAATCATGTCAACCAATCCCCAGCTGCTGCACATTCTTCCCTTAAAATGTTTTTAGTAACAGCACTTACATTTTTCTAAAGAAATTTCAGTAGAAGGCAGCATGCACTAAATGGTCTGCAGCTTTGTATAGTTTGTGCACATAATTGCTTTAGTTTCAGCATTACTTAATGACTTAATCAATACCAAAACAAAGCAGAAAAAGCTAAAGGATTTAAGGGTTGGCAAGCATTAGGGAACACTCAAAAATACTTACAGATTGAAAAGAGAATAGATTTATCATCTGACAACTATTCAGTTGGGGCCACTTCAGTCAGTCACTCATTTTTTTAAAAAAAAGAAAAAAGACTGACTAAACAAATAAGATCAGACACACCCTGCTGGCAGGATGCCTTGTCAATGTCCTTTTACATCGCCACCCTAAACATTGGATACAGGTTCCTCAGCATTCACGTCAGTTGCCTCACTGGTTAGACTTGATCGGCTTCAGGCCATTAGTCAACACACTATACTGTGCCCTAGTAACTATTTTTTAGTGCCATCCATGAAGGACAGTGGCAGAAGAGTGGCAGAAAAGTATTCCACACATCTTGAAGAAACCAAAAATATAACATTTAGTAGCACTGGCCTACATGAACCACAGCACAAGCCTCGTAGCATCAGTTCAACAATAATAAACACATCTTAAAACTTCTGATGAGGTCACTGCACAATTCACACAAGTCACACCATTCACTGAATTGTGCAAACACGGGTTTGCATGCGTACATACTGCTGAAGTTTATTTCCAAATTTAAGTAAATCATTTAGGAATGGGAAAGGCATCTCAAAACAGCTGGGCCAAGAATGATTACAATGAAACAGTCTGCATCAACTTCATCTGAACATGCTATTTCTTTTAATAAATATTATGCCTAGATTATCACACTCACATTACATACATAAGAATACTAATCTACTAAGAGAAGATATAGTGCAAATTAATAATGACAAGGAGGACTACTAGCTTTGGCATTACATTCCACTAATAGTAGATGCAAACAATGAATAAGCAACACACAAATTCAAAAAAAAATATGGAGGGGCAATGTAAGACAGATAAGTATGTACTCAAGAAGAAACTGCTACATCGGAGGGCAGCCTGCACTGGGTGACATCATGAAGAGGCCCATCGTTATTTGGAAACGTGGAGCGCATCACATGCTGTCACCTCTGTCTAAGTGCCACTCAGTCAAACCCTCCTGTCAGATCACAAATGAGCCCAGAAATTGGTCCTAATGAGAAAACCAGTCATACACACCTTCTGCAAGTGTCTCCTCCACAGTAACCTGGTGGCGACCAACGCTGAACACTCGGCCCACATAGCTGCTCCCTGTCACGGAACTGCTGCATCCTCCACCTCCTGCTCCGGAACCGGGTCCCGATCCGACCTGCTCCCGGCGCGAGTCAAAAAACTTCTTCATCTCTTCCGGGAAGGCAATTCCAAGCTCAAAGCAGGAATCGATGCAGTCAAAATGAATGAGATTAGAGAGATCGCAGACTGTGCCACCGCTGCCAGTGGGTGATTATGTCGTCTGTGTTACTGGATGGATGTGCACAGGTGTAAACTAGCACCTGAGAATCGCCCCAACGATCTGAAAGCGTAGTTTTAGCCAGACGTGATGAAACAAATATTCACCCTTGCTACGGCGGTTATACGATCCCGACTAACGCTTGTAAGCCACTGCGATGCAGATGTCCCCAATTAAAAAAGCCGGTGGCGGCCAAGTGCACAAGACAGGACTGTTTCTCCTGCCCGCATATTCTCTCGCACGTCTTTGGACACCGAGTGAAATCAAATGATGTCATATAAAACATACAACGTGATGTCCGTGTAGCTATTTCTCTTTCAGTAACTGTCAAGAATTCAGACTCTCTCACTAAGAAGGGCCGAGGCGCGGTGCTCCACTGCTTGGTCCGAGCCGTGTGGTGCGGCGGCCGGCAGGCAGCAGTCCGCTGCTGTCGATGCTCTGGAGCACTAGCTTGCCCCCTCCAGCCCTGCCATTTCAATATGGCACACTTTATTTGGTTTTAGGGAGACGTATAAATGTATCTGTCAATACACACACCCCCCTGCCTCGCCCGTTTGCTTTGCCTGCGATTGCAGTTCTCTGCTTTCCGGTGTTCCTGATTTTTGCGGTCTGGGTGTCTCTCGCTATTCCAGCCAGGCTCACTGGTCCAGCTTTCTCTGTGCCCCCCCTCGCGCTCGCCCGCTCGCTCGCTCTCGAGGTTTTAATGTCTGCTGTGCGCTGAAACCAGCTGAGCAACACAACCCCCAACCAGGAAATAAAACCGACAGGAAATACGAGCGGTCCGGGAGGAATAAAAAGCGACATCAAAACCAACAGCGGCTTTAAAAAAAACCTTCTTGTCAGGACTTACGCGACAATTTAAAAGCAGGTATACTTTGTATTAATAACGATAACAGAAAATTCCATTTGATAGAAGGGGTCCTGATCATGTTGCATGATAGGAAATGTAGTTTTACATGCGCGTTAGAGCACAGACATCAACGGCATGTAAAACTACAATTCCCTGTAAAGATTTGCAGGAAATGCGTCAGCACGCAGGAACCAGGCCAGTTGTTTGGTCGGCTTCCAGCTTAGAGGACTGCTCTCAGTATACGTGTTAAAAGTATAGCGATCTCGATTGAATAGGAATAAATCCATCATGCTTTATTCATATATGCGTTATGTTACGTTATTCTCTATTTAAGAACGCTTTGCTTAACACGCATCCGTTTTGCATATTTGCTTACTTTGCTTTTTTGCATGGTCTCGTTTGCTTGTCATTTAGGACGAGAATGCCGGTGTTTTTTTAGTCAACTGCTTGTCAACCTCGCTGCATTCCTGCTATTTCAACTAACAGACAGTAGTCGCCGTTTCACATTCTTGAAAATTAAATCCGTTCAGTTCCGTTATCTGATGTGTTACAGATGGCCAAGCTTTATAATCTGCTGCGGTTCAAAGCTATCTGGGCGCTTGCAATGTTTCTCAAACTGTGAGTTTGGGTCGCGGACATGTTTGTGAAGGGTTGCCACGATTGTGTAGTAGTTCCCGGTGACGCTACATATCGGTGGTGGTTGACGTGGTTCTCCTTTTTCTGTGCAAAATTCTTTGAGCAGTAAGAAGAGCGCAATACAAACGTATTACGCGAAGCAGTAAAATAAGCCGAGTTCATCCAAGCGCAAGTTCTGTTCCGAGTGATACAACCTCCCTCCCTTTAGTGTAGTATTTAATCCGTTGACGCAAACATAGCGAGCCTTTTATTTGTAAGTTGCGGCAATAAAAGAAGTACCCCCCACGATATCATCTCCCCTCTAACAACCAGGGAATCAATCAAATTGTGATGAACAAGTAGGGACAACACGTTTCTGAAAAGGGGGGAGATGAGGACATGACAACGACAAAATTATGAGGTAAAGGCACCGCGGCGCTCGTTTGAAATGTCAAAATTAAAATAACGGATGTGACGCAAAAGGTGATGATTATGGGCTGTTCCGAAGGGCCGATGATCACCTAGCCCTATGGTATGTTATACTGTATATTAAAAGCGCGTTCAATGTGGACAAGTGATCGTTGCTTCTTCTCGTGTTCCCAGTTATGCCATACACATAATCTAATTCCGTAACTGTGGTACAAAGAAGAATTTGCATCAAGCTTAAGATTTGCACATTATTGGGCCATACATTTCTGTCTACCGGTAGTGCGAAAAACATCCATCCATTTTCCAACCCGCTGAATCCGAACACAGGGTCACGGGGGTCTGCTGGAGCCAATCCCAGCCAACACAGGGCACAAGGCAGGGAACCAATCCCGGGCAGGGTGCCAACCCACCGCAGGACACACACAAACACACACCAAGCACGCACTAGGGCCAATTTAGGATTGCCAATCCACCTAACCTGCATGTTTTAGGACTGTGGGAGGAAACCGGAGCACCCGGAGGAAACCCACGCAGACACGGGGAGAACATGCAAACTCCACGCAGGGTGGACCCGGGAAGCAAACCCGGGTCTCCTAACTGCGAGGCAGCAGTGCTACCACTGCGCCACCGTGCCGCCCTGCGAAAAACATGTTGTAAGATAATTGTAAGAACATCAGAAAATACCCAAAGGCCGAGACAGGCTGTAGACATTCAGCACAATGTCAGATGGTAGAGTTAAACATTTAAAACTGGACTGTTTGCCGAATTATTCATCAAAGTTGATCCTATTAACAGTATAAAATACAAATTGTGTATATAATGTTTTGGAATAAGTTAGCCACTTTGTTACTCAGGTTGTTAAATTGTTAAATAAGATCTGGGATAAGTTAAAGTATAGAAAAGTTAATTTAGGAAAATATATTGTTTTATTATTGACAACTCATTTCAGTAATGCTATTTTAAAATAAAAACGTTACGCTAATTTTTTTGACTGGTTCATTCCTTATTTGGCACCAAGTCAAGTTGGGGAGCATGCACTGGTACAGTGCGTTGCCGCACCCACCACACGACGAAACAGCTTGGGATCCTTTCATCGGATTGGCTGGCCCAGCACTGTTTCACCCCTGGAATGGCCAAATGGGGGAGGCAGCTTGATGGATGAGGTCTCCAGGACTCTAAAAATATCCAAATCTTATTATATATGATATCATCTACTGTTAAATTCTGCTCCATACTTGTAAAATTTTTATTTTTTTTACTTCTAAAAAACTTTTTATTTTATACTGTATTCAGAATTTGTTCTGTTCTGTGTATTGTATTGTATTGACCCCCTTCTTTTGACACCCACTGCACGCCCAATCTACCTGGAAAGGGGTCTCTCTTTGAACTGCCTTTCCCAAGGTTTCTTCCATTTTTTCCTACAAGGTTTTTTTTTGGGAGTTTTTCCTTGTCTTCTTCGAGAGTCAAGGCTGGGGGGCTGTTAAGAGGCAGGACCTGTTAAAGCCCATTGCGGCACTTCCTGTGTGATTTTGGGCTATACAAAAATAAACTATTGTATTGTATTGGAGCCTGGTTGGTAACCCCCTCAGACAAACACGTGGTCCAGTCCCACCCTTGGAAATGACCTTCTATCTGCCGCAGCCAGGTGTTACGTGGCCACCCCTTGTCCTGCTCCAGCCACTCAGGTCCCCAACAATGAGGATCCTACAAGCTGTATCACCCTCGGGGAATTGCGCCACATGGCCGTAGTGCCATGACTGACGCTCCCTCACAATGCAGGTAATGTGCCTCATTCAGGACTCCATGAGCAGCCGCTCATTCGATACAAAGTCGAACCAACGGTACCCAAGGATTTTCCAGAAAGACACAGTACTAAAGGAGTCCAGTCTTTGTCTCAGGTCACTGGATAGCATCCATGTCTCGCAACCATATAGCAAGACAGGAAGCACCAGGACTCTAAAGACTTGGACCTTCATCCTTTTGCATAAATAACGAGAGTGCCACACACCCCTTTCCAGCAACCTCATGACCTCCCACGCTCTCCTAATCCATCTACTGACTTTATAGGAAGAGTCACCCGAGACAAGAATGTCTCTGCCAAGGTAAGTAAACCTCTCGACAAGATCGACACTCTCTCCGCACACAGGCACACTGCTGATGGCTGTGCCCAACAGATCATTAAAGGCCTGGATCTCGGTTTTTATCCAGGACACTCGCAAGCCCAGATACTCATACTCCTCGTTCAGTCTCTCAAACGCCCTGATCAGAGTCTCCATGGATGCACCAAGTCATGTCATTTTCTAACCCGCTTAATCCAGACCAGGGTTGCAGGATCCTATCATCCTATCTTATACTACAAAGCAGTAACAAACCTTGACAGGGCACTAGTCCATCACAGGGCAGCCCCACACCCCAAACACATACTAAGGCCAATTTAGCATCTCCAGTTAACCTAAACTGCATGTCTTTGGATGGCAGGAGGAAATCGGAGCACCAAGAGGAAACCCACGCAGGGGAGAACCTGGGGTGTGAACCCTGGTCTCCATTTTGCCGCCATATTTTAAGTGACTAAGTTAAATGGCCATTTATACTATCCTTTCAAAAATCCTTGCATTGCACCCAAAGAATTGATTTCTTTCTACTTCATTAAAGCTTGCACTAAGTATTTACATTGGCGGTGATATCCCTCAGGAGTCTGTTCCCTGTTCTGAATGATAATTATTGTTATTTTAGCAATATGTTTGCTTTTCACTTTTCTGTTTTAGCAATACTCATGTGAGAAATGCACTTGAAAGAAAACAAAACTGTTTGCTGTTTTTATTATACATCCATTGTTTTTTGTCTATTTGTGGTCCTGATATCATTATGGCAATAAATTTCTTCTTGGGCCCTAGTATAATACCATGTTTTTTTTTTTTGGGGGGGGGGGGGTTAAGATTGAAAAGTTTAAGGAGATCTCTTAATGTTTGGTTATTTCACTAACAGGTTTGGACTTAACCTCACTGAATTGCTTTATATAGGTTATTTTCATGAACATAATTTTACAATACAGAATCATATGCCTCCTCTTCTAGACTGTATACTTTTACAGTGGAATCACAAATGTTATAATAGTTCAAGATACTAAACTGTCAGCTGAGTTACTGTACTGCAGTGTAACCAGGTGATCATTGTGCACACATGCATTTTTAGGTGGTGCTGAGTTTATTATCAGTATCAGATAAATGTGAGTTTGAAGCACCTGCTGCAATTTTTGCTTCTTTCTGTTTCTACTTTGATTTCTGTTGTTTTCTTTCATTGTTTGTTGTTCTTAAGTTTTGGGAAGTTGAGTTTCATGATAGGCAGCACATTTATTGTTTTCCTTCCAGCTCCTGGCTTTATAACCTAGGCTTGGAGTAGCACTGGTATTAATTTTTATTTCACACTAGGAAACACTCAGACCCCTGGTCCTCAAAGAAAGGTGGTTCATATACTTCTCACGAAACACAGCTACCATTGTCATGCCCTAATAGTGAGTATGACCATCTTTTGCAGTTTGGGTGTATTACCCGCGTTTGTAATTAAAACGATTAGTCAGCAGGTGCAGCGTGCATCACATTTTTATACAGATATCACCGCAGTTCTTTTCCTGTCAGCAGTGTCGCATGTTCACACCACTGTACTTTTCTTGTCAGCCACATCATGTGGCCATGCTGCTACTTGCCATGAGAAGGTCCTAAAGCCCAACAATGTGATAAAGCAAGCCTGCACCTCTAATTTTGGATCCAGTATTACTTTCTTTTGCACCTGATGTCTACAGCTGCCATTTCTGTTGAAAACAATCACTTGGCCTATGCAATGTGCTCCACTGTCAGTAGATGTCACTGATGTTTTTTTCCTGACAACCAAGCTATGTGCATGCATTACTGTTCTTTTCCGCTGCTTGCTATGATAAGGACCCCAGGTCCATGGCCGAAGTAGCCCACACCTCCAGTTCTTGTGCCGTGTTATGCGTGTCACATCATAAGCTCTAGATTAAGACCAAAATCAAGGTTTAAGGCCCAGTGGTTCACGAGGTTTTTGCATGACAGAGAGACAGTCCTTAGCATTTTATATATCTACAAGGGGGCTCCGCCCCCTGCTCGCTTCGCTCGTCTACCCCCGGCGTTGGGTATCCTGAAATACATTAGTCGAGCTTGTTCGTTTTTGAGCCGTGCCCGCTTTGCCCGCGGTATTTCAGAGGCGCGTTGTAGGCGCCTGCGTTCATTGATTTTATCCAGGCGGGCTCGTGTTTGTATATCCGTCAGTCGAGCTCATTTGTTTTGAACCCGTGCCTGCTGTGCTTCCGCAGTTTCAGACGCGCGTTGTAGGTGCCTGCGTTCATTGATCTTATCCAGGTGGGCTCGTGTTTGTATCGTTGAGCTGTATTGTGTTTGATTTGGTGTAAAGCATTCAGCGGTTTGTACAATCCCAAGCAGCACATTATTCCTAACTTCACTCTGCAGTAGTGCCACTCACAATATGGCGGTGACGCCTGCACCTTCACTCCGCAGTAGTGCCACTCACAATATGACGGTGATGCCTGCGCCTTCCGTACTATGTCGGGTTTCACTATGCTGTGTAGGCGCCTTTGCCTTTCGTACTTTCCCGCGCCTTCCGTACCATCTTTGTGGATCTGTGGGGCCTCCGTAGCCTCTTCCGTTTGAATCTGGGCTGCAGCGCAGAATCCTCTTTTTTGTGTGGCTGTGTCGGTAGTCGTTAGCTATGGGTGCGTTGTTGCTTCATTTCTCATTCACGTCAGTTGAGCTCTTTCGTTTTTGGGCCGTGACTCCTTCGTGCGCAGTGGATACGACTTCACTTGCAGTTTATGAGACGTGCGCTGTACGCGCCTGCGCAGTACATCTCATGGTCCCATCGCCATGTACCTGCGTCCATGCCATCCGGTTTACCATTCTCGGTTAGTAATATGGATATTGTGACCGCTGCTGCAGGGGGACACAGCCGTCCTTCAGAAAACCCTTTTGAACAGTTTTTCAATGGGAAACAAACTCACTCTTACAGCTCTTCTTTGTGGGATCAGCTGCAGCCTTGCTGGCTTGCCATGTGATGTGCTCCACGTGTGGGGCTTGGAACATTTAAAAGACCGAGCCATGGCCATCCCGAGGTCTCACTCTCCTGTCTCTCTTCACCCAGACTCTCTCTGCTCTGGCCACTGTACCTCCTTGATGAAGAAGACTTTGTGTTCTTTTAAGCAGGAATTGGGGCCGATGTGTCAAGTTTGACAGCTGTTCCTTGTGAGGCCGGATTGCCCCTGAAAGAGACTTGTGTTTGTATCTAACTGAACAGCAATAAAGTTTCTACTCCTTGGAAAACCTTCTCTACTCTCCTGTGCAATTTTGTGGCCCAAGCCTGATAGTGTAGATGTATATATTCCAAAGAAATTCATTTGTGCTTTACTGGTGATTTTAAATTTGCAGTGTGGGTACCAATGTGAATGTGCCGTGCAATGGACTTGGTATCCCATACATAGCTGGCTTCTGAGTTTGCTATCATGGGCACCAGCTCCCTGCTATCTTCAACTGGATAATTAGGCTAGAAAGTGGATGGATGGAATTTCATGTTATGTTGAGTTTACAATACAAAATTTAGTCTGGTGGATAAAGGGCTGGACTTTAAACTGTTAAGGTCTGCCAATTCACTTCCCAACTTTTTATCCTTTTGTTATCTCAATGTCACTTAACCAATTTGTCTCCTAAAAATGTAAAAAAAAAACAAAAAAGTAAACAATTGACCTTCATTTTCATTTGGTAATAAGAATCGAATCACTATTGTAATTGAATAATATAACACTCTCAAATTAAAGGGAGCATGTTGGGAGATATCATTTGTTATTTTCTCCTCACCTTTGTTTCTGGATCCTGTTTTTCTGTAAATATCCAACAAACCTGTTGATTATTAAGAGATTTAAGATTCCACCACAGCTTAACCCCATAAATGCTCTCATGTTCCTCCCCACATGTGCAGGTATAACATTTGAGAATCTTCAAATGTTGACTGTGCTGAGCCCCCAAGCCCCAAACACAATGATAATTACAAATTCCCAGGTTCAATTCATAATTTATTTTGACAATGCACAAATGTTAAGCACTCACACAAGCACAATGCTTCTTCTTTTTCTTCTTTCCTCTCCTTTCACTCCTCCAGGTGGGTTTTGTCCTCCGTCTCCTGACTCTAACTCTTCAAATGGAAGTAAGGTGACTTAATTCATACAAGACCTGGGAGTATTCCCGGTGTCAGGGTGCAGCCCGTGGGAAACACTTCCAGGACAGACAGAAGCTCCCCAAAATAGGGAGAGCTGCTTTTGGCAGTGCCCTGTGGTGGCACCTAGGGACCCTGACAGAGTTTCCTTTCAAGACTACAGGTCCCATGATACCCTGCAGGTATCCAAACCGGGAACTAACTGGAGAAGCACTGCCACCTCCCACGTTGGGGGTTCAACTGTCCCAGTCCATTCAGTATACCCCAACTGGAATAGAAATCATTATCCATCCTGTCTGGGTTGCTTCTTCCATTACACTGTCCATCCATTATGGCCTCCCAGTAGGGTAAGGCAGCACTATCCAACCCAGTTGGGACAGCGGTCCTTCCATGTCACCATTATAACTGCCTTATAAAGGTAATCTTCAATGGCCTCTGATCATGATCTAGTCAAAAAAGATTATTTTAGTAACACTAAACTCTGTTCCTTTGTAAAATATATAATTCTGGGGTGAACAAAAATAACATTTATTTCTTTAGCACATTTTCAGAACCACACAGGATGTAGCTCAAAGTGCTTTACAAAATGTGAAAGAAATAGTTACAAGAAAAGAAAACAGAAATTAAATTATGTAAGAATATTAATGAAAAAGTATTGTAAGTCTTGTGAGATATTGTCGGCCATTCACCCCGGCCAATACCCCCAGGCCGTCAGATGGAGCCCTCCCTGTAGCCTGGAAGTCTCGCTGAATGCCAGCAGGGAATCATGGACAATGGAGTGTTTATTCACAGCCCTGCTGGATACCATGGGGGTCGCCAGAGGACGCTGCAGGGAGGATTAAGGATTATTTTCCCTACACCCCGGAAGTACGTCCCAGTCACATGGACAGAAGAAATTACATACTTCCGGGATGAAAAAGAAGAGTTTTGATCTGACCGCTGGTCTACAGAGTTCAGCACACGTCTTCAGTGTGAGCTTCTAAGAGTTGGAAATGAAGACAGAGAGTGATCATGGTGGGTGCCACCAGTGGAGCCTGACCAAACTTGAGATTTTGTACTAAAACTACTACATTTTAAAATGATTAGATTTAAAATGTTTAAATGTTAGGTAGAATGCCAGTGGAAGCTGGGTGGTCTTTTGGCCTTGGAATGCCTGCAGATTGTTTTTTTTTTTCTATTTTAACTAGAGTTTTTTTTTTCCATCCTTCTGGCCATCTGAACTAATCATTGAATTCACCTTTAGAGTGTGACCACATGGGGAGCCAGAGAGCCCCAAACCCAAGACACAGTAAAGCACCAGACGTTTTTTGAATAAAATAAAGGATTTTTATTCTTCTAAAGCACATTCTAATAATCACCTTTCTAACAATCTGACACAATTAAACAATAAATTAAACAATTCTTCTTCCTCACTACCTCTGCTGAGTATTGCCTGCTGTCTCCCAACTCTGACTTAGTAATATGAGGCATCACACTTTCTTTTATGCTGGACCCCGGATTTGCCATGTCAAAGCCTCCAGGAAACACTTCAGGGCCATAAAAAAGTTGGGAGGTCCCAAGTACACCTGTGGGTGTCTCGACTGGGTTGCCACAAGAGTGAATTCCTGACCCAAGAGGTAGTACCTTAACTGCGTAATCGCCCATTTCATCGCAACTGCCTCTCGTTCCACCGCCACATGCCTGGTCTCCTGACCCAGCAGTTTCCGGCTCAGGTACATAACAGGGTGTTGAATACCATCGACGTTTTGGCTCAGCATGGCACCCAGGCCTGTGTTCAAACCATCAGTCTGGAGAATGAAAGGAAGAGAAAAATTAGGAGCTTACAAAACTGGTGCTGACGTAAGGGCATGTTTTAAGTCACTAAATGCAGTCTCCGTCATATCATCCCATACCACATTATTAGGAGCCCTCTTCCTTGTTAAATTAGTCAAGGGCGCCACTCTCTCCAAAAACCGGGGTACAAACTGGCGTTAATGCCTGGCTAATCCGAGAAAGGCTTGGACTTGCCGCTTGGTTCGCGGACGGGGCCAATAAACTATGGCTTCTATCTTTGAACAGCGGTTTTACACTACCTCGACTCACCAGGTACCCCAAATATTTAGCTTCTTTCAATCCAAAGAAACATTTCTTTGGAATAATCCAAAGCCCAGCTTTTCCTAGCATCTGAAGCACTGCAGTGACCTGCTGTACGTGTTCCTTCCATGTGCTGGAGTAGATGACGACGATATCCAGGTAGGCAGCACTGTACGCATTATGGGGGCGGAGTACTCTATCCACCAGACGCTGGAAAGTTGCAGGTGCCCCGTGTAACCCGAATGGAAGGACACAATACTGCCAGTGTCTGCTAGGGGTACTAAACGCGGTCTTGACCTTTGCGGAGTCCGTTAAAGGAATCTGCCAATACCCCTTTGTCATGTTAAGTGTGGTCAAAAATATTGCCTGTCTGAGCCTCTTGAGCCACTTAAGGCATTGGATAAGCATCGAATTGGGAAACTTGATTAAGCCTACAGAAGTCATTGCAAAATCTCCAACTTCTGTCAGGCTTACTAACCAAGACAATAGGACTGGACCAGGGACTATAACTTTCCTCTATCACACCTAGGTCCAGCATGCTTTGATTTCAAGTTCCACTTCAACTTTCTTTACTTCGGGAAGTCAAAAGGGGCGTTCTCAAACGACAACCCCAGGTTCGGTGACAATATCATGCATAATCAGACAGGTCCGTCCGGGTTTCTCACTCACAACCTCTGGGACGGGGAGGATAGCTGTTTCCAGCTCCCGTCTCTGTCTTGAATTTACCTGTGCAGATCACCACTCCTGAGACCTTCACCTTTCTTTATTTTCAAATATTTGTATGATGGACACAGTTTGCTATTCATGTTTTGGCTCATTTTGTATCTCATTATTGTTTGGCTACTAATTAAGGAAAAAGAAACAATTAAGGGGTCTGAGTCTTCAAGAGCAAGTCTATTAAAATGAACTCAATAGTTAACTAGCAGCCAAAACAGGACACTGATTAAGAAAAGGGTTAGAATGAAAACCTGGAGCCATCCAGGACCGGAGTTGGAGACCCCGTTATAAGATGTGGCCAATTGCATTCCATTGAGCCTCCCACATTTTGGAGTTGTACTGTATAGCTGCTTTCATACTAACTTATTCACATCATATCTCTTTCTACCAGCCACTTTCTGCTTGTTATATACAGTGCATCCGGAAAGTATTCACAGCGCATCACTTTTCCCACATTTTGTTATGTTGCAGCCTTATTCCAAAATGGATTAAATTCATTTTTTTCCTCAGAATTCTACACACAACACCCCATAATGACAACGTGAAAAAAGTTTACTTGAGGTTTTTGCAAATTTATTAAAAATAAAAAAATTTAGAAAGCACATGTACATAAGTCCCCTCCTTTAACCGCCACCTTATCGTGGTGGAGGGGTTTGTGTGTCCCAATGATCCTAGGAGCTCTGTTGTCCGGGGCTTTATGCCCCTGGTAGGGCCACTCAAGTCAAACTGGTCCTAGGTGAGGGATGAGACAAAGAGCGGTTCAAACCTTCTATGATGAATGAAAACTTTGGACGGCGTTTTCCCTTGCCCAGACGTGGGTCACCGGGGCCCCCCTCTGGAGCCAGGCCTGGAGGTGGGGCTCGATGGCGAGCGCCTGGTGGCCGGGCCTGCACCCATGGGGCTTGGCCGGGCACAGCCAGAAATGGCAACGTGGGTCCCCCTTCCCATGGGCTCACCACCTATGAGAGGGGCCAAGGAGGTCGGGTGCAGTGTGAGTTGGGTGGTGGCCGAAGGCGGGGACCTCGGCGGTCCGATCCTCGGCTACAGAAGCTGGCTCTTGGGACGTGGAATGTCACCTCTCTGAAGGGGAAGGAGCCTGAGCTAGTGCGCGAGGTTGAGAGGATCCAGCTAGATATAGTCGGACTCACCTCAACGCACGGCTTGGACTCTGGAACCAATCTCCTTGAGAGGGGCTGGACTCTCTACCACTCTGGAGTTGCCCCCGGTGAGAGGCGCCGAGCGGGTGTGGGTATACTTATTGCCCCCTGACTTGGAGCCTGTTCATTGGTGTTTACCCTGGTAGACAAGAGGGTAGCCTCCCTTCGCCTTTGGGTGGGGGGACAGGTCCTAACTGTTGTTTGTGCGTATGCACCGAACAGCAGTTCAGAGTACCCACCCTTTTTGGAGTCCCTGGAGGGGGTGCTAGAGGGCATACCTTCTGGGGACTCCCTCGTTCTGCTGGTAGACGTCAATGCTCACGTGGGCAATGACAGTGAGACCTGGAAGGGCGTGATTGGGAGGAATGGCCCCCCCGATCTGAACCCAAGCAGTGTTTTGTTATTGGACTTCTGTGCTCGTCACGGATTGTCCATAACAAACACCATGTTCAAGCATAGGGGTGTTCATATGTGCACTTGGCACCAGGACACCCTAGGCCTCAGTTCGATGATCGACTTTGTGGTCATGTCATCGGACTTGTGGCCACATGTCTTGGACACTCGGGTGAAGAGAGGGATGGAGCTGTCAACTGATCACCACCTGGTGGTGAGTTGGCTTCGATGGTGGGGGAGGATGCCGGTCAGGCCTGGTAGGCCCAAACGTGTTGTGAGGGTCTGCTGGGAACGTCTAGCAGAGCCCCCTGTCAGAAGTAGCTTCAACTCCCACCTCCGGCAGAACTTCGACCACATCCCGAGGGAGGTGGGGGACATTGAGTCCGAATAGGACATGTTCCGTCCCTCTATTGTTGAGGCAGCTGACCGGACCTGTGGCCGTAAGGTGGTCAGTGCCTGTCGTGGCGGCAATCCCCGAACCCATTGGTGGACACCGGCGGTGAGGGATGCCGTCAAGCTGAAGAAGGAGTCCTACAGGACCCTTTTGTCCTGTGGGACTCTGGAGGCAGCTGATAGGTACCAGCAGGCCAAGCGGAATGTGGCTTTGGTAGTTGCTGAGGCAAAAACTCGGGCATGGGAGGAGTTTGGGGAGGCCATGGAGAACGACTTTTGGACGGCTTCGAGGAGATTCTGGTCCACCGTCCGGCGTCTCAGGAGGGGGAAGCAGTGCAGTGTCAACACTGTATATGGTGGTGATGGTGCACTGCTGACCTCGACTCGGGACGTTGTGGGTCGGTGGGGGGAGTACTTCGAAGACCTCCTCAATCCCACTAACATGCCTTCCAATGAGGAAGCAGAGCCTGGGGACTCAGAGGTGGGCTCCCCCATCTCTGGGACTGAGGTCACCGAGGTGGTCAAAAAACTCCTTGGTGGCAGGGCCCCGGGGGTGGATGAAATACGCCCAGAGTTCCTCAAGGCTCTGGATGTTGTAGGACTGTCTTGGTTGACACACCTCTGCAACATCGCATGGACATCAGGGACAGTGCCTCTGGATTGGCAGACCGGGGTGGTGGTCCCCCTCTTTAAGAAAGGGGACCGGAGGGTGTGTTCCAACTACAGAGGGATCACACTCCTCAGCCTCCCTGGAAAAGTCTATTCGGGGGTCCTGGAGAGGAGGGTCCGTCGGATAGTCGAGCCTCGGATTCAGGAGGAACAGTGTGGTTTTCGTCCTGGTCTCGGAACAGTGGACCAGCTCTACACCCTTAGCAGGGTCCTGGTGGGTGCATGGGAGTTTGCCCAACCAGTCTACATGTGTTTTGTGGACTTGGAAAAGGCATTCGACCGTGTCCCTCAGGGAATCCTGTGGGGGGTACTCCGAGAGTATGAGGTACTGGACCCTCTGATAAGGGCTGTTCGGTCCCTGTACGATCAGTGCCAGAGCTTGGTCCGCATTGCCGACAGTAAGTCGAACCCGTTTCCAGTGACAGTTGGACTCCGCCAGGGCTGCCCTTTGTCACCGATTCTGTTCATAATTTTTCTGGACAGAATTTCTAGGTGCAGCCAGGGCGTTGAGGGGGTCCGGTTTGGTGGACTCAGGATTGGTTCACTGCTTTTTGCAGATGATGTTGTCCAGTTTGCTTCATCAGGCCGTGATCTTTAGCTCTCTCTGGATTGGTTTGCAGCCGAGTGTGAAGCGGCTGGGATGGGAATCAGCACCTCCAAATCCGAGACCATGGTCCTCAGCCGGAAAAGGGTGGAGTGCCCTCTTAGGGTTGGTAGTGAGATCCTGCCCCAAGTGGAGGGGTTCAAGTATCTCTGGGTCTTGTTCACGAGTGAGGGAAGAATGGAGCGTGAGATCGACAGGCGGATCGGTGCGGCATCTGCAGTAATGCGGGCTCTGCATCGGTCTGTCGTGGTGAAAAAAAGGAGCTGAGCTGCAAGGCGAAGCTCTCAATTTACTAGTTGATCTATGTTCCTACCCTCACCTATGGTCATGAGCTATGGGTTGTGACCGAAAGAACAAGATCGCGAATACAAGCGGCTGAAATGAGTTTCCTCCGCAGGGTGTCTGGGCTTTCCCTTAAAGATAGGGTGAGAAGCTCAGTCATCTGGGAGGGGCTCAGAGTAGAGCCGCTGCTCCTCCACATCGAGAGGAGTCAGATGAGGTGGCTCGGGCCTCTGATCAGGATGCCTCCTGGACGCCTCCCTGGTGAGGTGTTCCGGGCACGTCTAACCGGGAGGAGGCCCCGGGGAAGACCCAGGACACACTGGAGGGACTATGTCTCTCGGCTGGCCTGGGAACGCCTTGGGATTCTCCCGGAAGAGCTAGAAGAAGTGGCCGGGGAGAGGGAAGTCTGGGCATCTCTGCTCAAGCTGCTGCCCCCGCGACCCGACCTCGGATAAGCAGAAGAGGATGGATGGATGGATGTACATAAGTATTCACAGCCTTTGCCGTGAAGCTCGAAATTGAGCTCAGGTGCATCCTGTTTCCCCTGATCATCCTTGAGATGTTTCTGCAGCTTAATTGGAGTCCACCTGTGGTAAATTCAGTTGACTGGACATGATTTGGAAAGGCACCCACCTGTCTATATAAGGTCCCACAGTTGACAGTTCATGTCAGAGCACACACCAAGCACGAAGTCAAAGGAATTGTCTGTAGACCTCCGAGACAGGATTGTCTCAAGGCACAAATCTGGGGAAGGTTACAGAAAAATTTCTGCTGCTTTGAAGGTCCCAATGAGCACAGTGGCCTCCATCATCCATAAGTGGAAGAAGTTTGAAACCACCAGGACTCTTCCTAGAGCTGGCCGGCCATCTAAACTGAGCGATTGGGAGAGAAGGGCCTTAGTCAGGGAGGTGACCAAGAATCCGATGGTCACTCTGTCAGAGCTCCAGAGGTTCTCTGTGGAGAAAGGAGAACCTTCCAGAAGGACAACCATCTCTGCAGCAATCCACCAATCAGGCCTGTATGGTAGAGTGGCCAGACGGAAGCCACTCCTTAGTAAAAGGCACATGGCAGCCCGCCTGGAGTTTGCCAAAAGGCACCCTGAAGGACTCTCAGACCATGAAAAAGAAAATTCTCTGGTCTGATGAGACAAAGATTGAACTCTTTGGTGTGAAAGCCAGGCGTCACATTGGAGGTAACCTGGCACCATCCCTACAGTGAAGCATGGTGGTGGCAGCATCATGCTGTGGGGATGTTTTTCAGAGGCAGGAACTGTGAGACTAGTCAGGATAAAGGGAAAGATGACTGCAGCAATGTACAGAGACATCCTGGATGAAAACCTGCTCCAGAGCGCTCTTGACCTCAGACTGGGGCGACGGTTCATCTTTCAGCAGGACAACGACCCTAAGCACACAGCCAAGATATCAAAGGAGTGGCTTGAGGACAACTCTGTCCAGCCAGAGCCCAGACTTGAATCCGATTGAACATCTCTGGAGAGATCTTAAAATGGCTGTGCACCGACGCTTCCCATCCAACCTGATGGAGCTTGAGAGGTGCTGCAAAGAGGAATGGGCGAAACTGGCCAAGGATAGGTGTGCCAAGCTTGTGGCATCATATTCAACAAGACTTGAGGCTGTAATTGCTGCCAAAGGTGCATCGACAAAGTATTGAGCAAAGGCTGTGAATACTTATGTACATCCATCCATCCATCCATTTTCCAACCCGCTGAATCCAAACACAGGGTCACAGGGGTCTGCTGGAGCCAATCCCAGCCAACACAGGGCACAAGGCAGGAATCAATCCCGGGCAGGGTGCCAACCCACCGCAGCTTATGTACATGTGATTTCTCAGTTTTTTTATTTTTAATAAATTTGCAAAAACCTCAAGTAAACTTTTTTCACGTTATCATTATGGGGTGTTGTGTGCAGAATTCTGAGGAAAAAAATGAATTTAATCCATTTTGGAATAAGGCTGTAACATAACAAAATGTGGAAAAAGTGATGTGCTGTGAATACGTTCTGGATGCACTGTAAAAGATCCCTAAATGTGTCAACAGTAATCTGAACTGGCCTCTATTCCTCACATCCATGAGTGCTCTGTTAAAACACATATGGTCAATCTGATCTGGTTTGGGGTTTGAAGTCAAAAACATGTACTGTACATTTATGCTAATCTTTAGGGGGAAAAAATAAGTTTCTCCAATTCTCCAAGCCATATTTCCCGCTAACCTCACTTATCAGTTTTCCATTAACATTTTGAACAGGCAGACTGTGTGTACCCAGGATATATTTCAGCTCTTCATGATCGTTACAGATGTCTGTACAGAAGTCACAGATTAACGGTATTATATCACTTTGATTAATTCTTACTAAGGTACCATTCAGAAGACTGCAAGCTTTGGCATTCTTCATCTACTTTATGACCTGGAGAACTTATGATGGAGGTCTTTCACAAATTTCTTATTAAAGTCTAGATTATACTAGAGTCTATTCTACTTAACTCCCTCCTGGGTTCAACAGTTAACTAAAATGTTCTTTTCAGTTGTAGGACAGACTGGTATTTTACATTTTGCCAGGGTGGAAAGTCCTGCTTAGCAAGCCACTGCCAAACACTCTTAATATCAGTTTCTTTTTCAGTGGGCCCTTCTTTGGAATGTGTCAGATGAGATAATTGATGCAAGACCAAGTAACATCGCAGGGATGTCTCTCGTAGGCATAAGCTGGACATCCAAGTTTGAACAAAGAGTTATAATTTAAGAACTGAAGAACTTCTCTTCTCTTCAGCAGTAGCATCCTCTGTTGTTGCATAACACTGAATAATGTCTTACCAAGATGAACTTAAATTTCGGTTTTACATAAACAACAGACAGATTTCATCCTATACTTTATAAAACTAATTTCTATAATGAAGACAATGAAGACTACAAAAAGGTGCTTTGCAGAGCTCTAGTCCACTTGTTAAATGACTCGCTCAAGGTCACACAATAAGTCCACATTCTGCTGCTTTAGAATGCCGTGTTTTAACCAGTAACCTAAACTGCAAATTGCAGATTACATCAATTCAAAAATGACTTCAGCAGATGAATGAAGCTTTTACTATTTAAGTGTTTCCATTAAACAGTTAGTGTTTAGGTGTGTCAATGTCTCCGTCAATAGCATACTTCATTGTTTAGGCGGGTAATGCCAGTTCAAACAAAGTACAACTGACTTGATAAGTGACGACCCACCAGATGGCACTGTTGTACAGAATATCCTCAACTGGACATCAAGTTTAATTAGCATGCTGTCATTTTATACTTTATAGCAATGGTGTCGAACTCCAGGCCTGAAGGGCCACAGTGGCTGCAGGTTTTCATTCAAACCCTTTCCCTAATCAGTGACCAGTTTTCAAAGCTAATGAACTCCTTTTCCCTTCATTTTAATAGCCCTGTTTTAAGGAGTTCCATCCTCTGGATTGATTCTTTCCTTCATTAAATGACAGCCAAATAGAAATGAGATGTAAAATGAGCCAACTGATGACCAGCTAAATCCGGGCTACAAACCCAATTTCACTCCAATCAGTTTCTTAATGAGAAGCCGATTCTTGCTGTTAATTAAACCCGTTATTTAATTCCATAGATTGTTGCTGCTCTCATGCTGCCACAGCAGGCATTTCCAAAACTGTTGATTTTCTGTTTTTTCTAAGAACACCATCAAAATGTTTTGGTGACCTGAGAGATCAACCTTACTGAGACCGTTGCCTTTCTTTATTTTCAGATACAGTGCAATGAGCACAAATGTGCTGGTCATGTGGTGGCTTGTTTTGTGTCTTGTTATTGTGTGGCTGCTAATTAAGGAAAAAAAAACAAATAAGGGGCAGGGGACAAGTTAATTAAAACAAAAGAAGTTAGTTAGCCGAAAAAAACTGGTCACTAATTAAGAAGATGGT
The DNA here is from genome assembly GCF_900747795.2 of Erpetoichthys calabaricus. Taxonomy (NCBI): domain Eukaryota; kingdom Metazoa; phylum Chordata; class Cladistia; order Polypteriformes; family Polypteridae; genus Erpetoichthys; species Erpetoichthys calabaricus. The sequence goes on from NC_041394.2 coordinate 49,402,693, forward strand.
TAGAATGAAAACATGCAGCCACTGTGGCCCTCCAGGACCAGAGTTCGACACCCTGCTTTATACCTTACGTACCTTAATCCAAATTTTACAGCAAAGGTTATTAAGGTTTAAATGTTTTGCTCTTATTTATTTTAAAATGATTTGATTATTGAAAGTGTTGCTTGCTGCCAGTCATTTTCAAATTTGCTCAGTTCAATTCTGGGTTGCAGGATGCTGGCAGTATTAGGCCTTCATGGGGAAACAGTGCATTACACAACTAGTATTCAAACAATTGAAAATTATACTGAAATGGCTACTTCTCTTTAGTGTTTATTGTCATTTGTATGAGTGTCTGCAATTAAATCCTCCACAGCTTCCTGACTGAGCTCCCCTCTAAGTGCTTTTTTCTGCTAGAATAGCTCTAGGTTCCCAAAACGTTATACTGTAAAATAGATGGATGGCTGCTTTAGTTTTCAGGCTTGATGGTGGGCTTGGTGTTGTCAGCAAAAGCAAACCAGACCACCCTGCCCCACTAGCAAAAGCTTGAGCTTTAAACAGGATCAGGCTGAATATGGACTCAAGACATCCAGATGCTAAATTAATAAAACTGGATTGTCAGAGTGTGATTGACAATTAGAGCAACTGCAGATTACAAAAGGGACTGAATGCAAGAATAATGATGGCACAATGCTGGTCACTATTCTGCACAAGAATCTTAACTTTTGAACCTTTTGGGGCTTTTGAAGTTCCCCTGTTAAGGCCTGAACTGAGCAATTTTGTAACTTATTGTGGTGAAAAGTTTGAAAAACCGGAAATAAGCATTTTTTCAGTTTCTTGTGAGTGGACTAGAGAAAAACTGAACTGCTTTATTACTCAGATATTATGCTTTGAAATATTAGATTTTAAATCTTAGTGCAGTAACAAAGACAGAGATTCAGACAATTTTGTGTTTTTTTTTCCTTATAAAAATGGAATGAAACTATGAGAGGAAGGTCTGACCTATGTCATCACTGCTAAACTGCTATGAGAATATAATTTTTCTATTACAGCGACTTACTGTATATTTTACATTTATTCTTTTAATGTTGTACTAGCTGTGCTACCCGTCTAAGACAAATCTAAATAATCAATGCAGACCTCAGCGTCAGCATTTGCAGTGCACCATGCAATGCTTACATCTCTGTTATAGGTCATTTGGTATCAGATTTGTAAAAGGAGTGTTAATATTTGTGCAGTTCCATCTGTTGGAATGACAGAGACATAGCAACTGAACAGACACACAGACACTTATCTTTTTATTAAGGTGGATTTTATCTTTGTGCTTTAATAAATACACTAAGCAGTTTTAATATCAATTTGGTCTAGATTCTTTAATGCTTCCTGCTCTCACAGGTTCAGGTGTGGGGGCATCACCTTAGGGGTTTCCTTGAGGGACTAAGCAGTGTTAGTGATGTTAAATACAGTCCTATGAGGCAGTGGCCTTCAACAGGTAACCAAACTTGTTAAAGTCTCAACACCACGACTAGAGATCTGGAATAGCAGGGAGAGCCTTCAATGGCCCTAAGGTCACCACTGCCTCCACATCACTTACCCCTTAGCCTGAGAACAATAGCTGGATAACCTGGATATCCCTCCAGGCCCAGATCTAGAAAGTGTGGATGCTTTCTTTTAATCAGAGACTAAAACTGACCATAGATTGATGGCCACTTTTAATTATAAGCCACACTGCAAGCACACAGCCTCAAAAATTCCCAGTAGTGTGTGTTTCAGATTTCTGTGAAACGTATAAACCTTGCAAGTGATGTAATACATAGGAGTCTATATTTTCATTTCATTTGATTTTTTAGCTCCATTTCAGTTGATTTAATGGTTAATAATGGAAACACTTAATTGTTTCTCTATTTTAATCCACTCCCAAATATCGATGAGCAGCAGTAAGTATAAATAAGTAATAAGGCATCTACATTATAAAGCATCTCTTTTAATAAAATATTATAATATTGAGAAAACAAAACAAAGTAAAACTGAGGGATACGGATCTAGTCAGGCCTGACTAGACTGACTGCAGGATTAATCCATCAATCCATTATTGAATGCGCCTACTCAAGTTCAAGGTGCCAGCATTGGGTTCAAGTCCTGATCGGTCACTGTCTGTGTCCAGCTGACATATTCTCACACTCCAAAGATGTGTGCTTTAGTTTCACCACTGACTCTAAACTGGCCCAGCACGTTGAAGTGTATGTGTGTGAGTGACTGTATGCATTTGGATGGACTGGCACCTCATCCACAGATGGGCTCTTGCCTTATGCCTAATGCTGCAGACACATGCTGGCACCAAACCCCAAACCCTTGGATATACAGTGCTGGGTTTAGAAAATGGATGGTTCTTGGTTGCTTGCCCTGAAGCAGTTTGTGTGTATGATAAGCAATAAAAATAATCTTCTCATTAATATGTTTGCTGCTGTGCTGGAATTAAAAGCAAATTTTGAAGTGTTTCGTATGAAGGTGACAAATATATTAATTATGCCGCAAAATAAAACAAGACCAGAGATTGCAGCCTATTTACCAGCAGAAGGTTTTTCAGCCTTGCAGGTGGCCACTAAGAAGCAAGAGCTCTGATACCTAAATGATGCCATTAGTTTGTGAAATGCCTGTAAACTTTAAAAATGTATTTGTGTGTGATGGCATAGTGGGTATTGATACCGTCTCAAACCCCCAGCACCATTGGTGCAAATCCCTGCCTGGTCACAGGCTATGTTTTTACCAAGGCAGGCTGTGTGGTGTGGTAGTTAAGGCTTTGCACCTCAAACAATGAGGTTGCGGGTTGAAATCCCACTACTGACACTGTGTGACCACAAGCAAGTCACTTGACTTGCCTGTGCTCAAACTGGAAAACCAAAAGAAATGTAACCAATTGTATCATAAATGTAAGTTGCCTTGGATAAAGGCTACAGCCGATTAAATAAATGTAAATTAACATTCTTCCATGGTCACTCCAGGTTTTCTACAGATACCCTGGTTTGGTTAATCAGTAGCTGTAATTTGGCCCTGTTGCTTGATTTTTGCTGTTGTCTGAAATTTAAAAAGTAGGCTCTATAATTAGATGAATGGAATTAAGCATGGATTGTAGACAAATTTTAATAATATTGAAAAAAATGTTTAGTGTTGGGAAACACTTCAGGCTATATGGAAAAGGTCGACTAGATCTACAGGTCACTAATAAGACATTTGAAAAAGGAAAAAATATCAAAGCTTGTCTGGGCTGATAATACATGGTCTACTGTGGTTGCTGATTTGTGCTTTTTTCTTCTCTGTCTATCACTTGTGTGAAGACACATACTCTGTCAGGTACTGTTACTTCATACATATTCACTGAGGAAAATAAAATATCTGTCAAAGACATTTACGCCCTTTCAATACACTCTGTCTCTGCAACTTCTTGTCATTTTGCCCATAGTCCACCTAAATAAAACAATAAGAGTCTGTATGTTTGTTTATCCGCGTATTGCTATATCTCTGTCATTCCAAAAGATGGCGCATCACAAACATTTGCAGTAATAAAATATATTGCATTTGATGTTCCAACATATGGCACATCACAAACATTAACAACACTTTTACAATATCCGTACCAAATGACATGTAACAGAGGCATATGCATTGCATTTGTCATTCCAACAGATGGAACATCACAAACATTTGTAGTAATGCAGTACTACAAATGTTAGTGGTGTGCCATCTGTTGGAATGACACATGCAATGTACTTTATTGCTGAAAGCATTATAAAATACATTCCAATAGATGGTACATTGTAAATATTAACACTGAGGTCTATGTTTATCACTTTGATTTAAACCTTAGACAGGAAGCACAGCTAGTCTATATATATCAAATGCTAAGTCTGTCTGCCTGCCACGTGTTTATTCACAAGCTACTAGGGCTAGAACCTTGATTTAGGTCTTAATCAAAAGTGTTTGACTTAATATGCGCTGACAAATCAGCAAATTTGAGGTAGTACCAACCTTGGCAAAGTGAGCTGAAGTTTGTGTGTTTCTTAAGGCAAACTGATTGAGAAGGTGACATGGCAGAAAGATAAAGAAGAGCAGCAACATCTTCTGAGCATGAAGCAAATTGTAGAAGCCGATTACGTGATAGGGTGAAGAACAATGTCAACTCTTGTATCCACTGCATGCCAAGCACATGTGGCACAGCAACCTTGTGGTACATGTGAACTACTGGGGATAGAACTTTGATCTTGGTCTTGATCTTAATTGAAAGCTTCTGATATTATATATTCTAGAAACTTTGGAAATGTAAGGTGATTGACAATGTGCCTCACAGTAAGGAGATCATGGGTTCGCATCCTGGGTCCTTCCTACATGGAAGCACTTTGAGTAGTGAGAATAGCGTTATATAAATGTAAAGAATTATTATTTTTAATGTGATATGGCAGAAAGACAAGTGGTACCAACTGCTGAGTGTTTTAATGGTGGGTAGTAAAGTTTATTGTAATCAAAGCTCGATCCTCTGGGGCCATCAGTTGATAACCCTTCAGGACACACTACATATTTCAGAAGAACAAGAACAAAAGAGAAATGCATGCCAGCAAATAAGAACTACTTTGGAAAGTTATATCATCAACGTGAACATTGTTAAGGTGTATTTTTATGGTGAAAACAAAATACAGTCTTGCCAAAATGGCAAAGTTAATTTTGCTCGGTATGAACAATCCTTTATGTGAGGACCAAGGTCCATGTGTTTCCTAATAAGTTTATCAATAACATAATTTGTTAGTAAGTATTTGTTAAATAAATAACAACATAGCACACAATCATGACTTTATTTGCTCTCAACAGAACTACTGACAATGTTTTTTGAAGCCTTGAAACGTAGTCCACTTTTTATCATTTTCTTTGACTATTTTGTTTGATTTATTATTTTATGAAGCCGGTAGCATAGTGGCACAGATATTAGCCTTGTTGCCTCACAAAATCAATATCCTGTGTTCAAATCCTTGGCCTGGTGGTTGTTCAGGTAGAGTTTGCAAGTTGCTCCACATACCAGCACAGGCTTTTCCCTGGGTACTTCAGTTTTCCTTCTATACCCCAAAGCCATGCAAGTTGGGCTAACTGGCAACTGGAAATAGTCTCTTTGTGAGTGTGTGTGTGTGTGTGTGAGGGAGTGTGTGACCTGGCCTTGCAATAGAATGATGCCCCACCCAAGACTGGTTTCTGCCAGATGTGTCTGGAGTAGTAGGTGGCCACCACGACCCTGAATTAGATTACACCGCACAACAATTTTTTTGAAAATTCTTGCTTCCTTGAAAACTTTTTGCTGATTGTGACAGGTACCTACTGGGCATGCACAAATATAGTTTTGGTTTTACTGCATCACGTAGGAACTCTGAGAAATAGACATTTATATGTTTACTGACAATAATGTATTTAGTCACGTTTATGTTTCTCATAAGCTATTAAATTCAACAGAATTAAAAGCGTTTTGCTCCTGATTTTCTTTTGTATTCAATGTCTGGTGCATCACGTTGTAGTGTCCAACAGTAGTCAGCAAACATTGATGGATTCCAGTTGCCCTGGTATCGTTTCTCCAATGTAGCATTGTCCTGGTGAAACCTTTCTCCGTGTTTGTCACTGACAGCACCGAGATTTGCGGGGAAGAAGTCCAAGTGTGAGTGGAGGAAATAAATCTTGAGTGACATGTTGCACTTCATTGTCTTGTATGCTTGTCAACAACGTCTTTGAAGGCTTTCCAGGCAATTTTTTCCGGCCCAACTAACAGATCTTCAAACCGCTTGTCACTCATAACATGTCTGATCTGGGGGCCAACAAAAATGCCCACTTTAATCTTGGCGTTAGTTAACGAAAACCTTTTCTTTGCTTTGTTCAGTGTTTTCACAACATTCTTCATGAGTCCCATTTTTATGTGACGAGGAGGCAAAAATATCTTTTCCGGGTCAACAAGCGATTCATGCGCCACATTTTTCTGCCCTGGAACTAACTTTTTACGGAGTGGCCAGTTCTGTCGAGAATAGTGCGACTCTTTGGCACGGCTGTCCCATTCACAGATGAAACAGTACTTTGTTTTATTGCTACAGATACTATACTTTACTATACTGATACTATACAGTGGTGTGAAAAACTATTTGCCCCCTTCCTGATTTCTTATTCTTTTGCATGTTTGTCACACAAAATGTTTCTGATCATCAAACACATTTAACCATTAGTCAAATATAACACAAGTAAACACAAAATGCAGTTTGTAAATGGTGGTTTTTATTATTTAGGGAGAAAAAAAAATCCAAACCTACATGGCCCTGTGTGAAAAAGTAATTGCCCCCTGAACCTAATAACTGGTTGGGCCACCCTTAGCAGCAATAACTGCAATCAAGCGTTTGCGATAACTTGCAATGAGTCTTTTACAGCGCTCTGGAGGAATTTTGGCCCACTCATCTTTGCAAAATTGTTGTAATTCAGCTTTATTTGAGGGTTTTCTAGCATGAACCGCCTTTTTAAGGTCATGCCATAGCATCTCAATTGGATTCAGGTCAGGGCTTTGACTAGGCCACTCCAAAGTCTTCATTTTGTTTTTCTTCAGCCATTCAGAGGTGGATTTGCTGGTGTGTTTTGGGTCATTGTCCTGTTGCAGCACCCAAGATTGCTTCAGCTTGAGTTGACGAACAGATGGCCGGGCATTCTCCTTCAGGATTTTTTGGTAGACAGTAGAATTCATGGTTCCATCTATCACAGCAAGCCTTCCAGGTCCTGAAGCAGCAAAACAACCCCAGACCATCACACTACCACCACCATATTTTACTTTTGGTATGATGTTCTTTTTCTGAAATGCTGTGTTCCTTTTACGCCAGATGTAACGGGACATTTGCCTTCCAAAAAGTTCAACTTTTGACTCATCAGTCCACAAGGTATTTTCCCAAAAGTCTTGGCAATCATTGAGATGTTTCTTAGCAAAATTGAGACGAGCCCTAATGTTCTTTTTGCTTAACAGTGGTTTGCGTCTTGGAAATCTGCCATGCAGGCCGTTTTTGCCCAGTCTCTTTCTTCTGGTGGAGTCGTGAACACTGACCTTAATTGAGGCAAGTGAGGCCTGCAGTTCTTTAGACGTTGTCCTGGGGTCTTTTGTGACCTCTCGGATGAGTCGTCTCTGCGCTCTTGGGGTAATTTTGGTCGGCCGGCCACTCCTGGGAAGGTTCACCACTGTTCCATGTTTTTGCCATTTGTGGATAATGGCTCTCACTGTGGTTCGCTGGAGTCCCAAAGCTTTAGAAATGGCTTTATAACCTTTACCAGACTGATAGATCTCAATTACTTCTGTTCTCATTTGTTCCTGAATTTCTTTGGATCTTGGCATGATGTCTAGCTTTTGAGGTGCTTTTGGTCTACTTCTCTGTGTCAGGCAGCTCCTATTTAAGTGATTTCTTGATTGAAACAGGTGTGGCAGTAATCAGGCCTGGGGGTGGCTACGGAAATTGAACTCAGGTGTGATACAACACAGTTAGGTTATTTTTTAACAAGGGGGCAATTACTTTTTCACACAGGGCCATGTAGGTTTGGATTTTTTTTCTCCCTAAATAATAAACACCATCATTTAAAAACTGCATTTTGTGTTTACTTGTGTTATATTTGACTAATGGTTAAATGTGTTTGATGATCAGAAACATTTTGTGTGACAAACATGCAAAAGAATAAGAAATCAGGAAGGGGGCAAATATTTTTTCACACCACTGTACATACACACTGATTATCTATATTAACCAAATGAGCAGGATCGGTGTATGCGAGCCACCTTTATAGCATGCTGAGACAGCATCAAGCTCGTTCAGACCTGCTCAGGATGTCAACTTCCACAGAACAGCTTCCAACCTGGCCTGATTCCATGCCTGGACATGCCCAGACTGCACAAACCGTTGTTGATAAGTCACTTACGGGAGCGAAAATGTTTGGATACAAATATAAGAAAATATCATGACAAAACTAAAGATTTCTCTGAAACGGTACGCAATGGGTAAATTTTGATGTGATATTCGTGATCAGAACCCAACAATCTATAAGAAACAACCAACAGTGTTCAAGAAGCAAAAACACTGTTATGCAGAGTTACCTGGGTTACACAAAGTTATGTTTAAGAATTAGGAGGGCACTGTTATTGAAATAAAACAAATCAAGAGGCCACATTCAATATTCTTTCATTTTATGTTTCATTTTGAGCTATCAAACTGATTTGTATCCTGAATAACAGCCCCTTAGTTAGCTTATTTGGTGAAATGAAAGAAAAACGTCATTATATTTTAGCAGCTCAATATTTGCAGTAGTTAGTGGACACTAAATTTTAGTGATCGACCTGACAAAAATGAGGAACCAAGCAGCATTTTCATGATAGAAACAAAAACATTCTGTATTCTTGTTAATTTTTATGTGTGTTTTGGCTACATCTTACATCTGAAAAATATGCATGTGTGGTTGTTCAGTGACTCTTGAATGTCGTGGTCAGTCGCCCCATCAAAGCCCTTACTTCAGTCCAGCTAAAGATCAGTGACACTACTGCTGCATACTTGAACAAACAACATATTTACCTAATTTTCTTCTTTTTAAAATGTTTGTCTAACATAAAATATTAAATGTCACATTAAAAAATTATTTATTGTTTCTGTGATTTGAAATAAATATATAAAAAAGAAACAAATCCCAGTGTAAGATTGTTATCTGGTAAAAAGGTTTATTTTCCCCTTGGCCAATTATAATTTAATCCAGTGTTTAAAAACAATTGTTGCAGTTTTTCACATGCCAGTCTGTTCGTGAACCCCCAGCTTTCCCTCTCCATGAATTTAGTACAATCGTCTGAGCTCTGTGGGTGGGAGGGGGTGATCTCGCTTAGTGAATGAGGTGTGATTGTTAAAGCGGGTCCAATGTGATCATAAGAGCTTTAGAGTGTTAGATGTATCAACCACTGATGAATCCATACTTGTCCTCCTTGGTCAGTGGTTTCATTTGGGATCAGCAGGCACCCACCTGCAATACTGCCACAGTCCACAGGTTGGGAAACACTAATCAAATCCAGGATTGGAGGGCTGCAGTGGCTGCACTTTTTCGTTCCAACCCAATTTAATTTTATGACTTGTTAATCTGCAATGTAATGTTCTTATATTGTTGATTTTGTTCCTTTCCAAGGAAATCATCCACATGATTTGAAGACTAAAACAGATCATTTTCAGTCAGTCACATTTTTCTCTTAAGTGTTTTTATTAAACCAATGAGTGCATGATGAATCCACAGAGGTGTAAATGGAAACAAGTTTGATGAAGATCTGCTGGCTCCTTTGTCATTTGCATGTTATTACTAAGAAGGAGCCATTAAAAATAGTGACTGAAGACTGAAGACTGAAATAAGCAATTAAGGGTGGGGAACATTAACAAGCGAGATCACTAAAATGAAGCATCAAAATGTCACTTGAGCATTAAGTGCTTCATCAGCAATAATTTATTTCTTATTAAAAAATGGGTGGGAGCAAAAACTTGTCCTCCCCTGATGTAATCTAAAGTTAAGTCATTTGGTGAAATGGTCAGAGACACTGCAGTACCCAAATCAGACAGTGATACAGAATACTTTCTATTGTGCCCCTGTTGAATGTGGTGAGGATGGGGGGGCTGGAGGGAGTAGGTAGGCCCGAAGGAAGTGGAGACACTGCTGCATCTTCTTGGCTATGAAGGTGGTGATAACTGATCAAGTAAGGACATGTTGCCAGGTACACACCAAGGAATTTGGTTCTCTTGACCAATTATAGTGCAGAGCCCTTGATGTGCAGCACAGTCTGGAGAACATGAGCCTTCCTGAAGTCAACTACCCTATCTTTTGTCTTGTCCACATTAAGAGAAAGATTGTTGCACTTGCACCAGTTAATCAATTGTGGAATCTCCATTCTATAAGCTGACTCATCCCCATTGCTGTTGAGACATAGTTCTCTTTCTGTTATCAGCAAACTTAACAATGATGTTAGAGATGTGCAGAGCCGTACAACCATAAGTCAGTAAAATGAACAGAAGTGGGTTAAGTACACAGCGCCTTCACCACCATTCATGTTCCCCCTTACAGCCTGTGGTGTTCCTCTGTACAAATGGGGCACCTGTGCAAAATCTGGACGAGATAGGTTAGGCAGTGTGGATTTGCATACTGGACAAACAAACACACATTTAGCTTTACATGCTAAACATAAAAAGTAAAATAACATTGTCAAATCCACTTACTCCAGTTCAGGGATGCACCTATCCTAACAGCATTGGGTGCAAGGCAGAAATACAGGGATGATAATTGTGTCTAATTTCTATAACTAGAATTAAATGTATACAGGTGAAAAGTTACGGATCTCTTTATTACATTTAAAAAAGTCTTCCGTCATGCCTGCAATTATTCAGCCTTGACCACTCCCCTCCATACTGCTCACCCAATCATCACTCCTACTACACACATCCTCTTTCCATACTACCCTGCTAACTCACCCTTCAACACAGTCAGTTATAATAGCAAGGCAGAAAAGTAAATTCTCTATTCAAGAACGTCAAATTTTAGATTGCAATAGAAAAAAGCATCAAGAATTGATAATGAACGTTGAAAAAAATAAAATGAACAAAAAAGAGCCGCATAACGTATAATAAAAATGAATAACAAAGAGAATCGTCCAATAAACGAGAAAGAGAAAAATGTCGTAAACAATATGCAAACAGAAATACAAAAAAGAAACGTTTATAGAATGTAAGTTAGAGGATAAAGTAATTCATAATATTGTTTTTAACGAGTTGCTAATGTAATTACATTTTTTATTTATTATTTATTATGTTTTACATTTTTAATTTTACTTTTTACTACATTTTATTATTTATTGGTATTTAAAATAGACAGTTGTAGTGAAAGTAACTGATTCTCTATCTATAATAACAAATTGCCATGCTGTCTTCCTCCCATGGCCTGCATACTCTTCTATATACCACCTTGTTAAATACAATTGCTCTCTCTAATGGAGGGGCGCCCCGACACCCTTTGAGCAGCAGAGGGGTTGGCAAGCGAAGTGAGCAGCGGGCAGATTTAAAAAAAGGAACTGTAAAAGTACAAAATAAATTGAAGACAAAAACATCAAATGCACAGCCACTCTGCCTGCCTGTTGGATTGCATCGATGTCCTACCCCTATTAACATTTTTGCTTGTGTTTTTCATTTTCCTATCTCCCTTATTACTGTCCTTTTTTGTTGGTTATTTTCACTTCAGTTTGAACATTGTGCTTAGTGTCTGCAAGGGTGAAGCTTTATTTGTATTCAGGACTCTCATGTGCTGCGGCCGTTAGGGTTATAGTTACCTGAGAGGATTAAATAAGGCTCTCATTTGCTTTCAGCATTTGCTGTGGCCCTACTGAACTTTTGCTGAAGGCCCACTGCTCTTAAATAGGTTTTGGTAGTTTCATATTTAAATAAAAGATCTATTATTAGGTTTGTGGTTTTGATATTTTTTTCTGTACTTCAGATTTTGCATTTTATTTTTGGTTTTGTACATAAAGATTTTCCTTTGGATTAGTGACATGGAATGTCTGGGGTCCATGGCAGATCACAGAGGTGCAGGTCTTTTTAAAAAATAGTGTACTCAGACTCCCAAGTGCAGGAAAACAAGCCCAGCCAAGGTAGGGGGGAATGGGCTGATTAGCCATTCACGTGCACCAAGAAAGATTGGTGTAGCCACCCCTTATTAGCGGCTATGTGGATCATTGAGGGATTCAGCTACACTTGTTAATCTATAAAAGGACTGAGTAGGTCAGTGTGGGGGAGGGAAAATGGGGAAAGAAAGAATCTGTAAAATAATCCAGTTTGAGAAGGAAAGGGAATTGGTTGGAGCAGGGAGTTATTCCAGGGTTGATGAATCCTGCTGAGAGAGGGGTAGCAGAGGTAACTGACGACTCCAAGAGCAAAGGAGGTGGCAGGAAGAGAGAGAAGGGCTCAAGAAAACCCAGTGGGTACTAGCAGAGCTAGCAAGGACAGTGAGCCAGAGGGGACCAGGTTCATTGATGTCTCTGTCCTATTGACTGTGCCTTGTGACAGAGAGAGGGACACAGTGGGGAATGAGTCTGGTAGCATGCCCGATTCTGAGATTAATTTTAACTCTTGGATTTTATCTGTTTATTGGGTCTTGTTTTGGAGTGGTTTTATCTTCCTCTCTGCACTACTTTATGGATTATTAATTGCAGTACACTTTTGACACATGTATGATGATTCCATGTTCACAGTCACGGGACTATTGAATATAAGACAGTAGCAGAGATTTACTTATTTGATTCAAATTAAATGCAAAAATAAACCATTACAAGTGATTCCTCGTAATTCAAATCCAAAAATAAACCTCAAACACATGTATAACTATATATACTGCGACATCTAGGAAAAAGCTACAGGTCAAATTACTAGGTGGTCAAAAAAGAAATGAGTTGTGAAAACCCAAAACATTTATCAAAAATCAAAGTCAAAATGACAAAACAAGAATTCAGAAACCTAAATTGATCTTTTCCCTAATTAAGGCATGAGCTAAAAGTTATCTGCGGTGGGCTGGCGCCACACCTGGGGCTTGTTTCCTGCCTTGCACCCTGTGTTGGCTGGGATTGGCTCCAGCAGACCCCCATGACCCTGTAGTTAGGATATAGCAGGTTGGATAATGGATGGATGGATGGCTAAAAGTTGTTGTTTTAGTTTTATCCAGACACTTGGACATCAGTGCAAAGACATTGCATGCAATGATGCCATGATCTTATGGCTGGAAAGGACCTGATGACAAAGCACAACATGACCATGGGCATCAAAAATGGAGGAAAAGAAGAAAAACAAACGCAGTGGTTTTTCAGTAATGGGAAGAATATAATGATAAAAATACATTAATCATTAGAAATATACAATAAAACTTAAAGATAATAGTTTGGAATTGAATTATATTTTTAAAAAACAAGAACCATGAAATTGTCTTGTTTTGTAAACAGCAGCATGCCATTAATCTACTCATTCTGTTAATCTACTAACACTTGTGACTATATTTTGCAGAAAAAATCAACCAATTTTGTGTTTAACTCTGCTGTGTGAAGTAGTCTTGGTCAAGTTCAGGATGTGCCATCTCTGCTGTTTATACACAGCTCTACTGTACTGATATGTCTGGGCCTGACAACACAACAGCAACATCTGCTACAGAAAGGCAAATACAATGATTTGGTGGCTTCACAGGGCACAGAGTGAGTAAGTGCCAGCACAACACTGGATGTTAAAGTCTGTTACTGTTACTGTCATCCTAAAATGGATGAGCGTTGGATACAGTGAGCCACTCTGAAATGCAACAAAACCTGCTGAGAAAGTAGACTGTGAGGAGACACATTAAGAAAACACAGCACAATAAGACATGTGGTTATAGAGAAGAGATTGATAACATGTAAATTCTTGCATTTTTAATCAAATGGCATATATATATATCACTTTCTCAATGAACTTTGGTGCTTGAAGATAACATATGGTTTGAATAAGTTATAATGACCTTAAAAAGGAAAGGATTGCTAATTAAATTGCGTATTTAATTACTTGTTTAAATGATATGATACCCAGGAGTGGAAAACATTTGTAAAATGATTGTACAAATTACTAGTCATTATTAATTTATTCTTAGTGCTTTAACCTTTTTTAGGCATCTTCATCTTCCATTCTTTGGCAGCTTTAAGAAAGGAGGAGGACGTAGCATGTAATTAATAATTAAAATCATCCAACATGTCCCCAGGGTTGACGAGATGATGATAACATTTTAATTCCAGGTCAGCCGGTTTGTGTCGTTGTTACTTAAAAATCTTCTTGTTAACATCACAACCTCCTGAACTGCCTGGACCTTTCAATATTTGTAGTATGGGGTAATGTGTCACCCTTTAAACAATTTACATAAATAGACTTTTTCCCCAGGGGAAAATTGGAAAATGCATTTAAACAGATGGACAGAAATGTCTTGAGTATCTTTAAATATGCACACATTTTCCATTATACTGTACATTCAAATGCATTTAATTTCAGTCAAATGAACAAAACATGTAAGAGTCAATAAAATATGTATAAATAATATGATTTAGAAGAACAAATTAGGACTTAACATAATATACAATTCTAAACCGATCTATCCATCAAATAGGAGGAAAATATGCTGATTTGGTGTTCTTGATTTGAACACCTTTAGCTCTGGAGGGTGTGAGGGACCAATAGGTGTCCCTGCCAGGATGGGCCCTGCTCCCTTACCTGGTCAGGAGGCCATGTGAAAAGGAGGACAATTGGAGAGTAGTGATATTCCCTTGCTGCAGGTACAACTATACCAGGGTTGGTGTTCCAGCAACCCTAGAAGGACACACAGATTGGGCTTGTGAACTGGAAACGCCGGGACAGTAGGTGACTGCCTGCTATGGGCAGAGAGACCCTGTACACTGGGTGGCAGCATCCCATTTGGAGGGCCCCATTATGCACACCTGCAGGACACCATGGGAGTTGTGGTCCCAGGAGCCTGTCCTGCTGGTTCTGTGGGGACTGCCAGGGGAATCTGTGGAATACTGATGGTACAAGGACCATTGGGGTCCTGCTAGACTCAGAAGTGCTTCCTAGAGGTAATATATTGAGCACCAGAAGTATTCCCGGGTCTGGAGTTAATAACAAGACCTTCACTCGACTCAGCAGTCAGAGAAGAGAAAGTGTTGTACAGAAGGTATTGTTGCCATTAAAACACTTATTGAACTTGGGCTGCTGTCCTGCAATTGTGTCTGAGGTTTTTTGGGGGGGGGGGGGTATGTGCTGATATGCCCCCTAGAGGCCACAAGAGGAAACAACCATAAGCTATTCAAAAGCAGCAAGCACATCTTCACAAGGCACATAACTTCAAGTAAATAATATTTTAATGTCCTCACAAACCTTTTTGACATATCATAAATGTCCTTCAATTTCAATTCCTGCAGTTTCCTTCACAGCAACTGCCCAAGATGGAAAGATCATCCCATTTCTCCTGTGTACATTTATCACACTGTGCTTTTCTCAGTGCAGCTGCCACTCACATCTCATACAAATACAAAATGATGATAAAGATGACTACTATTATTACTACTATAGTAGTATTATTGTGGGGGGGGGGGGGGGGGGGGGGGGCATGCTGATGCCCTGCTAGCACTACAGCTTCACATTACTAGAGTCCTGTATTCACATCTGAGTCACCATTAGTGTAAAACTGGAGTGGTGGCTCTGAGGCTAAGGATCTGTGCTGGTATCCAGAAGGTTGCCGGTTCGAATCCCTGTCACTGCCAAAACAGATCCTACTCTGCTGGGCCCTTGAGCAAGACCCTTAACCTGTAATTGCTCCAGGGGAGCTGTATAATGGCTGACCCTGCGCTCTGACCCCAAGGGGTATGTGAAAACTAACAAATTCCTAATACAAGAAATTGTAAAAGGTGAAATAAAGAACAAAAAAAAAAGTGCTCCAATCTTTCCTTCACATACCAAAGACCTGCTGCTTGAATTCAATTGGTAACTCATTACTGGCACATATGAGAATACCCTCTGATGAGTTTGTGCAATGCTCAGGTCTGGTTTCCTTCCTTTTAACAAATGCTGTTGGTATAGACTTAGCCTACATGATCCAGACTCTTATTTATCGTGTACGCATACTGTATTTACTTAAGTAAATTTATAATATTCTGTACACTGTGAAAGTTTACTTATCTGGCCAGGGCTTGCTAGTGGCAAAACTTGCAATAGTTTAGCACACAACAAGACACGTGCCAGGCCTGCATCTAGGAAAGACAGAGTGGAATATCCACATGCTAATTTTGGAAAGAAAATGAGATTGGAGGCATGAGAAATAATATACCTGTGGGCACCACAGAGCAACAGAGACGAAGAGGGAGAGAGAGAGAGAAAGAGAGAGAAAAGCTCCTGAAGAAGATTCAGGCCAAGTGTCCCAGGTACTCTAAAAGGCAGATGACCCCATTTAGGGCAAGGGTGTCTGATCATGGGAAGGGGTAGGGCTATAAACGGAAGCGGAAAGGCCAAAATACCCCTGGGTCAATAGGAGAATACCCCCCAGGTCAATAGGGTGGTTAACACCTGATCAAAAGTCAGGGGAGTGTTTACCATGTTGCCCTTTCAAAGGGAAGGCCTAAAAGGACTAGCTGGAGGCAGGTCCTTATCCTCAAGTCAGCACATGGTCCTGAATATGGAGACATGGGATTGTGTTGCCTTTTCAAGGTAGGCTCCACTTAATATATTCTGCGGTTTCAATTTCAGGTTAGTTCACTGTTTCAGATTTATCTTGTGAGAAGTTATTTCAAATTGAATATACTGTATTCAGTATTTTTATCTTTTACACACCTGATAGATGTTCCTGTTGGCAAGCAAGCCCTCAGTAGTCAGCACAAGCGAGTGAAATTATAGTTATGCCAGCCTGTCCAAACAGCTGCCTGGTGTTCTGAGCACATCTCTAACACTGTGACAAAATATTTGTAAAACAAAAATGTAATACTTGTCTCTTTGATGAATCAAATAAATAAAAGAAATAGCTCCAACTTTCAAATCAGTTAACTAAGTCATCCCTGAATGTTACACTATGTGTGCTGTCACAAAAGCCACAAAGAGCCATAGCAAGGTTTGGGGCAGCCACTCGTATATTTGGTTTCCTGGCTGCAAATTGTTGTTTAAATGGTAGCACTGCTGTGCACAAAACCCATTCCAAAACAGAACTGAGGGAATAGGAAAAAAGTGAAGGCTTTTAAAGGGGAACACAGGAAGTGAGATCAAAGGGGTCGGGCTCATGAAGGTCTTCAGCCATAGGTTCGAGCCCAGACGTGACATCACAGGGGCTGGAGCCGGCAAGGTCTCCTTCCATAGGCTCGGTCCTGGAAGTGATGTCAAGAGGGCCAGGTGGAATCTCCCGTGAATGGTCTACAGGAAAGGGAGAAAAAGAGTCAGTGCACTCTGCCACATCCCAGTATGACTTGGAACTGCCCTTACTCAAGCCCTTTAGCTGCGTCCCATGAGCGTGTGTGTGATAGTGCATTTTCTAATTTGTTAAAATAATAAAATACTTATTTTGTCGCAATTACAGAGACAAACAAACTTAAACACATTTTCTGTCATTGAAATATTTTTCATGTTGCTGGCTTAAAACCTGTCTTATAAATCCTAAAGCTGTCCCGTTAGAGTTGTGTGCTGAATTGGAGCCTACATTATAGAGACCGTCATGCAGAAATCACATGATTCCTGTTCAGTCACAGGTGTTAACAGTCATAGGATATTTGGTGACAGGTGTTTTCAGCATGAACTAGCTGACTGGTCATTGTTGTCCTTGAGACGTGCCATGACATCTGTATGAGAAGGTATAATTAATATGCTACCCAGAAACATCCAGTTTCCTTAGAGTTAGGGAGAGCAAACTGAGATCAAAATGCAATTTGCAGTAATTGCTGATTTTCCAAATATAATTGGTGTAATTCACTCTACACATGTTAAGACACTGTCATAGAAATAAATGTACTTTTGTAAAAGCACTTTCACTCAATTAAAATATAACTAATATGTGATATGCTTAAACGTGTCTAGCTGATGCTGTTGCAAAGTGGTCCAGCTGAATATCTGATTCCTTTATTTGATTAAACAGTAGCAAAGGAAGCAGACTTCAGGGTTGTGATGCATGTGATAGTCAGCTTCTTGATAACGCCAGTTATGTCACACAACACACAGCACACCCTTATTATAGAACTAACAGAGAGTTTACACATTAAAGCAATTAACTTTAAGCATAAGCATTATTACCTACACTAAAGATAGCTGTATCGAGATGGCATGTCAATTAACTACAATATAATTAGCTCATAAACATCAAAATATGGCTGATGTGTCATTAAAATGCACAATGAAACAGGATTTTCTATTCAATTCATTGTCCTGACACCTGGAATCACTAAAATGCCAACCCCAATGACACCTGTGTTGGATTTGAAGATGGGCGGCTAGACTTTAAGTAATATTAAGAAACTTCCTGTGCCAAGTTTGTGCATTTTAAATCCCGAATTTTGCATAAGGAACACCTTACACAAATTTCTGAGTGTAAATAAGTTTTATACATGAGACCCCTGGCCCTTTAAGTGGAACATTGCACTCAAGAGGTTGGAAGAATTCCAAAATGGTACACCCTTGTACCAAGCCACTTTGGCCAAAGTGACCTCAAGCCCCAAGCCGTGGAGCCTACAGTTGGGAGAAGAGTTGGGAAATATTTCACTGCTGAGTAGAAGAGGCCATGGTCATTGGAGAGAGATGGAGAGAGTGTGAAATGGGAGGTGAAAAGAGAGATTTATGGTGGTACTACGGAGGTAGGCAAGTGGAAAAGCCACTTCCCAGATAGGAAGGAGTATGACAACCTGTGAAGGCAGGCCTAGAGGAGCAGAAGCATTTTGTTGGTTGTCAGCTTTTGGCTATTTTCTGGTGCCCCCTGCTTTATCTATCTTCCAAGTGTGTTTTGTTATTTATTTAACCACTTTGATATCATCGACTCTTTGTCATTATTCTAAGCGTAGACAGATGCCACAAAGGTGCTCTCTCCTGTTACAATAAATACAATACATCTGAGTGAGTGGTTGGCAAAAAAGACAATTAGAGCATAAGATGCTTTGAGCTGCAGTAGTTCTAGAACCAGATGATAACCTAGCAAGATGACAAAAGCACAGTTAGTTGATGGTTGATTGGGTTACAAGGTCAGGGAGACAGAAAGCTCAGCAGTTCCAGAGTGATTTGTGAAAAGGAGGGTCTCCAAGAGGTGCCTGGGGGCTGGCTATATGGTTAAAGAAAATTTATTTCACAAACTGGGAGGATAAATGGGAAAAGAAAATTAATTTAAAGATCTGCAGAGAGAGGAGGTTTATTGGTCACCCTATAAGGTATTTCGTGACCATTCAGTCACAGTATCTCACAGTATGGTTACACCTTAAACTACATTGTTTTATGCTTCATTTGCCTATAGTTTTTCTCCTCACAGTTTTGTTTACCACATTTTTTTATATAATCTGAGTAACAAAATACTTTCTTTCCAGTACATAAAAGTTTATTTTTTTAGTAAAACCACAGTTCACAAGAGGATATATATATACACTGCTCAAAAAAATTAAAGGAACACTTTGAAAACACATCAGATCTCAATGGGGAAAAAATGTCATGCTGGATATCTATATTGATATGGACTGGGTAATGTGTTTGGAATAAAAGGATCCCACATCGTTTGATGGAAATGAAAATTATCAACCTACAGAGGGCTGAATTCAAAGACACCCCAAAAATCAAAGTGAAAAAATGATGCAGCAGGCTAGTCCATTTTGCCAAAATTTCATTGCAGCAACTCAAAATCGTACTCAGTAGTTTGTATGGCCCCCACCTGCTTGTATGAATGCTCCTAATGAGACAACAGATGGTGTCCTGGGGGATCATTGAGCTCCTGGACAGTCTGAGGTGCAACCTGGCAGCGTCGGATGGACCGAAACATAATGTCCCAGAGGTGCTCTATTGGATTTAGGTCAGGCGAGCGTGGGGGCCAATCAATGGTATCAATTCCACCAACCTCCAGGAACTGCCTTCATACTCTCGCCACATGAAGCCGGGCATTGTTGTGCACCAGGAGGAACCCAGGACCCACTGCACCAGCATAGGGTCTGACAATGGGTCCAAGGATTTCATACCTAATGGCAGTCAAGGTGCCGTTGTTTAGCCTGTAGAGGTCTGTGCGTCTCTCCATGGATTTGCCTCCCCAGACCATCACTGACACACCACCAAACCAGTCATGCTGAATGTTGTTACAGGCAGCATAATGTTCTCCACAGCTTCTACAGACCCTTTCATGTCTGTCAGATGTGCTCAGGGTGAAGCTGCTCTCATTTGTGAAAAGCGCAGGGTGCCAGTGATGGACCTGCAAATTCTGGTTTTGTATAGCAAATGCTAATCGAGCTCTACAGTGCCGGGCAGTGAGCATAGGCCCCACTAGAAGACGTTGGGCCCTCAGGCCAACCTCATGAATGTTTCTGGTTGTTTGGTCAGGAACATTCACACCAGTGGCCTGCTGGAGGTCATTTTGTAGGGTTCTGGCAGTGCTCATCTTGTTCCTCCTTGCCCAAAGGAGCAGATACCGGGCCTGCTGATGGGTTAAGGACCTTCTACAGCTCTGTCCAGCTCTCCTAGAGTAACTGCCTGTCTCTTGGAATCTCCTCCATGCCCTTGAGACTATGCTGGGAATTACATATAATGCATATGTGTACTTATATGTGTACTTCATATATAATGGAAAAATTATTATCAAGGGGGTTTGTTACCAGCTAACATTTGTCGCTGCATGCACTTTTCCTTTGCACATTTGTCAACGTATGATTTCTTTGCCACACATTTGTCAGTGGGCATTTGACCCATGTGCTTTAGTTCTGCCGCTAGATATCATTCCCTTTTTTTTCCTCTATTGAGTTTGTGGGCAAATCACACACACTCTGGAAGGCATTGTGATAGCAGGTGTTTTCTTGTTGGGGACTAGTAAGTGTTGTACAGATAATCAAATGAAAAAAGAAATTCCTAAAGAAAGGATTTGTCTTGCACTTTCCAGATCTAGCAGTCTAAGTTAACTCATTTATGCCACATCATTTTCTAATTTAAAACAAAAAATGATTCAGTTTAATTATCTTCTTGCATACAATTATGCTGTAACAGCTGATAATTTCTTACATTTGTCATCTTGAATGACACATTTACTTTCTTGGGTGACCCAGAACATGCACAGTGTGGATGTTGAGAGACCTCTTTGACCTGTCTCTTTGTGGTGTCTGTCAAGTTAGTCTGTTCGTATTTTGATTGGCACTGCAGATTACAGAGGGCTTTGCTTGTCTTCAGACAGATTTTCCCTTCCTATGTTCCCTGGAGCCTCTCTTTTTAATAAAGAGTTAAAGTTGTAGAATTCAGTAAGAGATCATTCCTGTGATACAAAAGCACTATCGATAATTCAGACAAAGATAATTTTTTCTGCGATAAAAGTTATTTTAAAAGTAGTGATTTTTCTCTTTTATGTGTTAAGAGCTAGGCAGGAAGACCTTGATCCTAAATTGACATTAGAGATAAGGAATTCTGTGTTATGTGTCAAATGCAAATGGGTGTCAGGCGACATGCAGAAGTATTCATCAATAGATAAAGAGACAACTGTAAAAGGAACTGAAAAATCAATAGTGCAAAATACGAAACAGAAAACCTCATTGTTTTTTGATTAGTCCCAGAAGCCCTGTCATAATATCCTGGGGTGTTCCCAGTGTTAATAATTTACAAGAAAGACCAGGCGGTACCCTACACTACCTTATCACCTCTCAGTAAAGAATTTCAAAATGCATCTTGAAAGAATAGCAGCCTTATAGTTCCAGGGCACCACATGTTAAAGGGAGGAAAAGTTGATGATCCATTTACAAATGAGACACTTGTGCACGTACTGACACCATATGATTCCGTATGGAGCTCTCATGGACTTCTGATGCACATTTTTACCAGAATATGTTATGAACTTGCTTTTATTTTCTATAAAGTCACATGGAGCCACTATCAGGAAAAAGACAAGAATTAATATGGACCAATGGTAAGCCATTGCATAAAGCCACATGCTTAGATGTAAAGGTTATTGAGCTTTTGATAAAAAAAAATGAATCCAGGTTTTTGGTATTAGCAAAAGAGCAATGCAGATCTTGCACACTTCTTTCCTAATCCGCAAACAGGATTATTGTAAAATGATGGTAAAATAGATTTTTACAGACACATATTATATATATTGTGAAGAAGGGGGCTGAACGCACCCCTAGATGAGGTCGCTCCGCTGAAACCCCACTCCTGGTACCACTTGTCATGCATGGGTTACACAGATTCATTCAGGGTTTTCAAGAAACATCAACTTTATTCGTAAACAGCATAATAAGGCATAAAGCAGAGGATGTCTGGGGAGAAGTGAGACAAGGCAATAAGACAAAAGGACAGCTGCTATACAGGTTTTTAAATGTCCTAAGTGCCGTGCGAGAAGCAGATCACGTGGTATGGCAACAGCAGCAGCAGCAGCAGAGCTAATCGAGCAAAGAGGAGGTAAAAAATTGTATTTGTTTCCCATTGTATCACCATTTAAGAGGGGGTTTCAGAGGAGTGACCATGTCTTCTAGGGGTGCATTCAGCCCCTTCTTCACACTATATATATATATATATATATATATATAGTGAAAGGCACTATATAGGTGCCTGATGCGACACAGACTGACAACGGAGGCACAGTTAAAAATAAAACAAAGAGATTTATTTTCTTCCGCTGGGGGGTCATGTCTTCCCCGTGTCCCTCAGCTACAGCACAGTCCCATAAAGCACCACACAAAACAAATCAAAAATATTCTTCTTCTTCTTCTTCTTCTTCTTCTTCTTCTTCTTCTTCTTCTTCTTCTTCTTCTTCTTCTTCCACTCCTCCCAGGCAGCTTCGTCCTCATCCTCCTGACTCTGGTGCCTCGAGTAGTGGCTGCAGGTTCTTCTTATAGCCCACCCGGAAGTGCTTCAGGTGATAATTAACCTAATTCAGGCTGCACTTCTGGGTGTGGCTGCATTTCAGCCCACACAGGCTTGTTAAGCCGTGCAGCTCTGCTCTAAAGTCCCATGCCTGTGGCCCCGATGTAACCCAGGAGGGCTGCCACCACACATTCCGGGGGAAGTAGTATGCATCCCAATTCTGCTGCCAAAGGGGCGTCCCGGGCCGGGACAACTGCACCAGAATGCTCATCACACATTAGGTATTAGGTGGTGAGGGGATAAGTGAGATTCAGTCACTTAGTGACATGGGATGATAAGGGGACAGAAAGATTAGAGAGAGGTGGACAATTTATCCAGGATATTGGGACACACCCTGCTCTTTTCAAAAGATGCCCAGGGATCTTTTATGACCACAGACACTCAGGACCTCAGTTTTTCATCTCAACCGAAAGAAAGCAATATTTTACAGCCTAGTGTTCCCATCACTGCACTGTGGCATTGGAATCCATGTAAGACCACAGGGTAAGTGTACCCTACTGGCCTTACCAATACCTCTTCCATCAGCAACCCAAGCTTTTCCATATGATTACCCATCAAGTACTGGTCGGGCCCAAACATGCTTAGCTTCAGGTGGATTATCTGTTCTGAAGTGTACAAGGCAATGGAGAATATAAAACAATTTGTTATTATTGAAAGATATTTTTAAAATATAAAACAAATTTGGGCAGCACAATGGAACAGTGGTTGGAAAAAATGCCTCACAGCTACAGACCAATTAGGTAGTCTCTTTTGCAATTTCTCCCTCTTTGTGTGGGGTGGGATTCCTTTCACATCCCAAAAACATGCAGGTTTGGATGACTGGCAACTCCAAACTGGCTCCAAGTGAGTGAGTGAATGTGCACTGGTGATGTCCACCAGTGCTGCTGAGATAGACTCTGGCTATCAAGACACCAGATGACATAGCAAAATTATAAATATTAAATTAACTCTTATAATGTTAAAGAAATTAATAAAAGTGCCTATTTTGAAAGATATATTAACTGTAAGTGATAATTTAGCACAAATAATTTTGCTGTGAGGATTAAGTAGGTCTGCGGTGGGTTGGCACCCTGCCCGGGATTGGTTCCTGCCTTGTGCCCTGTGTTGGCTGGGATTGGCTCCAGCAGACCCCCGTGACCCTGTGGTTGGGAATATAGCGGGTTGGAAAATGGATGGATGGATGGATTAAGTAGGTTGGATGATGGATGAATGAATAAATGGATCTGAGTTCTTCCCAAAATTCCAAAGGTGTGCATATTAGACTCACTGGCCAATCAACATTAGCCTGGTATGAATTTCCCCTTGGGATTAATAAAGTATCTATCTATCTATCTATCTATCTATCTATCTATCTATCTATCTATCTATCTATCTATCTATCTATCTATCTATCTATCTATCTATCTATCTATCTATCTATCTATCTATCTATCTATCTATCTATCTATCATAAGAGTGGGTGGGTGTGTGAGTGTGCTATTGATTTGTCATGGGAGGAATTCTAGGGTGACTCTATTTCCCTTTATACTCTTTATAATGTAGACCTTAACAGAATGCACCCAATCCCGTACTCTTATCCCACTCTTAGAATTGGCTGATGTTTTAGTTCAATATTTCCCAGAACAAACAGTTAAAAATGTTTTGCATTTATTAAGCATTATTCAAACAGAGAGTGCCATAAACCAAAAGCAAAATAATGTGTAAACACCATGCAGCTGGTACTATTAAGATGCTCAGTTTTCCCAGGTGGCCTATTTCTTGTGTTGTTTGAAGTATCAGAAGTCAGTAACAGCATTTTTAGATTTACTTTTCCCCTGTCTTCCTCTCTCTGATCAACTTTTTACTGATCTTATAAAACTAATCTAGGTATGATGTGGTCATCCTGTCTCTGAAACAACTTTGCCTTTTTTACAATTAAATTTCTTATCTACGAAATGTGCATTCAGAGCTCATACACATTTCCCATTAGAGTCAGGAGGCCACAGTGAGACGTGATTTTGTAATTTAGTGTAATGCATGGTCATCAAATGAGGTACACAAAATCATGCTGGGACAAGAGGGGAACACTGTCACTAATGACATAGTCTTTTTTTCTTCTGTAGTGCCCAGAAGACTCCCAAAGAGGGCTGCTTAACCCGCTTGCTTACACCCTAAGAAGCCCCACCACTTCTGGTCAGGACCATATAAGACAAGGAATTCCCAGGAAATGGCAGCCCAGTTTGGGAAACTGATCCTGCATCATGGAGCTCCCTGATATATAAACATGCTTGACAGAGTCGATCATTTCGGCAAGCCTAATAGGCTACAAGGCCATTCATTTTTTCTGTTGCACCACCACACGCTCATGTTTGTTCTGTTTTTAGGACTTAAACAGAGTGGCCTGGTTGACATCTCAACTATTTATAGGGTTTCCTCTGATTCCTTCCTGGTTTGTAAGAAGGCCTTATAAAACTAAAATCATACTATGCTGCTTTAGTTCAACCTTCTGACATCTTAAATTGGAGCCAAAAGAACAGCATGAACAACTTATATGTGCATTACAGTAGCTGTTAACAACAAGAACATACATAGGCAAGTAATATATCAAGTAATTCTAAAGCAAAAACCAAAGCATTAGTTGACAAGAAGCTTTTAACATCACAAGGGATTTCAGCATCAAAAAGCAACATGAGATATACAGTATTTGTAAAATAAAGCTTCCGTGTAAAGATCCAGTTTTTAAACATTCTGCTTCTTTCTCTAACAACTATATGATGGACTGCATCACTGTTGTGTACTGTACTTCTGAGACAGGCCCTCGTCCCCGCTCCACACAATCGTGGATTAAGCAGGTTGAAAATAAATGAATAAAAAAATATTGTTCTGCAGTGTAGTTGAGGTATTCCGTGTCTATTCCTGGTTTGCACACAGGCATTTCAACAAGCGGTGTATTATTTTCACATATATGCCTTTTGTTAAACATTCACAAAAGAAACAATTCCAGTACGCTTTGTGTAACATCCTCAACGTTATTTCTCTGTATTTATTCATTTGTACAGTTGTTCTGTCATGTAATCTGATTTTTTCACTTTTAAAACATAAGTGTGTAAGCTGGTTGTATGTTTTACGGGTTTTCATTGTGAGTTAACTGGCGACTCTTGAATGTCCTGCTGTAAAGCAGTTGTGGGTGTGTGCTTAGCGATACTACAGTACTTTACGTACACACAATAAACTGTTTCTCCTTGTAATAGGCCATTTAAACATAAGCTAATAAGTCAGTGTGCCTGACCTTCAGTTCCGCGTTAGGGGTGGAGGTTCATTCTCCACGCCCACCCATTCCACTCTTCTATAACCCGGATATCTCGACTTGTTGCTGCACCACTCTTTGTCAGTCTGCACGCAAACAGGTGAGTTTTTCGGCTAGCAGGTGAGGACTAGGTGTTTAATCTAGAAAGCAGGTTTTTGTTGTGCCTGGTCGGTCACAGCAGAGACTCATTCGGGGATCGTGCCGCGCGATGAAAAAACGAAAGGAAGTGCGAGTAAAGTGATAAAAATGGAGACTCCTTCCAGTTGCCAGCTTTTACTTTTCTATAAGACGAGGTGCTTCTGGCTGAAACCTTTCATTTCCAATTCTTGGATATCTAAGCCTGTCCCGCCTCTTTACTCACTTTCTTATATTTGATTTTTAGCCTAGCTGTAAAAACTAAGGCGGGGTTGATGGAGGCTCGAGAGTAAATATCGAATTTGTACTTGCGGCCCATCCCTGAAAACTTGGGAGTTAAAGAACGTATACCCTGACGAAATTCAGGGATACTTACTCTGGTAATTTTGTTTGCTGTGTTTTGCCCATTTGCCATCCGTTGTTGTTCATGTTTTTATGACCTTTCTTGCCCCACGTCGGCGTTTTTGGTCCCTGCTTGTTCCCCGGCCATTTGCCGTTCCACACCCCTGCCCCATGGGACCTCGTATTACTCGTGACAGGGCGACTCCGCACTGATCCAGTCCGTCTGCCTCAGACGCTCTTTTTACGCTTTGATTTAATCATCGCCGGGTATTTTATTACAATAAATAAAGACGCGCGGCAGAGTGTGCCCGGCGGACAGCGCCAGCCCAGCAGCTTTACATGTTTGGCACGGGGAATGCAGAGTGGCTACTACTTGGAATTTATCTGAGCAGTGGCAGACTAGGCAGATTCAGAGAAACCGAAAAGGGACCGCAGCCTGTCAGGTAAAAGTAAGTAGTGCCAATCAAAAATCTGCATTTGTTTTCATAGAGGTAAACCTGGTCGGGACCGGTTTGGACAGTTCTTCCGGTGTGCTTTTTCATTAGTGTGTGTGGCCAGGTAGTTTGAGATGCATCCGAGCAGCAACAGGTGGGGCTGCTGTCTGCCTAGGATACAAAAGGGCAGTGCCATGTTGCATCCTTAACTGAACAGATTATATTTAGTTGCTTAAGATTTGACACTAAGAGACAGTTTAGGAACAAACGGGAGAGACTTCAGACACTTCTTAAATACATTGTGAGTCAGTTTTAAATTGAGGTGGGCCACTCATACCACTAGTTTGGAGCTACACCTGACAAAGAGTGTGGATTTTGATGTAATACCATCACAGAGGTGGCATCACCAGAGGCCATTTGTCAACAGACCTGAGTGATTGAGAAGGAGCATAAAACCTCAAGTGTATCCATACGTATAGGTGCTGACCTCTTGACTGTTCTGTAGGCAAACATCAAGAATTTGAACTTAACATGTGTAATTACATTCAGTTTAGTAATCTAAAACGTGATTTTGACTGGAGTACATATCTAAAACTTCGAAGTGTCCTGTTTCCAAATGTACGTCTGGACTGCTGTTGGAGATAGGGCAGCTACCTGAGCGGCGAGTATGTGTCTATTAGTCTAGAGTGATGGCTGAGTCACTTGTCCAGAGTTCAGCAATGTAACATGACTGCTACTGCAGCTGTATGCTAAGAGCTGCTAAGCATCTGGGATATGCATAAATAGCCTAGTTCTGAGGAGTGACTTTTTAGTTTATTTATGCTAAAGGGAATATGTGTGTGTCCTTAAGGATTTGAAGGTGACCGATTTAAAGCAGATTTAAATCGGTGAATTAAACTATGTAAGAAGTGTTTGGTAAGTGCAAGACCACTTAAGCCACAAGTTTCAGTACGAAGAGCAACAGGTGCCTGGAAAGCTGAATATCTTGCTTTAGGTGAAGCTGGTGTTTTTGGCTAAGGCTACTAAGTATGAATAGCTGTGGGAGACCTCATAAAAGTACAACAGAAATCATCCGAATGATTGGTGTATATAGACACGTTGGTGTAGAGCAGCCTTTGTTTGTGATTTTATTGAGGGCGCATCACTGTTCTGGGGGGTACTGAAAGCTTCGGTATAGAATTAAAACTATCCTAGTTGCACAATAGTGTATAGCAAGCTGCTGTGCAAATAGAATAACATTAGTAAATGATTTAAATGGCTATGACTTTTAGTGAAGCAGGCTATATGTTCAAAGTTTTAATATATGTACTGGCCAATCTTTTTCTAAAAAAAAATCACAAGATTTTGTTACAGTATAAGCGAAAGACATGTGATTGGAGGTTTTTTTTTTTTTTTTTTTGGCATATCTTGGCAATGTCGGCATTGCTGTGGCTTATCTAAGAAACATTCAGAGAAGAGTATATTTTAATGAAGTGCTCAACTCTGATGGAGGAATTTGGGACTAACACTCAGTAAAAGTTAATCTTATCTAAAACAGCATGCTAATATTTTATTTGAAATGTTATGGCAGCCTACACATTAACAGCACTGGGAATGACACTAACCTACGACATGTTATCACTCTCCAGCACCACGATCAGCAGCTATTACTAGAAAAGTGAGCCTTACCTTGAAAATGTAGGATTTGTCCTTTCCCAAATGGCAAGTTAATAAAAATACTGACACTATTCATATACAGTTTTAACATCATGATATATTGTTTATATCTCCATAAGGATATGATTCAAAGCTAGCACAAGTGATTTGAAAAACGTCATAAAACCTGACATCATAAAGACCAAATAAAGCTATATAATGATTTGCCAACCTAAAGAGACAAGAAAATTCTTTGTGAATTATAGCAGCTTGGGGGCAATGATGCTGTAACAATAGATCACTGGTGAGGTTGTGTTCTTATTTGAATAAGTGACCTTGCTTGGAAAAAAAAATGCATATATTACACTAGCAGCTGTTGCATAGTCATTTGAACAGTACACAGAGTAAAGTGGAATTCTTACTTGAATGTCCAACCAACATGAAACACATTGTCAATCTTACGGCACTTAATAGTTATAACACAGAAAATGAAACTGTGACGTTTTAAAATCACAACAAACATTTTTGTATGTGTCTCAATTTAGTGGCTTGTTCATTTTCTTCAAATATTTAAAAGTAATGAAACAAAGTATATAACTTTTTATTACTGTATTAGAGACTGCAGTGCAATATTGCACATCATTGTGTTATGTTAGAGACAGTATTGTATAATTAAGGATTTTTTACAACTAGATTAAATTGACAGCAAAGTTAAAGTTGATGTGCAGTGTTTGCTTAGAGAGTGGATTCAGTTCACGCTTTAAGATACAGTTCATTATACAATATACTTGAATATACAATGGTATAATTAAACAAGTATCTCCATAATATATTTAACTTTTACAAATTACAGAAAAAAAACACTGTCTAGCCAGAGTTTGTTGTAGCACATAGTGGCAGCTCGTGTTAAATCCACTCATGCTCCCAGTCAGTCTGAGGGATACGGCATGTCCTGTGAATTCTATTAATATTCTGCCTGATTATGATATTAAAGCTTAGATGTGGTTATTTTATTGGAAAATTCTTGCTTTGAATAAATGAACGTACTGTTCAGTGCAGATTACAAGTGTCCTCACTGAGAGGATATGCAGTGCAAGTGTATGGTGAAGTCAGCCTGAAAGAACTGCTGTAGCAATAAGTCTTCTGCATTTCATAATTTAAATGTAAATGGCTATTAACTCCTTAGGGCACTTAGCCTTTCTCTCTCAGTCCAAGGACCTAGTGTATATATAGATTGAATGGGTTTCAGAGCATGTGAGTGTAGCCAGTGATGGACTGGTATATGTGGCTATGCAAATACTTTCAAGTCACCTTGACTGACATGGTGGGCAGTGGGAGGCATTTGAAAGTTTTTTTTTTTTTTTTTTTGGTTATTTTTAGCATCTATTATTTTCTGTTTTGTGTAACCTGGAACATTTTATATTTTTGAGGCCATTGAGTCATTTACTTCTGCAATACTCTGTAAGACATCATGACAATGTATGTAAATCGGTAGTCACACAACGTATTTACCCCTTGGTGAGCAGCCTGCAAAATTTTGCAAATACGTCATCTATATATATAAAATCCCTATGTGCGTCCAGGTGTCCGTGTGTGGGTGTCTTCTGATGAAGTGCGCATGCGCGGGGCACGGTGAGTGCGTGATATTACTGTCAGAGAAAATTAGAGGCATTTTACGGAAATACAAACCAGTATTACTGCGAGAGGAAATTAAAGGTACACAATACATTGATGCATATTACAGCTACATACAAGCCAGTATTACTGTCAGAGGAGATTAAAGGCATATTACCGACGCGCACGCCTGTATTACCACCTGAGAAAATTAAAGCTATATTATGGACATACAAGCCAGCGGACGTACAAGACGGTATCCTTCAATAAGGGCCATCACAGGCATCCTTCAATAAGGGCGCGCCGCGCTCAATTGAGGTCGCCCTTTTGAAGCTCGCCTTTTTGTGCGTGCCCTTATTGAATAGAGCCATATAAGACAGTATTACTGTCACAGAAAATTAAAGACACACAATGCACGGCGGCAGCCCATGAAGAACGGTCAGCTCAGCAAGTAAACATCAACAAAAGAAAGGCTGAAAGAAAGAAAAATATGACCAACAAAAAGAATGAGGTCAAAGTCCCTTGCCATTTAATATAGACTGTTCCTACTAATGTTTATGCACTACTGTTCTAGCGCCCGTTATTGTAACGGGCTAAATGACTAGTTACATATAAATCATCAATGTTGTCTTTTTATAAATACTCCAGTGTGAAATGCTGTTCTATCTGTTTTGGGTGTCACATTTCCTACATTTTCATTAATCGGTCTAAATATACTCCATGCTGTTTTACATTTTCTTTTTCTATTCACTATACAAAAAAAAATTAATTTAACACCCTTCTCCTGGTAGTTTATGGTTTGCTTTCACCCAGTGTAACTTTCAGGTGCCTGGTTCTGATAATCCTAGCAAGAGAAATGGCTGGAAATATTTGCACAAGTAACTTAACAATCACTCTCCCATAACTGCACAACAATTTTAGCTTTCTTGTACATGGTTTCAAACTCTGATATTGTATATTTAATTAACGAATGATTGGATTACAGCATACAGTGTTTGTCTGCTGAAAGACCTTGTGAGATTGTTTCCTCTGATTCTGCTGACTTAATGCAAGTACTGGTGACCTAAAGCACTACTCGTTGGTTCTGTTGACTTTTGTTACCAGTAAGAGCTGGTATATGTGAGGTTTTTTTTTTTTTTGGCTCCTGTATATTTGCCTTGGCACAATTTTCATCTTCCTTATGAACGAGTATTTCTAGACATAAAGTGGCCGGGCAAGCTTGGTGTATGCATGACTGTGAATTTAATTTAGTATATACAGTATGTACAGTATATATAAAAGGAAGTTACAAAGGTTAGTATATATTTCATTAACAGAAATAGAATGTCCTGTGTAAATAAGCTTCTTAATATAGTGTAGGCTGAATCTTACTTCTGTTTATTATTTTATTTATGTTCATTTATTTTATTTCTATTTGTTTTTATGTTAATTGTATGTTTTTTTTTTTCTTCTTTTATTGTAAAGCACTTTGGCCACAGCATTCCTATGTTGTCTTAAATGTGCTATATAAATAAATTGATATTGACATTGAATTATTTCTCAATTGTGTAAAGCATTGGAACAAAAGACATCCTAGCTAATAAACATTTAATTATTTTAAATTTTTAAAAAAAAGTTTTTATTTTTGCATCACTCTGCAGCAAAACATACAGACATTTCCAGGGACAACTTATGAGTTTAATTAGCTATGTCTGTTTGGTTGTTTTGAGTTTTGCTGTTATTTTCCATTTAATAAATTAATTTAAAAAGCAGCTTCATGAATGGAAAAAAGTGTAAACAGTAAGTTGTAGTTTCAGTTTAGTGAAAAATTATATAGGAATATTTCCAGTCAAATGTGAATTATATCCATCAGGTTTATGAACCTCTGCATCCATTTTCTTAACTTCCTATTCCCACCATGGGGTTATTGGGAGGGGTACCTATCTGAAATCTCTAACTGCCTAAGGTGTAATTCATAAATCGGTCCTGGATTATATATGACAGTTACCTGCAATAAATTTCCATATGTACCCCAATGTTGAGCCAATTAAGTGTTTGCATAACACTAAATCTCTGAAATTGCTACGGAATTACTAGTTAAATTTGTGTTCCAGAAGGACATGATTGTTTCACTTGCAAGAAGACAACATGATTTGGAGTACAACACAAGCAGGTTCCTTTGCGTAATAACTACGTACGTTTGTTTTTCGTCTCCCCTTCTGGATTAGCATGTATAATCATGTTGTTTAATTTTTTTTCTCCCTTTCATAAAGCTCTCTAACAGATACATGAAGATTAAAAAATATAATACTAATAATGTGGATTATGCTTGTTCTGTTTCTGAAGATTTCCTACGCAATAATGGGAATGGATGGTTAATGCATAAATACCGTAACATATGTTTTTTAAGTTTATTAATAATTACATATTTTTGGAGTCTTTTTTTTTTTTTTTTTCTTTTTTTTTTTCATTTTGAACGCTAATAGGAAGTCTGAGCCATTTATGGCAGCACTAGTTGCAAGGCTGTAGTCAAACTTGGACTTAATGGATAATGGGGCATAGTAACACCAATTTATTGTTGCCCATTAAACTAACATTCATATGTTAGTAATACTGGAAGATACTGCTATATCTGAAGAAAGTCCTTTTTGGTCTATAGAAAGACGTGCAAGCTACATACACCATGACTGGGTTTTGGGAGCTGTGGTAGAATAAACTAATATTTTACCTACATTAGCAAATGTTACAATTTTATAATCCTATTATAAAGGGATTGAACCATTGAGAATTATTGTGTTCACTTTGCGTGTTAGATCATATTATAGTAATAAAAGTAATCCATAGCAATTATAGAACTTGTACATGAAAAATAATTCCTGAAAGATGATGTATCTAAATTATACAGCTATACCACAGCATTCATAAAAAAATCCGTGGTAGACAGTACTGCAGTATGTCAATGAGTGCATTTACAAGCACACACAAAACTGGGATAAGATGAATAACCCATTTAAGGCAGAAACCTGGTTTCTTAAAAAACCCCATTAATGTGCAATGGTACACTTCTGAAGTTCTCCTTTGGTTAAAAAAAACAAAAAAAAAAAAAAAACTCTTGACATCATTGAACTGTGCAAAAAAGTCATTGGCCATTGTGAATATGAAAACAAACATAAAGCCTGTGGTAATTTTCTTGTGTTTTAAAAATACATTTAATCCTTCATGTGGTGTAAAATGAGTAACATCCATCCTCTTTTTACAACTCCAACCTAAGGCATTGTTGCTTTGCGGTATGAACACTTACCACTGTGCCACCTGATCACACGGTACTAACAAATCTATATCAAGTAGCTGGATTACAACTAAACTGACACTTTAATATATTTCTGTTACCAGACTGCATGCAGCACACTCTTCTGCTTAACAGTGCAATTGAGCCCTGTAGAAGCCTGCGATACCAGTGCATATGCTGCTTGCCTTAAACCCAGTGCTAGTACGACAATAATAACGCAGGTATTTTTACTTCAAGAAAATGTAGTACTGCATTGGGTTTCCTCGTATTTATATATTTAAAAAAAAAAAAAAAAAAATCGGACTGTGGAACGCACATTACTTTTAATCAGCCCCAACACTGCTCTAAAGATTGTGCTTCTGAGCTTAACCCTGAACATTCAGCTCATCGACATAAATTTTGCGATTTCTGAGATAATGAGACAGATTGTTCCTTCTACTGGTTGAAATAATGCGTTTTCCTGAGCATTTGCCTCTGGAAATTTTATCTTGTGGATGCTTCATCCTGTGACCGCTGAAAGCATATGAGAAGCTGACAGAATGCAATGGACATGAACAGACTACAAAATCTTTAACGGTAATTCTGTTAACAGTTGATGTGGCCAGATAACTGGGTTACTTGCAGGGAAATCTACGTGTGTTAAACTGATTTCTCAGAGACCAATCTCCTGGCTTTCTTACCCTAATAAGGACTTCATGTCATTTTAGAAACCAGGTTTCTGTATCTATTACAGTGCATTTAGACACACTGAATGATAAATTACATGAGTTTTTCAGCCCAGTTTATAACATAAATGCTGGCTACATTTCAGAAAAAAATTAGCAAACTCAATTTTATAATTTTTGGATAGAAGCCAAAACAAATGTAGTGTGTTTTTTTCCTTTTTTTAAATTTTTAAAGTAGGAGTCCAATTTAAAAGAAAATGTTGATTGGGACAAAAACCAGCAGCCACAGGCCTTCGACTGAACTTGACACCACTGATATAAAAGCCAACAGTGCATCATTACCTGGGTTCCCATTCTTTTATTAGTATTGGTCATAAACATTTCTAACCATTGCCCTGACTGCATATATTCTAGATCCAAAGCTCTGAAAAGTAAACAGACAGAAATTTGAGCAAGCTTTAAAGTGTAAATAAAGGGTTAAATTGGAAGAGAGCAAACAGTTTTTTTTTTTTTTTTTCCTGAAATTTGTTTTTTTTCTACTGTTTAGGTACACCACTAAATATTAAGTATGTACAAGGGTAACTAAAGAACATTAATGTTGTTGGATGAGTCGACCTCTCTTGTATTTGAAATTTCCATTCAGAGGGGTTCAGTGGGAACTGCTCTTGTAATATGTAAAGTTTCTTTTCACTTCCTTTTCTGACAATTGGTGAGCATTCAGTCTCTAGCAATCCACAAGCAGATGGCCTTGAGTAAACTATTTTGTGCTTACAAAAAAAAAAAAAAAAAAAATGGTGTCTTGTTGCAACAGAAGAAACTTTTGCCTATTAGTAAAATTTTCCTTTTGTTTCTATCCAGGCATCCCAGCATTCCCAGTAATTCTCATTGTAACCATGGCAGCGGTAAGTGATGACATGGCTTTTCTTTCCATGGATGTGAAATGGTTATGCATTTAGTGGGGAACACGCTTACAGCTTTCATTGTGGCTAGTCTGTGTCTATAGAGTCCTCGCCATCCATGGGCCTGCCTGAGGGGAGGAGGACAGTCAACTATTTTTAAAACTGAATAATGCTGTTCATTATACCATTAAATATTTCACATTAAAGAATTGGTTTGTAGAAGAAAGGTTGCATTTTTATGTCTGACTTTGGTTAGTTCTGAAATGAAAACAAGCAGGTTTCAG
This sequence comes from Erpetoichthys calabaricus, assembly GCF_900747795.2. Taxonomy (NCBI): domain Eukaryota; kingdom Metazoa; phylum Chordata; class Cladistia; order Polypteriformes; family Polypteridae; genus Erpetoichthys; species Erpetoichthys calabaricus. The sequence continues at coordinate 49,437,892 of NC_041394.2, forward strand.
AAATATTAAGGTTTTTTGGTTTCAGATGGTAATGGATGATTATTAACTCATTTTGGCATTATTGTGCTTAATTGATGTATCCAAAAACCTATGACCATTATTCTGCTTACGTAATAAAGGAGCTGAACATAACTGAAGAGTAGTGACTACAATACTCCAGATTTTTAAAAGATAGTATTAATATGATTTCAATCCTTTGCTTATACCAATATCAACTAAATAAAACAAAAATGAAGGACATTTAGGGATTTCTGTCCAAAAAACTGGATTTCACAGTACAGTACATCCCCAAATTTCGCAGGGGTTACGTTCCTAGAGCACCCACAAATTGTGAAAAACCGCGAATTTTGGATGTGGTTAAAAAAATGCCTATTTTTATAGTTTAAACCTTAAATATGCCCCCAAAACAATTTCAAACTCCGCTTAATACATTACCTAAAAAAAAAAAGAATGTAAAGGTAAACCCGTATACTGCACAGTACTGTACTGCTATGTCTCCTGCAGTACTAGAATGTAAAATACCGATGTTACCGCTATATGTACTGTAATTCATGCAAGTGCGTTTTCATTGCTAGAAGCCTTAGAAGGTACAGGGCCTTTCGACGGCATTTTGGGGCTTTAAGCCTTAAACAGCCACATACTTGGGGGGGTTAATACATCCCTGGACGCCAAATACTTTTTTGCTGCACTTTAAGTATATGTCACAATTTACAAAGAAAAAGTGAAATGGAACTATGAATTATTTTTCATTCCAGTCCTTTAAACAATTTCTGCTTAGTACTAGACTCGGACAAAGTTTACATTTTATAAAATAGATTGGAGTTTTTGAGCCGAAATTCACACACATTCTCCTGCCTTCAACTACAGTTGCCCCACAAGTTTAGTGGGTTTTTTTTCTAATTAATTAATTAATTGTTAGTAACTTTTTTTTTTTTTTTTTTTGTTGGTTGTTTATTCCAGACATGAAATGTAGCAAAAAAGCAAGTACATAAGTACATTTTCATGTCAGCTTCTTTCAGTGCTGTGTTGTGAGGGTGGGACAATGCCTTTCCTGGCAGGCAACTCTGGGTGCAGGGTAAGAAACTGTCCTGGACTGGACCTCTGAGCCACACAAACACACACTGTGCGTACACCTAAACCTATGTTACTCGCCACTTTTGGGTTTCAGGTAGCACTTACTGGGTCATTAGCACATCAGATTTATTCAGTTTTCTGTGATTTACTTTTTTTTTTTTTTAATCCCATTCCTAATCGCACTTGCTTCAAGAACCCTTGGATACTCTCTTGCGCTCATTTCTGTGTGGGGGTGGGGGTGTGCTTGTCCTTTGGGGGTGAAGCATGCATGATTAGAAATGGGTAAAAGATATTGCATGGTGCTGTCGATGCCTTTGGCGGGGGTGTACAAGTTGATAGATGAAATGGCCTTTTTTTTTTCCTCCTTGTGTGCTAGTGATGTAAAACAGTGTCATTCAATCTAAGATTTAAGCTTGAGAGGCGCAGATGCAGTGCAGCAGCACTGGCTGATACACAAATAAATTTTGCCTGTACTCTAAGTTGAAACTGAAAGAGCACTGCTGAGTAACAGGGAGAATGTGCAGCATACAACATCCAGTTATGGTAATTCAACCCATGACACTTAAACTGTAAAACCATAAGCCACACTGCTTCAAAATTATATTGTAAGCAGTACTTACAAATCAAAGGTAGCATCTAGTCCTTCAACAAATGTGTCATTCTCAATAGAGTCAAAACTGTGATTAGAATTTGACTCGAGATCTTCATATTCCATATAACTAGCATTCTATAACTTTTTTCTAGAACTTACCCAGCATATACAGTGGAACCTCGGTTCACGACCATAATTCATTCCAAAACTCTGGCCGTAAACCGATTTGGTCGTGAACCGAAGCAATTTCCCCCATAGGATTGTATGTAAAATACAATTAATCCGTTCCAGACCGTACGAACTGTATGTAAATATTTTTTTTTTAAAAGGTGTCTACGCACAAATTATAGTTAATTACACCATAGAATGCACAGTGTAATAGTAAACTAATGTGAAAACATTGAATAACACTGACACAAACACCCAGGCTCCCTGCACGCGCAGGCTCTCTCTCTCTCTCTCTCTCTCTCTCTCTCTCTCTCTCTGCAGCACGGCAGCCCCCCTCTCTCTCACATTGCAGCAGTTCGTGCTATAGCCTTACAATCTGATTCGCTGTATAAACTTTTTTTTTTTTTTTTTTTTTTTTTTAAATGAGTTTTAAGCACAGGGGGAAAAAAAAAGGAACATTTGAACAAATCCAAACTTTATTTAAAAGCCAACCAACACAGTAACATTGCATGATTTCATGCTAATAGCATTACAACCCGATCGATCGCTGTAAACACTCTTTTTAAATGAGTTTTAAGCACATGGAAAAAAATAAACATTTGAAAAAAAGAGAAAAGTAACATTGCAACACTTTCTTCTCACCACTCTTCACTTGCTTAGAAGCCATGGTTAACTGCAAAAGCACACGAAATAATGTAGAGCACAAATTCTCAGGTAAAGCACGCACGTCTGAGAACAATGAACAGGGAGAGGCTGTATACAGTAAATACAGTAATCGGCACGTACGACCCGGAAGGAAAATAAAATAGAGCACAAAGAGTTCACAGCGACAGCACGCATGCACGTCTGACCGAGAACAATGCAACACGTGCGGAAATCATCGGCACGCACAAACCGAAAGGGAAACTGGCTTGTTCGTATACCGAGTGTGTGGTCGTGAACAGAGGCAAAAGTTTGGCGAACGTTTTGGTCGTAAACCGAGTTGTACGTGTACCGAGACGTTCGTGAACTGAGGTTCCACTGTATATTTTTTTTATATATATATAAAAATTTATAATTTTTTATATTTATATAATTTGAAGATTACATTTCCCTAGTGCAAGCTTAGTATCAACCAAACAATCCCCATGGACCCTCACGGAAGCTTGTGCATAACAGTATGTAGTGATAAAAAGTATATCCAAATTTTTATTTCTTACCTTTTAATTCACAGCTGTAACATATATGAATGACCAGTCTTAGACCACTGTACATCATTGGAATGCCCTGAGCCTCCGCTATCCAATAGTAATGATAGCCTTTTGTATATTTGGCTTAAAAGCAGATTCACTCCGCTGTAATGCGCTGCTCGCCTGTTTGCAAATTGCAAATCTTAATAATGATAGAGAGTAGACAACATGGAAACTTACGATTTATTTGAAAGAAGACACACTTGGGCTCAATGTTTTGAGCCTGTATTAATGAAGGCTACATACCTCCTAATTCATATGTGTGTAATTATTTATGTAAACCTCTGCATATAAAATGAAGAATACAAACCTACTACATGAAGAATACTTGGCATTTAGCATTTTGCAGTGCCCAAACGTCAGAATATTCTCTTGACTATGAAGAGAAAATAGAGTTTCCATTTAACATTTTTATGTAAAATGGTTTTGGGTTGTTTTTTTTCCTCTTTTTCTCACACACACACACACACACACACACACACATATATGGAAGAGTTTTTCATAGCTTTGTGCTTCACGGATTGCCGAAGTTTCCCATCGTCTTTGATTCTTGTAAGTCTAAGCATTATCCTCTGATGAAGACCCCTGGCAGGGGTTGAAAGCTCAGGAATAAAAACTACTTTATGATGCGTGATTCATTTTTCTCTCTTTGTGGATCTCCAGCTGCAAATATATGATATTATGAATGAGAGAGAAAGTGAGTGTGTGGCACAAAAGACAGGCAGGGAAGGGCGTAGTAAGCAGATCTTTTTATCTTAGCACTTGGAGGAACAGCACTCAAGCTTTATTCAGTGTCTGAGCCTTTATCCAAACACTCCACAAAGTATGCAACTCCCTAGTTGTCTCTTTACTCCTGCTTCATTTCTTCAAACAACCCATAGAGAGAGGCGCAGCATGAGTTGGGTCAAGGTCACGCGCAGTATGCACAGGATAGAGTGGAAACAGAACAATAGGTGAGTAAATTGACTTTAAAGGCTGTAGCAACGTGTCATAAATGCTTTACTCAGTACGGTGGCAGCTGATCTGGCATTTGACAATCCAATGTTGTATGTCTTTCGCAACAGAATGTTATATTAAAGAGTATTTTTTTCCCCCGAGGCTGAAACTGAGCAGAGGACAAGGATCAGCACATATAGTCACAAAATGTATAACACACACATGGAGTATAATTAAAAAGTTAACAGAACAATGTAAAATCAAACACATTAGTGACTGGCATCTTGAGATCTTCAAGGTCTTCCTCCTTCATAAAACATAATAGCCACACATCATTGTGGGTGTTTGCATTGTTCGTGTCTTAATAATGAATTTCTGGTCACTTTTTGATCATGTATTAGATGGTTTGCAGTGCTCTGTCATGTAATGGTTCTTTTTGTCTCTCTCCAGATTGGATCACGTGGAACAGTAACGCAGTACGCAAAATTTAATGCAGATGAAGATGCTAAAAAGCTGCGGGCAGCAATGAAGGGTGCAGGTAAGGGGGGGGGGGTTTAGGAGATTGGGAGGGTTGCAAGTACCAAATCACATTGTTTAGTTTATATAAGTTTTCTTTTAATGGCGGTCAAATCATGTAAAGGTGACACTGTAAATTATTATTTATTTGGCAGATAGCTCCAGATGTATTTATTCATACATATATATATATATTTTTTATTTTGGATTTCTGTATTTCAGCTTATGCACCCTGTTTCTTTTTACATGTCAGCTTAATGACATTTGTGCTTAACAGACTTCTGTAGTGCACTATATGAAACTTGATTGCTTAAGTTGTGGTCTACGCTTCAACTACTTCCTCCAGCTACAGCCCTTTATCAAAATTTCATATGAGTCTGAAATACTGTATTTGTCAAGGAGGATTATGTATTAAGATTAGAAGTGCCTGTCGCAATAAGGGTTGCCTCTGCTTTGCTGAAATACATTCTTGGTTGTGCAGTGTGAAATGGCTGATAGTGTGGTGGTTGATTGGTAAGGACTGACAAAGTAAAAAGATATTGTGCAATTTTTAGACTGTAACAACATGTTATGGTTGAGTGGATGAAAACAGGCAGTGAGCAATTCCCATGTCCAAGTTGGCGCCGGTGAGTAAAGCGATATCTGTAGCACCAATACTAGAAACTGTTGCAAGTTGTTGCATTTTACTAGATCTGGAAAATGTTGAAGCGTACATTGTTTTTGAATAACAATGATCATAATACTGTATAAACTTAATATAAATAGGGTTATATTTGACTTTAGTGCTTGTAAGCTTTCAGAACAAATTCTTTTAAATCTGTCAATTTATAAAAGTAAAAGGTGCATATCTTCACTATTACACTTCCATTGCAACCTGCTTGACATGGTTTCTGATGACCACTTCTCAGCCGAACAGATCAATGTTCCTGGACTAGCTGAAGTCCCAGTCTTCTTTTAAATGGAATGTGAGAAGTTTCAAAATTAAGTAATGGAGAAAAAACTGGTAGCAGAAGCTCTGTATTGATTCTTATATACGTTCTTAATTAAATGTGATACAGGAGGATCCCTAACTATACCTTCAATTCCTGTTATCCTGGCAAATTATACCTAGCCATTTTGAATGGCTATGGTATTCAGTGACTCTGTCTTTTATAATTTTGGGGGGGGGGGGGGGCCAGTTTTAAACACTGCAAAAAGTGGATGTAGATCTGTGGTCACCCTGTCTTTCTCCTGGGCAACTGTATGTGGCTTGCTCAAGTGCCAGGAACATCAGGAATCTGTTTATCTATACCTGTGTCAAAATAAGATAACATTTGTCGGGAAACATTACATTGAATGGCTCCATACAAATTGGTAAGTGGTGTTTTAAAATTAATTGTTTAATATACTTCTTCAGAGCTTTCCTCAATGTACATGAAAGATGGCAATACCGCAATCCAGAGCTATTACATGTTTTATTTCTTTTTACATTCTTTTCTTAGTTACCTTTCTGTCTACCTGGCCTGTATTAGCTGGATTTCCCTTTCTTAATATATTTAAAACTAGAGGTAGTCTCTATTGCTTTTAAAGAAAAGAAAATTGAAACTTTCAAGTATTGGAATTAATTAATTTTTTTTTTTTTAAATCAATTTTCTCAATAAAGGGAAGAGGTTGGAAATTGTGATGCTTGATAGAATTTTATAAGTGAAGTATTAGGCTGTAAAAATTTGAATATTTGGACTTCAGCTTTTTCAGCCCTAACTTGATTGACTCCAGGCATAATACACAGGAAAAAAGAGTGGAGGATAATCCAGATTTTAAACAAATTTAATCAACTGTAGAGTAAAATATACAGCCATGTTTTGAAATATGCTTACAGTGCTGGGTAATGGCCAGTTTATAATGTAAAATGTTGCAGGCTAGAAATATTGATGTTTGTAGAAAAGAGTGCAATTGTTTGTTATATGTGAAAAGGATATTAAAAGCATATCGATATGTCTTCCCAAGCCTCTTCTGTCCCTTATCTTGCTTGCTTTTTACATCATTTAGGTGTATGTCCAATGAAGGTCCAATAGCTATATATATATATATATATATATATATATATATATATATATATATATATATATATATATATATATATAATAATATAAATTTATGGCTACTTTTTGCATTTAGCTAAATGTGACTCCATTCTGAGTTTTGTGCTTTTTGTTTGTTTGAACATAATTTTTCAAGAATCCAATACGAGTGTCTACAGATATATCTTTGCTAAATGTGCCCTAGATGTATGAAATGAATTTAAAAAAGTTTTCAGAGAGATATCTAATTGGCCAACATGAATATCAACATTATTCTAGCTGCATAACTGAATATTGTTATCAGTGCAGGATGTCTTTATATTCATCAGTTCATTATAGCAAGGAAGAGAAATGAAAAATCAAATCACTGGCATGTATAAATTTAGATAACAGCGTGAAAAGGAGGAGTCAGGATAGGTGGGTACAAACACCAGGTTGATGATTTCAGAATGAGTGTTGTGGTGGGGGGAGGGTGTTTGGTTATTTATGTGGATATCTTTCTGCATCATCCTCTGAGAAACATGCCTGCTTGAAGTGCTCCATTTCCTTCTGAAAATGTGTCATAATTGGGCTGTATTGACTAGCTGTAGTCCAGGTTGCAGAACATGTGATTAATGTACCTTTGTGTATTTTAATGAAATTGCAATGTATTTTAATTTTCAAAAGGGCTTCTAAAATGGTTCATGAGAGATCTTCTTCATTCATACATCTTCCAAAAATACACAAACATGTTTACTCTTCTACATTGCGCATTTTGTAGTGAACATCTCTTTACAAATGCTGAAGTAATGCAGTATAGAATGTCTCAATGTCAAAGCTGATTAGGGCTTGATGAGCACTTTTAACATGTCTACAAGTAGTTCTGTTATTCATTTCAATGAATGTACTGATGTATTTAGATTGGAATAAAAATTTAAAAATCCCAGAAAATGTATGTATATCCTCTTGGCACTTTTGGTTTCCTGCCATAGTTTAAAGTCATAGTATCAGGCCAGATAGTCCTTTCTTTTCATCTTTTCCCATTTCTTTGTAGGCTCGATGTGCTTGATCAGCCTTCTCCTTGGATGTTGTTTTTTAAGTGGAAATGGGAGAGTTCAATGACTTCTAGAAAATAGTTGTAATCTAGTTAAAGTGTTCTTTTTTTTTTTTTTTTTTTTTTGGTTCCCTCTCCATTACATATTGAGTCCTGTTCATGTGATAACATTCAAGTTTTTAGTACATGCTTGCAATTTGTTTGTATAGTGTTTTTTTTTTTTATGTTGGACCATGAGCTGTCATATTAAAAACTACAAAATATAAAGCATGCAACAAATGTAATACTCTGAACTTTTCTTTTTTTTTTTTTTTTAATCACAGGTACTGATGAAGCTGCCGTAATTGATATTATTGCGCACAGGACCATTGCCCAGCGCCAGCTCATCAAACAGGCTTTTAAAGCATCCTTTGGAAAGGTAAAAAGCAAAGCAAAATTCAACTTGCTTTGTTATGTTTGATTTGATTGTATGGAATGTTATGTGCTTCTAATCAAAATAAAGGGATGGTAAAAAGGAGAAAATGTTCTACACTATATGCCAGCAGAGAAACCTGAGTTTAGCAAGCTGTCTGGTTTGTATTGGTCACAAATATGACATTTTAAATGGTATTTAACATCTTGAGTTTTGGATACATTTTTACTTTGATTTGTTAATTATTTTTAAAACAGTAATTTTTTATGATGAACATTTGTGGGTACCAATGACACTAAATAAGCTTTTTCTGTAAATTTTAAGCTGTATGTGCTGATGGTAACTGGGGGGCATTTTTAAATTTAAACCAATCTGTTCTCTCCTATTTCTGCTCTTTCAGTATTCCACTATTTGCATCTGTCTGCAGTCTCCTCCTTTTGGTCTTGTCTCTGTCTCGCTGATCCTCTCATTTGATATCTCATTCTGTCCCCAGGTCTTTATCCTCCTAGACCTCTCTGCTTTTCCTCAGTTTTATAGTGCAGGTTTTTCTTCTTGGTCACCATTGATGCCAAGTTAGCTTTGATATGCTGGAAATCTCCAGATTCTTTTATTTATTTTTATGTAGCTGTCTGCTGCTAATCTTGTTGGGAAATGAATGGCTGCGAGTTGGTTTAATGTTAGGACCACTTCACTCACAGGGCTGGGATAGGATAGAGGAGGGCTGACTTTTGACATTAATTTTTCATATTTTATTTATTTTTTTATCTGTTTGGTTTAATGCAGTTTGATGAGGAAAGGGATTCTGCTCGTAAAAAGTTGACATTGAAATCCTTTTGAAGAGACATTCTTCCTCAGGTTTTCTCTGACCATAACAACTTTAGACCGTGAGAGCTCAAACGGCCTGAAAACGCCTTTTTGATAAACTTAAACAAAAACAATGAATAGACTTTTCTGTGGAAAATAATGTGGGGAAAATGGATCAGTGAGGTTTAGTTCATAGAGGAATAAAATACATTGTTGTGTATTTCTACTCTCACAAAAAGCATATGAACTGAACTTCCCTAGAACACGGATGTCTTTTTGGAACCTCCATAGTTCCTGTCTTTAATTTCAGCCATTTTTTTTTTAATGTCTAGGCCAGAAGCTAAGTTAAATTAGGCATTTTGTTTCCATATGTACACCACTCAGTATGTTTAGAAATGTTTTTTATAACTACATTCCAAATTAATTTCACGAACATGTGCCTACAATACATAGGCTATATAGTCTATGGTGTGTAATCCTTTTGTTGAAGTTTGTGCAGAAACCGCTACTGAAAATGGGTTAATTCAGAAACTTCAGAGGTCCACAAGACTGGGTCTGAAATTTCTATTGCTGATTACAGTGCTGTGTAGTTATGTCCGTATTGGAGACTGGATTTATTTTGGGTAGGGAGGCAGTCGGTAAGCAAATGGTAAACACTTAGAAATAATAAAAACACAATATAAAACTGTGTTCTGAGATTTAAACACGTTTTGTACACTTGTAATTTTAAACCCACATACTGAAAGTTGTAGCCAGACTCTCCTGTCTCCCCTTGAAGGATGTGCTATTATGCTTCTTGTCTGATGAATTGTAAAATTCTCCACTTGTTAAAGTATATGTAAGTCAACTGCTCCTATGTCTGTTTCTGAATTTCTAGGAGCCTTTTGGTTTGAGCTGTAGCTCAAAAGAAATCCAGGCAGGAATTTAATCCCGCAGCTAAACAGTCTGTCAGTTCTGCTTGTGACACATCTTTAGGTTAATAATTATGTATGTCTGTTAGTTTTATTGATCAGTACCTGGTAGAGACAAACTCCACCTGTTAGTTACATTTTTATGGCTTAGTTTTTCTTGATAAGATTTACAATAAAGGAAGCTACTCTGTTTACCCTCGTCCTTGATACCAGGCAGAGCAAGAGTGCTTAAGTGTATATTTGTTCATGGTGAGGATGCAACCTTATGAATCCCCTTTGTGGTCTGCATGATGGTGTACCTTTTTTACCTTTCACTGTGTCCATAGCCTGGTAAACATGAGGGTATTTTACAGATGGTAAGCCCAAAGCTGTATCTAGATTAAGACACCGTGCACATTTGTTAGTGTACTTTGCAGTAAAGTACAGATCATATTTTCTGTAGCAGGTGTCAACATTGTTTGGCACAAATGTTTGGCCAGAAATGATAGATGAATCAATGGAACTCCACAGGACCTGCTTAAGAGTTGGTTTCTTGTGAGGCTAGACTACTAGCCCACTTGACCAGATGCCACAACATCTGCAACACAACCCCTCCCTCCATACTTCATACTGTCATAATACAAATTTACACAGGAGAATTATGTATCTTTCTCGCCAGGATTCTACTAATGAAATGGTACATTTCAATGCCACAAAGCATCCCCCTACCATGGAGAAGGCACTTCTTTAAATATATACTATTAGACAGATGAATATCTTTTCTCTCTTTGTAAATTGGTTTATTTGCCACTAAACCTGCCCCTGAAGTAAGAACTCCTCCTGTCATGCTTACTGTCTACTCTCGCTATACTGCGGGTTTCCTGCATTCCAGTGGTTAAATGGATTTTTAATTTTTTTTTTGTTTATTTTGCAATGGAATCATATTAAGGGTCACAGCCTGGGGACATGTAGATGGCAGCACACTGCACGACCTCTAGTCAGAGGAGATATCAGACTGGACAACTGCAGTTGTTGATCTCTTTTGTTGGCATAAGTTGTAGACTGGGTGGATGGAGTTGCTAGGTATGTCAGACTACACAACAGTTAGACACAGAAATGTGCCACATCTGCCTCTGGCTCTCAAAGGTAAGTAAATTAAGACTGCAATTGATAAATCCTAAAACGTTGTGTAATGTGACAGAGCCTTTGAGGAATCAAAATTCAGAAAGAAATGCCGTGTGTAAAATGCAGGTAAATTGAACTTCTATCTGATTTACACTATGGTTAAAGGCTGTATGGCACCAGTGCTAGCAAAGTAACAATTTAGAGTTGCATTACCAGAGAATAAGTAACCATAGGAGGATGTCACAGATAATGCTGGCAAATTGCATACTATATGTGAATTTGGTTTTCTGTCAGAGTATGGGTCCCCGATTCCCTCTTCGGAATTGCTCAAAAGAAGCATGATATATTGGCCCTAAAAACTGAAGGCTGTGGTTTGGTATTAAATCTGTTGTCATTTTTATTTTATATACATAAAATTAATTGTTTTTTCAGGAGTTGGCTGATGAAATGAAGTCTGAACTGACTGGGCATTTTGAAAAGGTGGTGCTGGGATTGTTGATGCCTGCTCCAGTGTATGATGCCCATGAACTTCACAGTGCGATAAAGGTCAGAGGTTATATCTAAATCTCTCTTATGCCATTCAAGAATGCAGGAGTATGTTGCTTTTGCATAGTATTTACTATGGCAAGGCACTACATAAACTGAATAGCTGAGTGAAAAGCTATAGAAATCAAAATTGAGACTAGTGCAGGGCTATGGCTTTTTTTTTTTTAATTTAATTGATGGTTTTTGATTTATTTGAATATTTCAACATAAATCATTTTCAACTATTCTTGGTTGGGGTGGTTGGATGAGAAGGTTGTCCATATTTTGCAGCCTGAAAATACAACTTTATCCTCCTTAAAAATGCAAAAATGTGTCACTTACATGCAACTTTCATTAAATTCTGCAGTTTTCCTATTACCTTTTTCTGTTTTATTCCTCCCTGCTCTTACCTATAGCATAGCTACTACCACAGGTCCTGTAGAGCAGTGGTTTCCAACGTTTTTGACTTATGGACCATTTTTAGTTTGAGAAATTCCTTGGGGGCCTTTATGGATTTTTGAGTGGCTTCGTTTCAACTCAGTTCGAGGAAGAGATGAGGGGTTTGGAGTTGCATGCATCTGCATTTGCTAACATTAAATCAATCAAAACGCACAAGGGTTCAAGCTCCCAGATTGACTAACATTGAAGAATGGTGTGGACCAGCAACACGCTTTGACTGCTTTTTGCAGACCGGCAGTTGGTAATGCTTTCTCGCAGACTGGCAAAATTTTCTACAGACTAGTGCCATGAGGACTGGCTGTTGGGGAAACACTGCTGTAGATGAGTCCTTTCCTCTAAGTGCCTTCTGATAGCCATCCGATCTCTCTTTACTGGCAGCCTCTTTGTTCTTCTCTGCTACCATAACCTAGCCACTGTTGCAGGGCAAGAAGGCACAACAGACATCTCTAACATGTTCTTCCTCCGGCCAGAGACAAGGCATGCTGTCTTCCTAATGTAATCATGCTGTCTAACTGAATACATACTTTTATCTGTGCCCTGTGCTTTCATGCACTGCTTCCATTCTGCTAGGTGTTTCTAAGTTCTGAAATAAATTGGATTTGCTGCCACTTTTAACTAGTATTGTCTTTTTTTCAAACTTTGCTTCTTACATTAGTTGGTTTGGATATGAAAGGTCAGATGTCAAACAAATTTCAGACAACTGACTTAACCTCGCCTCATTCTAAGGAAAGCGGTGTTTGCCATTTTCTTTGCATTAGTAGGTTTAAACGACATGTGGTAATTCTGTTAAAAATATTGTGTATGAATATCACTTTGAAATATTAATTTGAATTAAAATGATTTAATTGACAAAACTGTCATGCTCTTATACCACCTTTCAGGTATTTCATGTCATTTATACTGCTATAGTGGATCTGTGGTTGACCAGAGCTGGGAAGCATTTGATTAACTTTAGGGCGGAGTGGTGGCTCTGAGGCTAAGGATCTGCGCTAGTATCCTGAAGGTTGCCGGTTCGAATCCCCGTCACTGCCAAAAGAGATCCTACTCTGCTGGGCCCTTGAGCAAGACCCTTAACCTGTAATTGCTCCAGGGACGCTGTACAATGGCTGACCCTGCGCTCTGACCCCAAGGGGTATGCGAAAACTAACAAATTTCTAATACGAGAAATCGTATAAGACGAAATAAAGAACAAAAAAAAAACAAAAAAACTTGTGTGGTCTAAATTTTAATCTTTAGGGGAATCGCACTCCTGTAGTGTTTATTGTCAACTATTTTTTCACCTTTTATGTGTTATGGTTATTGTTCCAACATTAAAGCTAAACCACTAGTTTGTAATTATTTGTTCAAAGTATCCATATGTAATCAAATGATAAATCTAGCATTCTTTAAAAGTTGTGAAGCTCCTATTTGGCCTATCCAAGAGGTTGGTTTTCTAGGTGAAAAGGGGCATGAGGGATGAAAATTTCCTTAAGTCAATATCTTTTAAATCACATGCCTGGCAGCAGTCAGAAAGGCAGCAGGTTTTTAAAAAAATATATAATTACTCAATTGAAAAAACAGACACAAACATAACTTATATCGAACACTGTAGATTGTACTGTACTTTTCAATACTCAAACCAGCTGGCCAAGAAACAGTTCTGACTTCAACAGTTTTACTGTATATCATTAAGGGATGGGGCATGCTAATTATTTGACTGGTGTCCGTTAATACTAGGTCTATCAATTATTAGGCTTTTTGCATGACACATTACAAAGTTTTATATAATTTGGTTTCTTTTGTTTTGAATAATTTGTTGGTTGAGATATTGTACAATAGCAAATTCAATTTTTTATTCAGATAGCAAGCTCAACATGAGCATTCCACTGGTTTGTTTATTTATTTATAATACTGTATATAAAGTATGTAGTAATTCTAATGCAAACTGACTTTTGCATGTAATGCAGGGCCTGGGTACTGATGAAGCCTGTCTGATTGAAATCCTTGCCTCTAGAGATAATCAGCAGATCAGGGAAATTAAAGCTACTTACAAGAAGGGTAAGAAGAACCTTTGCCTGCCTCCTTGCTCTTCTGCTCTGTTTATTCTCACAAGAGTTTTGTTTGTACCAGGCACAACTTCAGAATCTTGAGCAGTACTTGTAGAAACTGATTTTGCTGTGTTCATTGATCAAACAAATCTTATTGCAGTACTGCCTCCTAGTAGGTCTTTATAAGAAAATCATTAATTCCTTAATTTCTTTTAATAAGCTACAATTAGTATTGGATACTGTGTTATTTATGATGACATGCTCGGTGTAAAAGCTTCCCTGAGCTGCCATGGTTTAGGCTATTGCTACCAGTTTTCTGTCTGATGGAAGCAAGAAGTGACTAGGTGATGGAGCTAAGCGACCAAAGTCTATGTCATAGTAGGCAAGTACTAGTCAAGGGGTATGTCGGATGACTACTGCAGCTGCTAATCTTGTCGCCAGACCAATTTGGTTTAAATGACAGAAAAATGCAGGGCTAATTTAACGATTGAGTGCTGACCTTCCAGTGCAGTCGTTGTGACAACCAATAATGTGCTGCCTGATAGAAAAGGCACCAGGTAAAGCATAAAAAAGTATAGCAAGTTCATTTGCAGCTTGCCCTTTTTAATTATTTTTGTATTCTGTTGAGGTATGTAAAACACTAGACATCAGACTAGCTTCTCTTCTGTGTGTAAGAACCAAAACACTCTGATTCTTTTTTTCTTCTATTTACCATAAAAGTGGAGTAGCAAGGCTTGAATTCTTGTTTGAATTATTTTACTTTTTGTACTGTTGGCTTACTTTTTTGTATGTTGAGGATAAAACATAGCCCATATATTTTCAAACTTGTATGATCCAGTTCTGAGTCATGGGGAAATCAAAGCCATTCCTGACTCCATTGGGTGCAGAAATCCAACTTAGGCAGCAGTGTCAGCCCATCCCAGGGCTTACTCCCACACACAGAGCTGCTTAATAATCAATATTGTGTGTTTGTCTTAGGCAGATCTATTTATATTTGCAGAATTAAAGTTTTTAATTAAAGATTATAGCTAAGTAAAAATGTTCAGTCTAGAACTAGGGTGGGAATTCACTGCTTGATCCTGGCAAACTAAATCTAGCTCCATAGAAATTGTGTGTTTTATTTGTTTTATTTATTTTATTTTATTAACTTTTCCTCTATTCCAGAGTTTGGCAAGGACCTTGAAGATGATATCTGCTCAGACACCTCTGGGATGTTTCAAAGAGTTCTAGTCTCCCTTCTTACGGTAAGTGGGCTTTAGATGAAACTCGTTTTACAGCTTATTTTTGCCAGTGTGAGTCTTCATACGATTAGTGATTTTTATTTTTGTCTTATTTTATGTATTCTCAGGCAAATCGAGATGAAAGTGAAAACATGGATGCTTCAAAGGCCAAAGAGGATGCCAAGGTTAGACTAACTCTGTGCAGTTTTATAGTTATGGTAGTTTTGTATGTGGCAATAACTTTGCTGCCATGACTTTTAGGCTATTTTTGATGCCGGTGAAGCACGCTGGGGCACAGATGAAGTGACTTTCCTGACAATTCTTTGCACCAGAAACAAAAGACAACTAGTAAAAGGTATAGTGGCATTTTAAAATGCAGCATGCATCAGGAGAGCTGTTAAGTTTCAAGAGACTGTAAAATATGTATTGCTGATTTCATCACTGCATGATAATATTGGGCTTCAACAGTCTACCTGTACTGAGCTTCCTTGTTATCACTTGTGCTCTTATTATCCAAAGAAGAACTGCAAGTCTAGATTGCTGAAGTATTACATTGTTTTAAAAAATCTATAGTATAATAAAATATTTTTGTCACAATCTTATCAATACACGGAGATATTGTTTAATCAAATATAGGAATCTATGTTAATGTTTACAGTTTGTGGGAATGTAGGAACCATGCATTTGTTTGGTACTTGCAAAGCAGATATGCATGGCTTTTACAGTCCCACAGAAAGTGAACTGCAAAGTTTTTATATTGCAAATGAAAAGAATCCTGTACCAAATGCTCAGTCCACCTTTAAGTTGGTTATTCAGGTTCAGGTTTTTCACAGTACTACAGTGAAAAAAGTGCTTATATTGAAACAACACGCAGTTTGCAAGTATTGACATATTAAATACTCTGACAAACAATAAACTAGCAGTGTCTGTCATACTCCAGCTGTCAGGAGCACTTGAAGGCTGATTTATTCTGAATTTAGAATTTAAAAACTGCTTATAATCAAAGAGAAAGCAAAGCGGCAAGAATCCATAGATGAAATTGCTTGCCATAGTGTTTGCAAGCTCCTATAAATGCCTGTTTGTTCCTGTCTTTATTAGCTAAAGTTCGTCTCCATGTGAAGTGCAAGTCTGGCCACAGCAGCCAAAAAAGCTTTGAGTTCAAAAGAAAGCTTATTTACTTAAAATTGAAAAAAGATGGGAAGTGAAAAGCATCAAACATCATAAGATTCTTTCTATGGTTAATTCACATTAAATATGTTCTCAGAATCTAAAAACAGATTCAGATTCAGAAACGGATTCAACTTGTTTTGCTTTGCTTATGTACGAAAATGTAACAATATATTGTGAAAATGTAGCATTATTAGACTTAAATTTAACGTGACATACTGACTAACATTAACACACATTCTGTATCCCAGTTGTTGTTTGTTAGCCCTGATACAAGGACATGTGGACTTATCTCACAAGGTCTCGGCCATTCAGACCAAGTACCATAACTTATTATCCCTAGTCTGTCTTTGGAGGTTGCTGAAGTACTTTAAATCCGTGAATTCAGTCAAAAGGTTTTCTTGCTAATTGCACTACATTGACATGTTGCCAGTGATTAGTATTGCAGCCTCAAATGTCCAAGGTTTGGGGTGGTTTTCTTTGTGGAGTAGGCAAATTCTCTCTGTATCTGTGTTTACTCTGGGTACTTTTGGTTCTCATTTTGGATATCAAAGACATAGTGGCTTAATTGGGGATTTTTAAATTGGTGCCATATGAGCTGGCCCTGCAGAGGACTGGGTGCCAGTCCAGGGATCGTTCCAGTGTTACCTAGTGCAGGGGTGGGCAAATTCATTCCTGGAGGGCCGCAGTGGCTGCGGGTTTTTGTTCCAACCCAGTTGCTTAATTAGAAAACAATCCTTGCCAATAATTACATTTCATGGCTTGTTGGTGCTTTAACTCTTGACTATGTCAAGTCATTCTCATATCCGAGATTTTTTTTCCATTCTAAGGATATCATCCAAATACTTTGAAGTGTAAAACGGATGGGTAATTCTCAATCCTTCACTTTTTTCTCTTCTCTTTCCTTCCAAGTATTTAATTAAACCAAATAGTGCACGATAAATACACACAGGTGTAAAGGGTAACAAGCAAAATGGATAACTGCTGGTTTCTTTTGTCATTTGCATCTTATTGCTAATAAGGAGCAATTAAAAACCAAGAATGCAGCTGTTTAAGACTTAAATAAGCAATAAGGGTTCATAATCTTAACGAGGGAGATAACTAAAATGAAGCAGAAGTGTTTCTAGAGCAATAAGTGCTTCTTATTAAGCAATTGGGTTGGAACAAAAACCTGCAGCCACTGCGGCCCTCCAGGAATGAATTTGCCCGCCCCTGACCTAGTGCTGCTGGGAGAGGCTCTTGTCCCCTGCAAACCTGAATTGAGTTTAATTTTGGTTTTCAGAATGTTATTACAGATTGTAGTGATGGCTGACATATAGTGGGTATAAATATGACTATGATGGTCTTGGAAATTTTTATAATGACTTAATAATGTTTTGCGAGTTTAAACCAACCTACCCGAGTTGTCTAAAGTTTTGTCATGGCCCATCATTATCTTGTCCTTTGTCGTCTTAGTTTTTGAGGACTACCAAAAGATTTCCAACCGGGACATTGAAGAGAGCATCAAAAGGGAGATGTCTGGCAATCTGGAAGATGTGTTCCTTGCAATTGGTAAACATTCCTTTAGATTTTTTTTTGTTTTTTTGAATATTCCATATATTTCAAGGTGGCTACCATTTGGTTAATGAGGGTAATGGAACAGAGAACTACAGTTAACTAGCAGCTATTGTACATGAAGGTTAACATGGGTACAAGAAAGTAGTGCAGGAAATACCTAAAGAGGCCACAAGTGACTTAGATTGAGAAATGTAATTTTGAATAGCTCTTGTGCAGCTGGGGCTAATGGCCCTGTTGGGAATTAACAACCACAGCCTTGCAAATACTCATTTGTAAGTGTCCCAGATGACTTTGTTTAGCTTTGCATACAGTGGTTAAGGGGTGTGATGCTTTTGATTATGCAGTACCTATTTAAAAAAAAAAAAAAAAAAAATTAAAAATTAAATTAGCATTCTAGGGGAAAAAATGTGTAACTTTAAGTGTTAATTCATACATGTTTAACCCTCTAGAAAATCACTATAATGTAAGAATGTGACTTTATTTCTCACACAGATGCAACATTTCCATTCTTTATGCTTTCTTTATGCACTTTGTCATTTATTAAATTACATGTTTAGTTCCTACTTTTGCCTGATGCTGCAAGGGTGGTCTTTGGCCCCATGAACTTGGGTTAAGTGAAGTTTTAGTTCAGCTTAAAAAAAAAAAAAAAAAAAAAAAGGCCACACAACATCTTGTTGAGATGAGTTTCAAGTCCCTTCAGTATGTAATTCTTGTTCCCGTTGGATAAGGAGGCACTTCCTATACTTTTCTGTACAGCATGCTGTCAGCAGCCGACAGGCTGTTATTTGGATACACAGAATTATAAATGAGGCAGACCAATGTTGACCCATTTCAAACATTTTATACACTGAAGAATACAATTAAGGAATGTACAAGCTGAAAATAACAGATTTGAAAGTTCGTATTTTAAGTTCAAATCTGTCACAATACTGTATATGAAGCTATGCAGTATAATAAACACTTGAGTAAGTCCCTATTACTGAACAAATTCAAGTTTAAACTACCACTTGGTTTTTGGGGTCCTAACAAAGGAGGGAGTTTGAAATAAGTGTTCTTTTTAACATATGAAGTATTGTGTGTGTCTCTTCCCTTTCACCATTAAGGAAGCTTATGCACTATATATGCAGAAAATAATTGTGTGCATACTGCATTTCAACTTTCATTTGAATATGCATCATAGTATCGTGTATATTAGCATCGCATTAAAGTGCAATGATAGGTAAGGTCCAGTGGACATGTAGTTAGGCATTCCCTCAAGTCTCCAATGTAAGTTAAACGTAAATATGCATGTAAAAGTATCTGTCATAGCCAAGTTGAACCTTATCAAGAAAATGAATTATTGTCATTACTAGTTAAACTATTGCACTTTAAAGTCAAAGTACTGGAGGAATTTTTTTTTAAGGTTCCTGTCAAATTTCATTGCCATTTATCTTTTGCATTAGGTGGGCTGTTTGGGACAGGGGTGTTTGTGGTAAAGTTGCTATGGCAGACTCCAGTCTTGATCTCAGGGAGACATGGGTAGCTGGAAATGGCTACAGTTTCCTGTGCATTAGGTGCAGTTTTGCATTCAGAAGCTGCTTGTATCTAAACTGTACTGACTTTGATCTACCTGCATGGCTTGGCTATAGTTGTTTTTCCTTTAAGTGCAAGATCCCTAGAGAGTACATTCCCACATACTTCCAAATGGCTAAGTATTTTTTTCCCCATGACTCTGTATTTTCAAAACAAGTCCACACTGTTCCTAACTGCATTCCCATGTGTTGTCAGACTAGATGACTGCTAATTGTAGAGACTGAAAATGATTCAGTTTAGTATGGGAACCGGCAGACAAAGACTATTTACTCAGAAAACAGTTGCTTTTCTTAGCAGTAAGACTGTAAACACAGAAAATGTAGCAGGGTGTTTTTTTTTTGTTTTTTTTTTTTTAACTTGCTGAAAATATGTACATTGTGATAAATTGGAGAATTATGGAATACCCTTCTTAAAATAGTTGCAAATGAGGATGATCTGTGTAAAGATTCCATTCCCCACCCAAAATAGGAAACTGTCCCCCTCCAATCTTATTTTTACAATTGTCATTTTCTTTGCTTGCAAATCCTACTATTTCTATCTACTGCTGATTTTGCTATTACAGTTCAGCCTCAGTGTCAGACCTCTCCACAATACTTTGTGTTTTTTTTTTTTTGTTTTTTTTAATTACAGTAATTTATACTCTTCTATGTGATCTGAGAGCTCACAAATGATAGGTCGTTGGGAGATTCATGACTTGAATCACTGGCCAAGACATTTGCTTATGACAAATGAAATGACTGCGTGCCTTGCATTAAATACAGTTAACAGAAGATGGTGCTGTGATAGAAAGCTGCTGTCTGAGGAAAGAGCACTAGCTGACATTGTGCGTTCAGTTTTTTGGTTACTTCTTGCTAAATCTGCAGTAGGATTTTAAATTTTTTTATAACTATCGTGAAGTAAAAAGACACTCCTGCTATATGCAGGAAGCTTGTGCCATGCTGCTTTGAAAAACTGAAGAGTTCACTCTTTTGGCTGGACAGGTCACGTACCTAGGGTCCCATATTGTGATATCTAGGGTGGCTATAGTTTGACCATTTTGTAACTTGTAACAATATCTTTCTGCTTCAGTGAGAAGCATTAGGAACAAGCCTGCCTACTTTGCAGAACGTCTTTACAAATCTATGAAGGTAAGCTTCTGTCCTAAAATTCTTATTTATGTTTATATACAAATGTCATACTTTACTGTACAATGTAAAATGTTTCTGCAAGTCTAGATTTAGGAATCTATAGTCCTTTTTCTTTTATGGTCAGCGGACTGTTCACATTCCTTTTTAATTTTTATTAAACAGTTGAAAGAATTTCTTGCAGATGTTTTATGATGTAATTCAGAACCTTCTTGCCATCCTCTTGGCCTCTAAAACACTGTAAGGACAGAGAATCCTGATGCTGGAGGCCTGCACTGGCTGCTGACTTTTGTTTCAGCCAGTTATTCTGATTAATGGATCATGCCATTTAATGAGAGATTCTTCTCTTTGTAGCTGATGTCTTTGTGGTGTGTTAAAATATTGGCTGGAAAGTATCCCTACTTATTTTTGCGGGTAATAAAGCAGCTAGCTCAATGCAGAGAGAATGTTGCCCTTTGGTGGTGTGTGGTGTTGTAGGTAGATATAGATACTTTGTGAATTTCCCCTTGGGGATTAATAAACAGGAAACAAGTCCACATAAAAGAAAGTGGTAGGAGTGATTAGAAAAAATTAGATAAAAATAGAGAAAAAGGTAGAAATAAAAAGTAATACATGGAGCTGCTGGAAAGGCTGCCACTCGTGGAGGTGCCTGAGTCATGCACTGTGTATATTTTTATGTATATATATTGTATAATTTATGTATATATATTGTATATATTTATGTTCTGTATTTTCCCAGAACTTTTCAAAATTTGGAAGAGGATGTTAAGCAAAAATCACAGAAGGACCACAGTCCATGTTGAGAGGGCTTTATTGTTTGATTCTGTTCATGTTTTGTTTGGCAGGGCCTGGGAACCACTGACAGTATCCTTGTTAGAGTCATGGTGTCTCGCTGTGAAGTCGACATGCTCGACATTAAGGCACAATTTTTGAAGATGTATGGAAAAACACTTTTCTCATTTATCAAGGTGCGAACATAATAATATGTATCTACACTTACCTACTAGGCATATGAGAGCTGTTTTTGTCATAAAGAAAATGTGAGTGCTTTACTATGGTAAAATTTGCAGACTAGGGGGAAAAATGGGATTACTGCACCATCTAAAGGTATTTGCATAGCTGAAAGGAAAATAAATCCAACAAAGCATGTACATTTTGATGAAACTCTGGGGGATGGAGGTTCTTTTAGGGATGTGTGTTTACATTTGGTTGATCCCAAAGTGTATCTTATTTAAATTTGTACACAATCATGCATGTCTAGCTTATACTTCAGGTAAAGATGCAGTGCTGAAAGCTGTGTCCTCCACTCTCTGGAGACCCAAGTTTATTTCTTGGCTTGGTCAATCACTGCATAGAATGTGCACATTTTTCCATTTCTTCTCATACCTCAAATGCATGTCAACTATTTATCAAGGTCCATATATAACTAGTAGTGGTAGTTTCATGACACATGCAGAGTACAGTGAAATTCTTACTTTTATGCCCAGCGAACATGTAAAACATCACCAGTCTTCGGTGTAATGATAAACAAATGTATTCAAATGTATAGCTCCATAGTGACGGTGGTTTTGCCATGAGGCTGACCTACAATGAACGCCTACTCTGTCAAAGGAAGTCATGCCTTGCGCCTGATCTTATACAGGTGTAGTCTCCCTGAGACCCTCTTGGTGTAAAACATGCTCTGTGATTACACAGTTGATTGCAAGTCTGGCTTATGAGCAGTTTACACCTAGCCAAACCTACCATTGCTGCTTTGATGCCAGTGCTTTTATCTGGTGCTGGGCATAACCGCTCTGTTATGTTGTTCTAGTGATGATAGCAGTGCCCCGAGGCTTCCACTCACCACACTGCACTGGCCACATTTTTGCTGGGGCTCTATTGTTTTGTTTGAAACTTTCCATATTTGCTCCCCCCCCCCCCCCAAATGTTTAAGGAGGCCACCATGTGTGTTAAGGTCCATGGATTCCTAATTAGACCTTCTGTTCACCAAGTTAACTAAGCCTCTGGTTCTTGCTGCTGGCACACTTGTGTAGCAGCCACCATTGAATGTTTAGCAGCCCACAAGCCATGAAATAGTATCCACTGAAAATGCAATTCTAATTGATTACTGATTTGGAAAATATAAATGTAGCGTGGATGTTTCTCATTTATCCTTTTAATACACAATGTTCCAAATCTGGAGCTTTCAGGGTGTATTCATTCTGTAAATACTGAAAAGGCCTCTGCTGGCTTTAGTGTTTCATTCCATTTGTCTCCTGGCAGGGCTTCTGTGCAATTGGTGAACTGGGCCAATCGTGTCACTTGAATATTCTCACAAAAAAAGAAAAACGCTTATCTGCAGTCAATTTAAAAATTTCCATTTGAAGATACAAAGTGGAAAGTTTGTACGTATTTTTAAATAAAATCATGCTGTGTCTATAACTTGCAATTATAGGAAACTTTGAAATCACAGCATTCTTTTTCAGACAGTTAGTTTTTATGCATTGGACGACAAGTGCAACCCCTGTTAACACAACATGTCAGCATCGTTGCAATGATTGATATTTGATGTTCTTTAATTCTCCTGTTTACTTGCATTTTGATAAAATGCCATATCATTGCTTGTTGATGTCTTAAATATTTAATTTCTGTAGCTTTTATTTGTGTCTCTTGTTTGCAGGGTGATTGCTCAGGAGACTATCGAAACATTCTGCTGGCACTTTGTGGTGGAGACAACTAATCCTCTGGCCAGTGAAGCCCTCCTTGTTCAGCCTGGCCATTTTGTCACTACAGCAGACCACATAGGCTCACTGCTTTTGTCGGGCTCTCTTTTTATATAAATACTAATTACTCAAAACTGGAATTTTTATTACAATTAAAAATAATATCTTGTGTTCTGTTTCTCTTTGCATTAGTAAAACTTTATTGAACATATGGCAGCGAGGCATTACGGTTTTTGAAATTCTTTAGGAAAGGAGTGTAGTTTGTTTTTAAAGGTCCTATATTTCAGAAATGATTGCAGTTTCTACCTTCCTCATGAATTTATGTTGTGTTCACATTTTATCCCAGCTGTAACTTGTACAAGGCCTATAAAAATGACTCACTTTCTCAGTTTTTCATATTTTGTTTTACAACATTGAATTACAGTGGATTTAATTTGGCTTTTTGACACCAGCCAACAGCAAATGACTCTACAGAGATCTGTTTTCACTTTGCCATTGAAAAGTGGTCAGAATTAATTACAAATATCTGATTACTTATTTTGCTTTTTAAAAGTATTCACTGTCTTTAATAGGACACACCAAATCATCAGTGGTTTTAGAATTCCCATAAGTAGCTCAGTGGAGGTCACCTGTCTGTGGTTTGCATTGCTTGTTGTCTAAACGAACCTTATCTGGAAGGTCCAACTTGGGGTAAATCAGTGTGGTGGCTAATCCACACAATGACCACAAAAGAACACTCCACACATCTTCATGAAATCCTTAAGAAACCAAGAGTATGGCGCAGCTGTAAATCTGCTTGGGGTAGACCAGCCACAAAAACCGAGTGATCGTGCAACAAGAAGAGTGTGGGAGGCTACCAAGAGACCTAGGAGAACTCTGAACGAGCCACAAGGTACAGTGGCTGGGATTGGCGAGACTGCAAACAACAAATGTTAGCCAAGTGCTTCACCAGTCCCAGCTTTAAGGGAGGGTGTTAAAAAAATGTATGCGACATCTCTGGCCGTTCATTCAATGTCCTCATGAAGCTTGAGAAAAATGTCAGTGCCCAGATGTGCAAAGCTGATAGGCTTGAGGCTATCATGGCTGCCAAAGGTGCATTGGCTAATCACTCACTTGAAGGAGGGGAGTACTTAAATCGGTTAATCATCTAAAAGTCTCTTCCCGTTGATCCGTGTGAAAAAAGACAAATCCACTGTGATTGAATGTTTTATAATAAAACGTTAAAACCTGCTGGGTGTATTTTTATAGGTTATGTGTGTATGCAACAAATCATGCAGAAAAGACCATAAAGATTGTCTCTCTAATCCGATTGGCAAAAATAGGAATGGCTGACCATCCTTTATTTCTGTCTTGACGTTGTATAGCTTGCAATATCTGCTCTTAGACACAGAGCCATTGTGCGACAGGTGCAGGAAGGAAGAGGTTGGTTTGGGTAAGGACAAGTCAATCCTGCATGGCATAAGGCAGCATCTACCCAGAGACGACAGCTGGTGCCAGCAAGCAGAGGCTGAGAGACATGCAAGGGTAGTCTCCCAGTCCAAAGGAGGCCAGTGGACTAGTTGGGGAAAATCTCAGGCATCATAAGCTCACCTGGAAGGCTCTGTGGAAGAGGAAATTCAAATAAACATCATCAGAGCCACCTACTGTTTAATGTACTTCCCACACCCATGAACCTACGTCAGTGGGTTGGAGAAGATCCATCATGTTCTATCTGCCCAACCCCAGCATCCTCTCTGGCTGTAAAATCTGTCTGTCCCAAAGGCGATGCACCTGGAGCCATAACTAGGTTCTACAACAACTAATGATTACCATGGAGGAAAGGAGATCTCCCAGCAATGCACCCCACAACCAGATTTGTAAACCCCATCCCATTTGTAAGAGCAGGTCAACCTCCAGAAAAGCCGTCCACAACAAAAGAACCAACCGTCTGGGCACTGCCAGGTACTGGAAGATGCAGGTTGATCTAAATTGGAAGCTAATTTTTCTGGCAGGTATTATTAGTCTTGAGCCTGACCTAATCTTGTGGTCCACCTTGCATAAGTTCTTGATCATTGTGGAGTGAACAGTGCCATGGGAGGCAGCAGTTGATGGGGCATATGAGTGCAAAATTCTTAAGTATGCAGACATAGCAGCTGAGGCAGAACAACACGTGCCCATGTGCTGCGGGTAGAGGTTGGGTGTAGAGGGTTTGTAAGCAGAAGCCCAATTGTTCACGTGAAGAGCGTGGGACTATGAGGGCAGGCCGTCAAGTCCCTTTCAGAAACTGCCAACCGAAGCAGCAACTGGATTTGGCTAATGAGAAAGAATCCCAAAGGGGCTGCAAAATGTCAAGCAAGGGGTAAAAGCGGAATACCAATTGGAGCTGCTGAGCCCTACCGTGGTATTTTGAGCCTATCAACAAAACACTGATGAAGCAGGATGCCCACCTAATGACCCCAATGAAGTGGTTACCCTATATCCATTAAAGACTTCAAGAAAGTGGTGAATATTGGGATTGTAATATCAAGTTCGACCATAATGTGGACCTGTAGACGTGCAGTGGCTGTGCCGGCGTCTCCTGCATCATTCTAGTCTCTCTTATTCACATCACAATAGTTTGCTGCATTACAGGGCAATGCAAGTCTTTGTTTCATTGAGAAAGAAAGTGGATTAAACTGTCCAGACGCTGGTCCATTACAGCTGTTTTCAGTTACAGTATACCATTAAAGAGTACTCTTGAAATTTCTGCAATGGACGGGCTTGATTTTAACAAACTCTAAATGGTTTCCATATGCTGCTTATAAATTACTTCAAAAAAATGCAAGCAGCTGAGATGCAGAATCTGCTGGGAATGTTTTTAAATCTTAGGATTGTGAAGAGCCAGAGGCAGCTCCAGCAGAAATCATACCTAGATGAGATGGCAGTCTAGCACGGAGGATGTTAGGCCACACTTGGGTCAGGACCATTCAGGTTCACCTTAATGCAAAAGGAGGCAACTCCACTGAGGAAACCCCAGGCTAGAGAAAGCAAAGTGTGCGGCTGAAGCCATAACTGGGAATCAAAGTGTGGCAAGAAACCACAGTGCATTGGACTGTTGTGCGTGGCCACAAGATGGACGTCACTGAAGCCAAAATAAACATTTGTTACAAAACGGGGAGAGACGGTCACAACACTTGAAAATGTGAATCTATGAAATATGCACAAAATTTGCATTTTTTAAATCTTGTCAATATAACACACCGAGACGAGGCCGGGTCTTAGCTTAAGCACCCCTGTATAATTGTGTTGACCCGTCCATTTTGTCATCTGTCTATCCAGTTCAGGGCTGCCTAACAGCAGCCTTGGGGACAAAATAGGAACCAAGTCTGGACGGCGTGCCAGTCTATCACTGGGCACACTAATGCATGCGCCCAAACTCACACAACCAATAGGTGAATTAATACAGCACTAAGAGGTAAAGGAGCCATCCTTTTGTACTCAAGATTAGGGTTAAGGGTATGAGAGTAGTGTGTACTCCACACCCAAAAGTACAGGAGAAGCATTTGGTGCTCCATGCGCCAGTCCAGTCCTTGTGAAATGTGTTTGGAAAACTGGGTAACAATTTAGCTACTGCAGACATACATCAACTACTCCTCTGTTGTTATGTAACAAGACCTTAACAGAGACGCCATTTGGTCTTAATAACAGTGGCAGTACATCTCTTCAGTGTGGCCTACTCCAATAACTTCTCAGAATGGGCAGACGTGGCATAACCTCCTGGGCGTTAACCTCGAGTGTGACTCATGCTTGGGATTCTATGTTAATACGTTGAAGCCTGAGTCACACCTGTGATGGCATCTCATGATTTCACTTCACAGGGTCTGCATAACTCTCAGGATGGTGTGCTGCTGCCATCTAGTGGATGAAATGACATCATGCTGCAAATAATTATGAATAGACAATTCATTCTGCTACTTTATGGTGACTCATCAATACTCAAGCGGGGGATGGAGCTGGCAAACGAAAAGCCATGAAACCAGTTTTAGAACAAACTGAAACTGATCCCTTCCTCGAATCAAGCGATAGTGATGACAATGTGAGTAGGTCATCAGATGTTGACATGACCAGCAAAACTGACGCTGGTTTGGTAAATTCTGATGTGCCAAGTTTCAGTGATTTTGACTTCATACTACTGTTGGCAATCCTGCATGCCCATTTACGAGTAACCCTGTGCCTAAACATGTGTGCTGATCATTTGGACTATTTAGGATTTGTCGATGATAGTCTAGAGGAGAAAATAATTGTTGAAACGAACCACTGTGCTGAGCAGTGTCAGAAAAATCACAACAAACCGTTTGCCTGTCGCTGCAGATGACATGTGAGTGTTTTCAGTTTTCTGATACTGCACAGCATAATAGGTGGACCAGTGCAGAAATGGTCTACAAACTGGTTGTTACAGACACCCATTTAAAGTTATGAACGAGTATTGTTTTTCACTCATTATGAAATACCTGTGTTTCACTAATAACAATGACTGTGATGAAGCCAACCATTCGGCACCAAACCTGTACAAAGTGTGGGATGTGTATCGCAATCGCAATCGTTCAAAACATTCAGAAGGTGTAGGTTACTAAGCATGATACAAATATTGACAAAAGTCTCATTAGTAATAATGGAAGGCTGTCACATCTATTGGCCCTAGTGTGTGCTTGGTGTGTTTGTGTGTGTCCTGCTGTGGGTTGGCACCCTGCCCAGGATTGGTTCCTGCCTTGTGCCCTGTGTTGGCTGGGATTGGCTCCAGCAGACCCCTGTGACCCTGTGTTTGGATTCAGCGGGTTGGAAAATGGATGTCACACCTAAACAAGGCAGTATTCAGTATGAACTTTTACATGCTGTGCGAAGCAAGGTCTGGGTACAACGGTAACTAGATACTCTGCAAATGTAGAGGGACAAAGTGAAATGACAAGTACGGGTAACTAAGTGGGGCTACTTCATCTGTGCTTTCACTGGTGGACCTTCTGCTTGACCAAGGTTACCGTACAATGATGGGATAGATAGATAGATAGATAGATAGATAGATAGATAGATAGATAGATAGATAGATAGATAGATAGATAGATAGTGTGATGGACGGTTGGCTACAGACTCCGGTCGCCACCCCCAGGCCGCCAGGAGGAGCCCTCCGGACAGCATGATCGTGCCCTGAGTTCCAGCAGGGCCTCATGGACTTTGTAGTTTGTATACACAGCCCTGCTGGATACCTTGGGGGCCACCGGGAGTCGCTGTAGGGGGGCTAGTGGGCTCTTATGTGCCCTATAACCCGGGAGTGCGTCTTCATCATGTGACAGGAAGGAACGACGTGCTCCCGGGCTGAAGAAAAAGACTGTTTACCCTGACCCGGAAGGAATAAGGACTTGTGGGTTTGGACAGGAACCACTTCCGGGTCAGGGGATATAAAAGGACTCTGGGAAGCCCAGTACACTGAGCTGAGCTGGGAGATAGGAGGGCGACGTGTCTGGGCGAGGACGATTGGTTAGAGAGAGAGAGAGAGAGAGAATTGTGTTTATATGAGTGTGGAGTGGAGGGTGCTTTGTGCACGTTATAACAAAATAAATAATTATTGTACTTTCACCTGGTGTTCAGAGTGGTACCTGAGGGTTCAAGAGGTGGACCACGCCTCTATCTGCTACAATAGATAGATAGATAGATAGATAGATAGATAGATAGATAGATAGATAGATAGATAGATAGATGTGAAAGGCACTATATGATAGATAGATAGATAGATAGATAGATAGATAGATAGATAGATAGATAGATAGATAGATAGATGTGAAAGGCACTATATGATAGATAGATAGATAGATAGATAGATAGATAGATAGATAGATAGATAGATAGATAGATAGATAGATGTGAAAGGCACTATAGATAGATAGATAGATAGATAGATAGATAGATAGATAGATAGATAGATAGATAGATAGATAGATAGATAGATAGATAGATAGATAGATAGATAGATGTCCGAACCACCATAATATTCCTGGTGACTCCACTCATGTGAACGTGTCAAGCTGTATTGTGGTGCAGTAGCTGTGTGGCAAAAAGGTAAAATGCAATCAAGTGGAGGATAAGAAAGACATCTGCCTCCTCAGCACTGTCCAGAGTGCAGGGACTGTCAGAAGAAACATGGAAGTCACTTAGCCTTGTGCTGCGGTGGGCTATAATAACATTGCATGGGTCAAGCATTGACATTCTACCTTTGTACAGAAAAATGATCACAAAAGCACATTTTGACATCTACTCAGACGAGGCCTATGTGCGCTGGTGACTTTCAAAGCATAACATATGAAGGACGTATACTGAATCTCCGTCATTAGAGCAGTGGGCACTAGACACACCTTTCCTTCTGTATTTATGTTGATAGTTTGATTTTTGTGTGTTCCTGTTACATGTAATAGCATAATGTAATAATAATGTAATTACATTAATTCCATAATGTAGTAATAATATGTAGCTGGACAGTTTGACATCCGTAGCAGAGCGATGGGCGCTGAGCAGGCTCATGTCAATGATAGAGAATCCACTGCATCCACTAAACAGTATCATCTCCAGACAGAGGAGCAGCTTCAGAGACAGACTGCTGTCACTGTCCTGCTCCACTGACAGACTGAGGAGATCATTCCTCCCCCAAACTATGCGACTCTTCAATTCCACCCAAGGGGGGGTAAACGTTAACATTATTCAAGTTATTGTCTGTTTGTACCTGCATTTTTATCACTCTTTAATTTAATTGAATTTTCCCTTGGGATTAATAAAGTATCTATCTATCTATCTATCTATCTATCTATCTATCTATCTATCTATCTATCTATCTATCTATCTATC
Source organism: Erpetoichthys calabaricus (assembly GCF_900747795.2). NCBI lineage: Eukaryota > Metazoa > Chordata > Cladistia > Polypteriformes > Polypteridae > Erpetoichthys > Erpetoichthys calabaricus. The sequence continues at coordinate 49,467,933 of NC_041394.2, forward strand.
TATCTATCTATCTATCTATCTATCTATCTATCTATCTATCTATCTATCTATCTATCTATCTATCTATCTATCTATCTATCTATCTATCTATCGGCTCGTTTTTCCCCTAAGGAGGCTAAATGAGACCCACAACATTAAAACCACTGGCAGGTCAAGTGAGTACCACTGATTATCTCGATACAATGGCACCTGTCAATGGAGTGGGATACTTGGTCAAGCAAGTGAACAGTCAGTTCTTAGAGGTGATGTGCTGGAAGCAGAAGAAATGGCCAAATGTAAGGATGTCAACGACTCTTGACAAGGGTCAAACTGTGATGGCAAGATGACTAGATCAGGACACGTCTAAAATAGCAGGTCTTGTGGGGTATCCCAGTATGCAGTGGTCAGTACCCACCAAAAGTGGTCATGGGCACCCAAGGCTCTTTGATGCACATGAGGAGTGAAGGCTGACCCATCTGATCTGATCACACAGAAGAGCTCCTGTAGTACAAATTGCTGAAAGACGTAATGTTTGCCATGAGAGGAAGATGTCATCACAGTGTGCTGCATATGGGGCTGCGTAGCTATAGCTATATATATATATATATATATATATATGCCCATGTTAACCCCATCCACTCCTGAAACCGCCTACAATGGTCATGTGTGCGTCAGAACTGGACCAGTGAGTGATGGATGAATCACATTTTCTTTTAGATCTTGAGGACAGCCGGGCATACAGTAGGTGCATCGCTTACCAGGGGAAAAGATGGCAGTAGGATGCACTAAGGGAAGAATGCAAGCTAGCATAGGCAGTGGGCAAAGTTTTGCTAGGAAACATTCATGCAGATGTTTCTTTGATGCATACCACCTACCTAAAGATTGTTGTGGACCATGCACACCTCATCATGACGACGGTATTCCCTGATGGCAGTGGCCTCTTTCAGCAGGATAAAAAAATTGCTCAGGGATGGTTTGAGGAAAATGGCAGAGTTCAAGGTGTTGACTTGACCTTCCGATTACACAGATCTCAGTCTGATCTTTGGGATGCGCTGGTTAAACAAGTCTGATGCATGGAGGCCTCCATCTTGCAACTTACAGGCCATGAAGGATCTTCTGCTAATACAGCGTTTCTCAACCTTTAAGTATTTGCGACCTGAGTTTTCATAACAGTTTTAATCGCGCCCCCCTAACATTTTTTTGAAAGGAGCCCGCTAATACCAATTTGTTCTTTTTTAATTAATGATATATCATAGATGCATATTTTAGTATACCTACTTAACTTTTATCGACATTTATCTAACTCTATATTTATTTTTCTAGTATCAGAATGTAGTTTAAGTTAATTTGTTTTGGTTTTAATAGATGTATTTTTCATATTTTCGATTCTTGTTTTCTTTTTTTTCACATCTTCGCGCCCCCCTTTTTGTTACTTCGCGCCCCACAGTTTGAAAACCACTGTGGTAACATGTTGCTGCCTGATACCACCGGACACCTTCAGGGGTCTTGTGGAGTCCATGCCTTGATGGGTCAGAGCAGCACATGGTGGGGACCTACTCAGTATTAAGCAGGTGGTTTTAAAGTAGTGGCCGATTGGTTTGTTTCTCCTGATTTTGCACAGTTTGTTTAAGACCTTCCATATTCTGGAATAACTGCACCTGCTTATCAAAGGCTGTCAATATACCACGCCGCACAGAGACGAATAACCGCGTTGCCGATGCTTTGTACGTGTGATCAAGAGCAGATGAAGCTTTTGTTAAGGTCTTATTCCAAATTCGTTTTTGCATTATGGTTGTACAAGTCAATTCCAGCAGATGGCGCTGTTCTCCCGAATGTTACACGGCGCGCACTGCCAGCCGGGTGCGGCGCGTCATTTATTTTCTCTCTCTCTCTATCTAAAAACAGTTATATGCCAATATTTATTCTCCATTATTTAACTTACTTTATTTTCCAGTGATCCCTTAGGGATCTGGTTTTGAGGGCACAGGTCAGGGGCCTTGCTGTAGAATGTATAACATCACTCAAGCCCGGGCGCTCGACCGACTTAACTGTAACCAGCTTGTTGACTTCTTTCTGGATCTGTGGATTAAGTAACAGCTGAGAAAGTTTCCTGTGTGAATTGGGGAATCTCCACTCTAGCGAATGTTAAAGCGTATTCTGCACATGCTGTTGTGCTCTTGTAAGGATTCAATAAAAGAATGTGCTTAAGGGAGTGGGGGGTGGCAATAATCTTCTAAAATGAACCGTTCTTGCTGCTTGCTCTCGTGCATTTGAAAACAATTAGGAGCGCCATCCATCAGTCCATTTCCTCGGCCCGCTTTTCCCAACGGCCAGAGCTTCTCCAGGCAGCAAAGAATGCAGTGGCAGGAACTAACGGAGAATGAGACCCCCAAACACTCAGCGAAAAGTCTCAATTAGCGCCAGCCGCCCAAATTGGGGGTCCTCTTAAGAAATGCGGTGATTTACTTCATGACGAAGACCTACATATTAAACAAGAATAGCTGTGTCAGATATTTGAAATATTTAAACGTTTAAAGTCTAAATATTCTCTGTTGTAACAGAAAATGTGTCATTTGTTCTCCCTCTGATTGAAGACCATAGCGGCCTAGACCCCTAGTAAAGGATCAAAAATCAAAAATAACATCATATTCATAATCATTGACTTTCAAATAGTATAAAATGATACCCCACATGCTTCTGGTTGACTCTTAAAGGACCACCAGTACAAAATCAGATATCAAAAATGATCAGAAACCTCAAAATGGCATAAAATGACACTCCACATGCCCCCAGTTTTGTGAAAAGAAGTAACTTTGACTCCTCGCTGATTTTGATCTGCACAGCTTCAAGTCCAGCTAAACATTTTTGCTGCGTGGTTCAAAAATGGCCTACAAATGAGGGCTGTTTTCTGTGTAGAGAGCCAAAAATAGGGAGGGACCCCAAAAAGCTTGACGTCTTGCCTAAGTAGACATCATGACATGTCAAATGCTATAACATGGAGGGCTGTCGTAACAGCAAAGTAGTGTCGCCTGGGCCCCTGTTTTAACAACAAAACAGAAGCACATAAAGGTATCAGAAACATCGTGGACCCCTATGCTCCCTGGCCCATTGTGCTCAAACGTGAAGACGGCCCTAACATGCTGTAGGGGGTTTTCTTGTACTTGTGAGTCAGGAAACAAATTGAAGATGTTGTGGCAGATGACCGGGGACCTTGCCCCACCGGAACATCCAGAGAAGGGAAGGACCGGGAGATGGGCAATATCTTCCTCGGGGCGCAAGAGGTCAGCCCCCCTGGATTACATCAGGGCCACGGATTGGGAGCTTCGAAGCTCAACCCTGTTGGGGTCCATGGCCACCGCAATGGGGCACCTGGATGATCTCGGAGCCCTGGATGGCAGCACTTCCGCCACACCAAGAAGTGCTGCTGGAAGAGGAACCAAATGCACTTGGAGCACAACATTAAAGGGGCTGCCTCACTCCATTTGGGGAGCCGGAGTTGGGAGGCAGAGGACAGAGCTTGCGAGTGGAGGAGTGAGGGCGGCAGAGAAGAAGGAAAGAAAAGACTGTGAGCAATAGAGGTGGTGGATTGTGCACTGTGTGTGAGGTGCAAAGGACTGTGTAGTGAGAAAATGAAATAAAAGCGTGTGTTTGGACTACTGTGTCTCCTGGTGTCTTCATTCATAATGTTTCAAAGAGATCAGAAGTAATTCTTACCAACACCATATCCATTCAACTCATGACAGTTTGACGAGGACCCAGAGGTTACACTCACAGAGCACATCAGCACACAAGCTGTACTAATACTCAGTCGGGCCTCCTTTTGTTCTCAAAATAGCTTCAGTTCTTCATGGCATGGATCCCACAAGGTTCAATGAAACATTTCCTTGACATTCCGGTCCATGTTGACATGATAGCGTCACATAATTTCTGTGGATTTCTCAGCTGCACATTCAGGCTGTGAATCTCCCGTTCCACCACACTGAGATGACCTTTGCTTTCTGACATGGTGCATTAGCATTCTGGAAGTTGTCATTAGAAGACGGGTAAATTGTGACCATGAAGAGATACACACGTCAACAACAACACTGAGACAGGCCATGACATTCAAGCTGATTGGTATTAATGGGCCCAAAGTGTGCCAAGAGAACATTCCCTGAACCATTGCACCACCACCAGGGACTGCTGACATGAGGCCTGTTGGGTGTATGGATTTGTGCTGTTGGTGCCAAATTCTGAGCCCACCATCTTTGTGCCTCAGCAAAAACTGAGATTCATCAGACCAGGCTCAGCTGTCCAGTCTCGAGTTTATGCCCACTGCAGCCTCAGTTTTCTGTTCCTGGCTGACAGGAGTCGAATCTGATGTGGTCTTCTGCTGTTGTAGCTCATCCACCTCGGGGTTTGACATGTTGTGCATTCTGAGATGTTTTTCTACTCACCTTATGTGAGTTACCGTAGCTTTTCTGTCAGCTCAAACCAGTCTGGCCATTCTCCTCTGACCTCTCTCATCAACAAGGCATTTCTGCCCACAGGACTGCCGCTCACTGGATGTTTTTGCACCTTTATGAGTAAACTCTGCAGTCACAGAGATACTCAGATCAGCCCGCCTGACACAAACAATCACACCATAGTCAAAATCCCTGAGATCATCATCACCCCATTCTGGTGTTTGTTGTGAACGTGAACTGAAGCTCCTGACTTTTACCTGTGGGAGTTTATGCATTGCATTGCTGCCACATGACTGGCCGAGTAGATAATTGCACGGATAAGCAGGTTGTTCCTCATAATCTGCTCAGTGAGTGACAACAGCAGACCCCACCCTGGATGGGACGCCTGTTGACTGCTGGCCGCACAACTACATGCTTCTTACTGCTTGTGATAAAGTCAGTTCTTGTTGTATGAAGGTAGTTTCACTTGAGGTGGCTTAGCATTTTAAAAAAGTTTTACAAATTCTCTTCAGGTACGGGAGGTCCTCACACCTGCCGGAGGCCTTAGTGACGCCGAATGGGATTCCTAAAATAGTTGAGCAGGCAGGCAAATGAAATTGAGCCAAAAACAAATGGTTTGTGTGCCTGAAGTTTACATAACGTAAAGTAAATGGTCATGTCAGAAGTAAATAAGCTGACAAATCATTGACATTAGTTATTGTAATCCAGTCAAACATTCAATTTTAGTGACTAAATATTTAGGAAATGTTCAGGCAGTCAGTCTCATGTCAAACGACACATCATGGCACGTTAAGAAACTGAAGAGGAACAAAGGCCTGCCGAGCTTTAAGCAATGCACGCTGAAACAAACACTAGCAGCACTTCCTTAACAAGAAGCTCTTTGCTTTTTTCTTCCAGTATGCTGGACGTGGGTCCCATGTTTTGTTGTGACTCTAAACTGGTTTAACTGGTGACAGGCTGCTAGGACACTAAATCTAGATGATAACAGGACATTCTCTAGTCAGCCTGTGCCGGAGGGAGCTGGAGCCGATCCCAGCTACACAGAGCACAAGGCAGGAGCCAACTCTGGACGGGACACAGCCCACTGCAAAGCCCACTCCTGCGCTCTGTGGGAGTACAACTCATGTAGACATGAAGAGAACACACAAACTGCTTATGGACAGCTGAGTACAAGATCTGTGAAAAACCTTTAATGGAGAATTTCGACTTTCCTGGAAATTAAAACCCAGACGGCTAGCTGGCTGTATGATGATGACATTACAGGGTGGAAGTGTACAAGCGTGACAATTTAATTCCTAGAATGGCCGTGTGGTGCCTCCAACTTTAAGAAGGTGAGTAGAAGCAGTGGCAGCTTGAAGCTGTGACTGATCTTTCTGAGAATGAACACGTTTAACAGGGTTATTAAGGCTGACGAAACAAAACGGCAAAGCATGCAGTGGAAAACACCGGGTTCACCACGGCCAAGTGAATAACAACACATACAAGCATGGTCCTGGGCTACAGGTGTGACATACCTGCTTTGTCTCAGGAGAAATAAAATTCTTGAAGTTCTAATAATTAACATTAATTACGGCTACACTAAGGTCATTTATGTAATGCAGATAAACTCCGCTTGCCAGTTACACTAACTGACCAGTGAGCTAAACTGGCGTTACGTTACTTAGTGTAGCTCTTCTGTAGCTGTAGTTGGCATCGTAAGTAACCACCATCATCACAACCGTCCTCGAAGAAGAATCATCTAGTGTTGTCAGGAGCAGCAGGACTCACACCAGGGAGTTACCAGTAAAGTTACCAGTAAAACTGCGGCCACAACCTCAAAAGTTTCACCTCAGTCAGTTTATCAAAGAGTGCGAACTGGAGTGGCTGATGTCAGTATTTTTGTATGGTAGCTGCAGCCACCCCATGAAGATGCCATTGTTCAGAAACCATTAAGAAGGCTAACAGAATGTCAGGTAATATAGCGCCCTGATGTGTAGAGTACAAGTCACAGGAGGTTCTGCTCAACCTTTATAACACACTGGTGAGGCCTCATCTGGAGTCCTGGGTGCAGTTTTGGTCTCAAACCTACATAAAGGACATAGCAGCACTGGAAAAGGTCCAGAGAAGAACGACTAGGCTGATTCCAGGGACAAAAGGGATGAATTATGAGGAAAGATTAAAAGAGCTGAGCCTATACAGTGTCACACACGTGCACATGGGAGCCAGCCACAGGGACCAAAAGAAGGGAAATCCATGCCCAGCCAGGGGGTGTTGGGGTGCATTCAAACCTCTTATTTTGTCCCCACAGACATGGGAAATCCCACCGGAATATGAAGATGTCACTTCCTTATCAACTCCGAGGACTACGTCACTTCCTGTCCCAGCCCCGAGGACTACAGGACTTCCGCAAACCTTCCTATAAAACCCCACTCCCTTCCTCTGTTAAGCAGTTCTGTTTTGGACTCAGTATTGTGAACATCTCTGTGATATTCAAAAACCTTTTTCAGCCAGGAATATTATACGGGTGGCTGCCCCAAACCTTTTTGGAGTGTGTCGAGTCTGTTTTATTTCACACCAGTTTAAGCAAAAGATTAAGAGGAGACACGATCGATGTGTTTAAAATTATGAAGGGAATTAGTGCAGTGAATCGAGGTTGTTATTTTAAAATGAGTTCATCAAGAACACGGGGACACAGTTGGAAACTTGTTAAGGGTAAATTTCGCACAAACATTAGGAAGTTTTTATTTACACAAAGAACGATAGACATTTGGAATAAGCTACCAAGTAGAAGGAGATTCTAACGGGTGAGGCCCTGAGTTCTGATGTGTTACTCACGTAATAATGACGCACTTGAAACAAAATAAATACATTGCATACCTTGATAGATGTGTAAAACGACCCAATCACATTCGGTGCTGGAAATGGTTGTCTTCTTCTTGCAAACACAGATCGACACAGCACTCCATATTGGCAAAGGTATCTGCAAGCATTGTAGGGGTGCTGCCAGCAATTTCCTGTTCAATGTTTCGCTGTAATTGTTCCAGGGTACGAGGCTTGTTCTTGTACTCTTTTCTTTTCAGCACTGCCCAACAGAAGTGACAGGTCCAGGGAAACGAGGTGGCCAAAATCCCTTTGAAATGACCCAATTGTCAAAAAACAATTCAATTTGTGCCATGCTGCGAGCTGACGTGTGACAGGTCGCCCCATCTTGCTGTGAATAACCTTCACCAATCTCACAGTCATCCAGTTCATTTAAAAATAAGTCAAAAAGAGCGCCTTCCCTTACTTGTTTCTACATTTATCCAGAAATACTGTGATCTTTATTTTGCTTGGATTGCTTCATACATCATAACTTAGAATCACCCTAGTGAGCGTAATGAGCCAAAACATGTCCAGCAAACTGTGTCCATCATACAATATCTGAAAATAAAGAAATAAGAAGGTCTGAGGAATGTTCATCTGCTCAGGTCCCCAAAATTTGAACAATGCTCTTAGAAAAGAGAAAACCAACAATTTTGGGATTTTTTTTTTGTTGTTGTTCTTTATTTCACCTTATACAATTGCTTGTATTAGGAATTTGTTAGTTTTCGCATACCCCTTGGGGTCAGAGATTGTACAGCACCCCTGGAGCAATTACAGGTTAAGGGTCTTGCTCAAGGGCCCAGCAGAGTAGGATCTCTTTTGGCAGTGACGGGGATTTAAACCAGCAACCTTCTGGATACCAGTGCAGATCCTTAACCTCAGAGCCACCACTCCACCCCAAATGTCTGCTAATGCACCACGAGAGCAGCAACAAGCCACAGAATTAAAGAATGAGTTAAATTAACAACAAGAATCGGCACCTAATTGAGTAATTGGTTGGAGTTTGAGGCCCTGACTTTGTTGGTCTTCTGTTGGCTCACTCACGTCATATTTAATTTCTGTCTGAGTGTCCATTTAAGGAATGAAATGAAGCAATTCAGAGGAACGATAAGGGGAACACATCTGAAAAAACAAAAAAAAATTAATTCAAAAGAAGTTAATTAGCAGCAAAAATGGGTCACTAATCAAGAAAAGGGTTAGAATGAAAACCTGCAGCCACTGTGGCCCTCCAGGACTGAAGTTGGGGACCCTGATCTACTCTACAATAAGCACCTGACTGATGGAGTGCTACTGAGATGGTCAACCTTTCCATCAGCTTCTCCCTTCTCAGCAGAGCTCTTCTGAAGCGTTGTGACCATTGGGTTCTTGCTCACCTCTCTGACCAAGGCCTTCTTGCCCAGTTACTCAGTTTGGCCGACGGGCCAACTCTAGAAAGAGTCTCATTGGATCTAAACATCTTCCATTTCTGGTTCTAAACTTCTTCCATTTCACTTTTATTGAGGCCACTGTGCTCCTGGGAACACACAAAACTTTAGAAATGGTTTTATCCCCTTGCCCAGATCTACGCCTTGCCACAGTTTGATCACGGAGGCCTACAGAGAGTTCCTTGTTCTTCATGGTTTGTTTTTTTTCCTCACATGCAGTGTGAATAGTGGGGCCTAGCAAGTGTGTGCCTTTCAAAACAATGTCCCCGTAATTCAGTTTATCACAGGTGAACTCCAATCAAGATCTAGAAACATCCATCCATCCATCCATTATCCAACCTGCTATATCCTAACACAGGGTCACGGGGGTCTGCTGGAGCCAATCCCAGCCAACACAGGATGCAAAGGCAGGAACAAATCCTGGGCAGGGCACCAGCCCACTGCAGGGCACACACACACACACACACACTAGGGACAATTTAGGATTGCCAGTGCACGTAATCTGCATGACTTTGAAGTGTGGCAGGAAACCGGAGCACCCGAAGGAAACCCACGCAGACACGTGGAGAACATGCAAACTCCACGAAGGGAAGCGAACCCAGGTCTCCTTACTGTGAGGCAGCAGCGCTACCACTGCGCCACCCATCTAGAAACATCTCAAGCCTAATTAAAGTAAATAGGGTACACCAGATCACAATTTGGAGTACTACAGTAAGGGTATAAATATTTGCATGATTGAGAGATTTCAGTTTTTGATATTTAATAAATGTGCAAACGTCAATGAAAATGCATTTTTGCTTCATCATTATGTGTTACTGTGTGTAGATTGATGGGTAACAATGGCACATTTATCCATTTCAAATTAAATCTACAACACAATAAAGTGTGCAGAACGTGAGGGGATCTGAGTACTTTCTGAATCCACTGTAGGTAAATGTTATCTATTTGAAAAGATCAGGAATAACTTTCGTCACCATGATAAACTTCTTTGCTAACCGTGGAAGTGGCCCAATTTCCACAAGCAATCAAACGTCACTTCTGTCACCACAGTGGTCTTCTGGCCTGACAGTGGATGCCTGCAGCCAGATCCATCTCCATTTCCTCAGATGTCAAAGGCACTAAGGTCATTGAGGAACCATCTTGACAATAGCCAGGATGTTATGAGCCTACTTCAGCTTGTCAATGATGATGACTCCAAGAGATCTGAAGCTGTTGACCTCCTCTGTCCCAGCCCTTTTGGTGTAGATGAGAGTAAGATCTGTCTCCTTAGCTTTGCTAACATCAAAAATGTGGTTGACATCATAATGTCAGAAGGAGAATGTCATTCTGTAAGCTTACTTGTGGTTGTTAGCAATCAGGCCTGCAATGGAATTGAAGATTCTTTTGGCCCAACATTCACAGCACAAGAAACAAAGCCACGCACCCAATTCCTGTTGATCCCCCTCTTCACTTTAAGCCACTGTCACAATTAAGTGATGTTAACCTTCACTTTGGACTCATTTTGTGTTTTTCATCTCCCTTCAGTGGAACATAAGATCAAATTTCCCAATTTCCTGTTAATCTCATCGCTTGCCTCAACCACCTTCCAGCTGTGCTCCCATCTGTGAGGTGCTCTTTCAACTGTGAATGTGGGTGGGGTGATTTGAAGAGGAGTTTGAAACCACCAAAATAACTGGCAAAGGAATGGGGCTCCAAAAGCGTGCGAGTAACGTACATCTGTGTGAAGGATCAGCGAGCTCTTCAGGGTCTTCTCATCAAATGCCGTGCAAGTAGTCAGCAGGACAAAGGAAATCTGTGCGCTTTACAAATCCGTGCCACCTCAGTTTATGACTACAAAACAGGATGGAGTTTTAATGATAAAAACACACAGTGCACTGTATTACAAATTTGAGACCCTGAGACCCACTCGCACAACTGGTCAGGAACACATGTGCATGCTGTTTAGCGTTCCCTAAATCGAGCAGAGGTGTCTCATAGAATTAATAAGCTTACTTGCAGTGCAGTGAAAAAGTATTTGCCCCCTAAATTTTCTTGTAAACTTACAGACCAAATTTGATCAAAAGCTAAAAAACTCCAAAATAATTTGACTTGATGCTAAGTTAAAAAAATGGCCAAAAAAGCAGGAGACAGAGCTGGAGGTAGCAAAGTTAAAGATGTTAAGATTTGCACTGGGTGTGACGAGGATGGATAGGATTAGAAATGAGTACATTAGAGGGTCAGCTCAAGTTGGACGGTTGGGAGACAAAGTCAGAGAGGCGAGATTGCTTTGGTTTGGACATGTGCAGAGGAGAGATGCTGAGTATATTGGGAGAAGTATGCTAAGGATAGAGCTGGCAGGGAAGAGGAAGGCCTAAGAAAAGGTTTATGGATGTGGTGAGACAGGACATGCAGGTGATGGGTGTAATAGAACAAGATGTAGAGGACAGGAAGATATGGAAGAAGATGATCCACTATTTCAACCTCTAATGGGAGCAGATGAACGAAGAAGAAGCTAACTTAAAAAATGGTATGCAAAATCTAAAAAGTAATTGATTCCTTGGGCTCAGTAACTTGTCATGACCACAGCCACGCATGTCATGTAGCTAAGGAGTAGAGTGTCTCAGTGCCATGAAGTAATCTGGAGACTTTCGTGACTCGTTAGGCCTGATCAGGTCCTGCCACAACATCTTCATTGGTTTAAGTCAAAATGGAATGGAATGGCGTGTAAAGGTAGCTTTCATCCAAGCAAAATGGGACAGAAGCAGTACGTTTGATTCATTCAGCATTATTAAAGAGTACTTGAGGAGGATGCAGTTGCATTTTGGCAAAGCTGAGATGAACAATCGAGGTTACTCAATCGTATTTCAATGGCAGTTTCTGTATTACATCTTGCCTGAAGAAGGGGGCTGAGTTGCCTCGAAAGCTTGCATGTTGTAATCTTTTTAGTTAGCCAATAAAATTTGTCATTGTGCTCGACTTCTCACTACAATGGCAGAGTGACAAGCACTGACCTAAGCCACCAGGAGACAGGCCTTCAGATATTTAGAATCTAGTTTTGGATTTGTTTTGACGTCACAGAACTTTACTATTGTGACCAAAATGGACATGCCAAACAAACTGAGGCAAGTTGTTTCATTTTTTGAGCAAAATGAGTGAAGCCAAAGGATCAAAAGAGCACAAAGTAAAAAAGAACAAAGCTAATGTCAGGAGCAAGAAGATAAATAAATACAGAAGTTCAAAAATAGCAAAGCCAAGGTCCTTAACAATATTTAGATTACCTTTTCCTAAGTAAGCTTCAGGGAAGAATTAGTTTTTTTAATCAAATTAATTAATTAATTAATTAATTTTTTAAATCAAAGTACTTTAATGGCAAGAGATGTGTGCCACCATTTTTATGACATTCATTTGATCGTGGCATGTGTAATGTAGACATCAGATCACACAAAACACAACACATTGTACACAGTAATGACAGCAACTACCAACAAACAATAATAAAAATGACATCGCAAAAGGCAAGGAAAATGAAGAAATCAGAACTAATATTAATCCACACTGAACGTTAATAAAAACAAAGATTTCATTCAGAGCAGCTGAACTGACAGCAGTCACATGTTTGGCTATTGGAGAGAATTCAGCAGCATGGCCATGCAATGATCTCTCCGTTCCATAAGGCTTACTCCCATCTGGACAAAGCTGGCAGCACTGGGAGGATTATGGTATTTGATTTCTCAATGCCTGCAGATGGACGAGCCTGTGGTGTCCTGGGTAATGGCAGACCACAGTTTGTGAGGCTCAAGGGCTGTGTCTCTGAGCAACACTGGAGCACCACATGGAACAGTCCTGTCTCCCTTTCTCTTTACTCTGTACACCTCAGACTATAAATATAACAGCAGGTCATGTCACTTGCAGAAATGCTTAGATGATCCTGTACTTATGGGGTGTATTGATAAAGACAGAGTAGCGGTGTCAGGTGGAGAAGTTTGTTTCTTGGTGCAAAGAGAACTGTCTTCATGTTAACATCAGCAAAACCACGAAACTGGTTATTTACTTTCATCAGTGTCCAGTCACTCTTCAAGGAGCTGATGTATGGGTGGTCCACTCCTACAAGTAGCTGGGGGTCCACATTAATGACAGGTTGGACTGATCTCAGAAAACAGAGGAACTACATAACTTTCACAAATCACAAATGTAGGATCTGTTAGGCAGCAGCGCTAACCTCTGCACCACTGTGCTGCTCTTATCAATCAATTTATTACATGTTCTTACTGTAACTAAAATGATTTATTTTGGTTGAAAAGATAAAGAAACGGAATGTGGGACTGCTCAAAATTCTCACCCTCAGCACTAGGTGAGGAATGAATCTGACAGAGAATGGAAAGTCTTGGCTGTGGTAATCTGGAGGGCCTTTCTCTGTTTGTGAAGAAGCAGCACTCACGCAGCCCCAGCAAGGGCAGACATACGCGTTCATTTTTGTGGAATGAGGATGCAGGATCAACAGTATTAAATGTCAGCATTGTGTAATGTTTGGTGAGTAAAAAATTCCAGTGCCCACAGCAAAAGAAACAACGGCCATTCCGCACCACTAAGACCATGTCTTCAAGAACTTACATACATATATTTTCATTTATATTGCATGTAGAGAAAAGCCAAGCAAAATTACACCTTTTATTGGCTAACTAGAAAGATTACAATATGCAAGCTTTCGAGGCAACTCAGCCCCTTCTTCAGGCAAGATGCTTACTTATTCTATTTGCTTATATATGAATTGATTCTGAATACTTTGCCATTTCAAGAGTAATTTAAGGAAAGGCTATTTAGACAGGTAGGACTTCATATTAATTGTTTTTTGACTTTTGAATTTCATAATACGCATTGGGCTTTGCCTGGTGCGCTTTTTGAATTTTGGTCTTGACTTCAGACCGTTCTATGACTATTTACCTCATCCCTTGTGACTTCATTTCCTGGTCCAATCGCTTTTTCTTTTTAGTTTTGCCAGGTTAATTTTTCCCATTTCACAAAAGGTGTTGCTTTTGTTAAAGACATTTTTACTATGTAATGTTATGTTGTCCTTTCACTCTTTTCATAACTTCTTGCCGAAGGTCTGCCTTGTGCCATGTTTCTTAGGGCGTCTAATTGTTCTCAGAGGGACAGAGAGGATTTTAAAGAAAGGACTGGGAGGGCATAGTAAAGATGTGCCCTGCTGTTGGCCTTCCTCTCTTTCTCTTTAGTTTTGTTAAGCTTGACTTCATTGTATCGAATGTTACTTGCTTTTAATAAAATCAGTACTGTAATAAAAAAATAAAAGATTAATCTACAGTTTGTACCAAAATGACCCTAATTATCCATCCATCCCGCTATATCCTAACTACAGGGTCATGGGGGTCTGCTGGAGCCAATCCCAGGGCACAAGGCAGGAAACAAACCCCGGGCAGGGCGCCAGCCCACCGCAGGAGACACACACACACACACCCACACACCAAGCACACACTAGGGACAATTTAAGATCGCCAATGCACCTAACCTGCATGTCTTTGGACTGTGGGAGGAAACTGGAGCGCCCGGAGCAAACCCACGCAGACATGGGGAGAACATGCAAACTCTACGCAGGGAAGCAAACCTGGGTCTCCTTACTGCGAGGCAGCAGCGCTACCCACTGCGCCACCATGTCGCCGACCCTAATTACATTCTGGAAATATAAGATTAAAGTCCAGAGTTGGAGCATCGTCAGCCAAAACAAAATGGCAGCAAAGCCCAGCAGGTAGCCGATAATCCCTGTGCTTTGATCTACTGCTGTTTTTACTGCCATTTCGTTTTGGCTTAGGATGCTGCCACTTTGGGACAGCTGCATGGTCATTGCTGTGGCCATCTTTCCCATGATACATCAGGAGTGGCTGACGGATAACTTCATCTGCACGTCTCTATAAAGGTCATCACGTGTACTCCCAGATTACCTGAGATTGATTTGTGCTTCTTATTCTTTTTTGTAACTCCTAGCAAACTAGCTCTGAACTTTTGGCCTGGATTTTTGGTTAGTGATTTTTCTTTCTTTCTTTCTTTCTTTCTTTCTTTCTTTCTTTCTTTCTTTCTTTCTTTCTTTCTTTCTTTCTTTCTTTCTTTCTTTCTTTCTTTCTTGTTCATCCCATACTTGTTTTTTTCTGCTCATTATTACTAACTGTCTTCTCAATCCGCACACCAGGTGTGATGGTTTTTGTTTAGCGTGCACTACTATTAGCTTTGCTATGGACATGTTCTGGCATTAAAAGTAATTAATCTTTGAATGAGTTTATGTGTGATTTGTTAATATATGTGACATGTTAGGCAGCTTGGTGGGTTTCTTATATAGCTGTTGTTCACTTTTCTTTTTTTGAGTCTTCTGTAACAGACGATATGGACCGGTGGGCACCCCAGCCAGGATGGATGGAACTTTACCTGGCCAGTCCGCTCTGCTCACGCTCAGCCACAGCCACTAAATGGTGCATGCGTGATCTGTTCATTTTTTTCGGTGCTTGCATGCACCTCACTTCTCACAACGAAACACCTGTGTGCAGAAAACGTCGCCGCACAACAACGACATCGTGCTAATGAAACAAAAGAAGAGACACAATACTGAAACAAAGCAAACTCCATGGCTCAACAACGTGCATATGAAACACCTCAGCAACTTAAGGTAAGGCTTGAATTTTTCACTAAAAACATTGTCTATCTGGAGGTATTTACTCGAGTCAAAGATTAATAGGACTCACATGCCAGCAGTACGGCTAAGATGTGATATTGCCAGTGTCTTCTTACAAAAGCCAGTGGGGCAGCAAGCACATGAGGGTCCACGTCCTCTGCACTGGGTAATTCTTAAGAGTTAGCTGATGCCTCTGCAAGTTCACAAATAGAGGAAAACTGCTTCAGGTTGTTTTTTGTCCCGAAGACCACACACAGCTATACTTGATAATAGACAGTGCTAATGGACAGAGAGGCATTCCAACTCAGAAGCAATGGTTCTGTACATGGCCTTTATAAAGGATGATTCCAGGGGAAGAATGTGCCAAAAGGGATAATTCCTTACATAGTCAGGAGGCTGCAATAACAAACAGATGGAAGGGGGCTGCTTCCTAGGGTCATTTACACCCAGAGCCAGATGGGTGGCATCATCCCTCACCCGTGTAGACACCTACAGGGCAGCATTGGAGCTGTAGCTCAGCTGGAAGGCCCTGGCAGTCTTCATGGGAGCTGCCAGGAGGACGCATCCTTATTTTAGGGAGGTTCCACATGTACTTCCTGGGAGTGAGGCAGTGGCACCTGTAGTTGTTGGTGAAGTCTTGAAGGATGAGTGCTAAGGGTTAAATTGTTTCTCTAACCATACAGCAGTCTTGACTTATATTTTATTTGAGCCCATATGACTCATAACCGCTTTAACCCATGTTTGCTTATTTCTGACTATTATCTTAGCTTATACTGTACATTGACTTATGAAAATAATGCAGCAGCAACGTTAAGACTTCTAAGTTTCTTTCTATGGTTTGTACTACCAAAGCTGTCTATGAAGCCTGTTTCAAAATTAGCCTTCCTGTTACTTTAAAGAATTAAGTTTCAGAGAAATGACATTTCTTAAGAGATATATGATGACATATGTGTGAACTTCTAAAAGCAGCCTGCTCAATGCAACGAGCACACACTCATCTTAGGAGCTGCAGCTGGGCCCTAGCAGGGCGTAAGACATTTGTGTGTGTCTAGCAATAAAACCTTGCTTCAGACTGATCAATGCTTAAAGTGTTTGATTTATTTTATTTAGGTAAATTCTTACTGAACTCCTTCAGAAGTACTCCCAGGTCCAGGATAAAAGAATACGTCCTCCTCAGCCGAGAGTGGAGTTAGACAAAGCTCACCTGGGAGGAGTGGAAGAAAAGAAAAGCGAAGAAGAGAAGAAGAATGTGTTGAAGAAAGAAGCCTCTATACTGTAAAGTATTTTGAAGAAATAAAAAAGATAATTTGAACCTGGGACTGTGTCAGTGCAATTGTGTCTGGGGTTTGGGGCACTCAGGTGGTCACACTACAGGTCACACTTGTTTGTTTAAGTATTATTTTTCTTGTGTTTATTATAATTATGTATTTTTGGTTAATTTTGTTCTGTTTATGTCTTATTTAGTATTTAAGTTCTATACTTTGCTCTTATGTTCCTTATGCTTTGTGGGTGGAACCCAAGGGGCGGGGCCACACTGATGTCACTGCTGAAGGACCGCCCTCAGCCTATATGTTCTGAAGCTGGGAGCGAATGCTTTAGTGGTTTATTAACATTCAAAAAGTGTATTGTTATTAGTTTAGATTTGATTACAGATTTGGACTTGTTTGATGTGTGTTGTCTGTTTAGGCACACTTTTTTTTGCCTTTTTGACATTTTTGGTCTTTTTTGGTTGAATACAGTGGCATAGCTAGGGGCGGGTGGAGGGGGAAGTCCACCCCGGGCGGCACATTTCTGGGGGCGGCATTATTAGCCAAAAGGCTCAGTACAAATTTGTGTGTAAGCAGCAGGATTCGGAAAAATATCACACATGAATGAGAAAAGTTAAATTCTCTGATTTTTATCCACAAATGCTTCAAAAATAATTTTCAGCAGTTGAAATTTATGACGCAATAACAAAACTAAACATAAACATTACACCGATAATAATTCCTTGGAAGATAAACAACTAATTTACAATTTATAATTTCATTTCCTTATCAATCCAAATGCGTTCTTGCTCTGCACAGAAAACATCCCCACCTCTCACTTGTACCACTAAACTGGTTCTGGTTTTCACAGCGTAATTATACTAAACTAATAATTAGAATGCGGCTTATCAGTGTGTCTATACTATATTCTTGTCTAGTTGATGCTTATAAATAATTACATGTGAAAAATTATTGCTGTTTCTCTATATATGAATAAACCTATGCACAGTGTATCTTAATTTTTCTCTATATGTCATTTTAATTTTCTATTTAAACAGGTTAACATATTCAGATATGTTGGAGGGCAGCAAATTGAAGCACCACCCGGCCCGAGCGGTACAAACTCTAACTACGCCACTGGTTGCATAGAAAATAAATTATTCCTTTATAAAGATTCCTTGTTGGATTGGACTCTCTATGCAGATGTTTATGGTTTTCTTTCCCTAGCGTCTTTATTGGGTGTATTTTAGAAAACATAAAGTATATTTTAAATATTTTGAATTTTAGAATTCAATTCCCCTTTTTGTGGCTCTGCAGGCTAAAGCATTCTTTTGGAGTTGGGGGGTGAGGCTGCCTGGGCTGAGGTCTGTTCTGCGCAGGCTAGGGAAGGCCTTGGCCTGGTTTATGGGTCGTTTTTGAGGCCTCACACTATTTCACTGTTTGGATTGCACAGGCGGGATGTGCATGAGGAGTGTAAATGTATGGACTATTCTTATGTGTATGGCCTGTCCACCTAAAAAATACAGTACAATTGTCCATCTGAACTAAATAAATGCTGACTTGCTTGAATATTTGGGATGCAGACCAGACAGAACTCTTCATCTGAACTGTCATCTTAATTTCAGGCATAAAGAGCAGAATTCCACACCACTTGTGTATATACAGTGCGGCATGGTGACACAGTGTTGCTTCAACACTCCAGAAGGCAATTTCAGTCCTTATCCAGTCATCATCTCTATGGGGTTTACATATACCTGCTTCTGTGGGTTCTTCTCTGTGTGTCCTCCAGAGATATGCAGGTTAGGCCAGTGGCTCCAATGTGAGTCAGCATGAGCCTGTGATGGACTTCAGACCTGTCTAAAGTTAGTTCCTGCTTTGCACTCACTGGTATATTCTCTGGTTACCTGCAGCTCTAAAACATGTTCAGTAAGTGGATGGAGGGAAGGATGGATGGATGGATGGATGGATGGATGGATGGAAGGATGAACTGCTGTTAGGATCTCACAGCTCTCTCATCAGAACTGACAAGCTTTCCAAAACCTTGTGGCAGGTTATATGTTACACAGTTCAGTCATGAGACAAGCACCACACCTCTGATTAGAAATAGTGAGCTTTCTAACCAGCTTTGGCACATTTTATGTTGCAATGGCCTCTCATGACATCAGCAACAGACCAAATGCTCCCCTAGACGGAACTGTAGATACAGTGGAGCAGGAAGGCAATGGCTAACATTCCACACCTCCATGTCATGTTTTCTGTCATGCAGCAATCTGATCAGAAGAGCGATAGACCACCTGTATCAACCATGGAAATATGATGGAGCTACGAGCAGCAAGAACTGAGGTATTGAGTATAATCTCAACTCCAAAAAAATCAGTACAGTATGGAAAACACTCATAAAAACAGAAAGGAGTGACGTGTAAATTCTGTTCACCCGGTACAATAGTGAAAACACCACGACAACACGTTATGTGATGTTTAACCCTGTGGATTTCGTTGTTCTATTGAAAGTACACATTCATGTCATGCTCCAAAAAAGTTGGGACATTTGAGTGTTTACCACTGGGTAATATCATCATTTCATTTTATAACTCTTATTAAGAGTAGAATTTTCCCCCATTCGTCCCTTATGCATGTCTTCATTGCCAAATTTTGCACATAATAAAGGTAGGCCAGTCTCATACCTGCACTGTCTGCTTACTCAGTCATGGACTTGTAAATCCAGGCAGAATGTGACTTGACGCTGCCCCGCTGGAAAATGCCGGGATGTCCCTGAAAAAGACGACACCTAGATGGCTGCATCTGTGGCTCCAACATTTGCATGTCTTTAATGGTGCCCTCTCAGATGTGCAAGTTTCCCAGGCCATGGGTACTGACACACACCCTCATAACTAAGACAGACGCCGGCTTTTAGTCCTGACGCTGATAACAGCTTGGATGATCCTTAGCCACAATGACCTGCAGAATACAATGGCTATTTAATCCAAAAGCTATTTGAAATTTTGACTCATTGGACTACAAAACAGGATTCCACTGTGCCACTTTCCATGTCAGATAAGATCTAACCCACCGGAGTAGGTGGCTCTTCACGGCAGTACTGATGTGTTGCTTCTGCTTTGCATAGTAAAACTTAACTTGCATTTGTAGATGCAGAGGAAAATCATGTTAATAGTGAAAAAGCTTCATCTCATGATATCCCTACAGACTCATGAGGGCTTTTAAGACGGTGACATGTGATGGATCAGAGATCATGCACATTCAGAAGTGGTTTTTGGCCTTGTTGTTCATGCACTTTTAATTTGACCAGGATTCATAGAATCTTTTAACTATATTGTGCGCTGTAGAGAGGGAAATCCCAAAATCCTACTGATCTGTCATTGGAGAATGTTAGTCTCAAAGTGTTGGATTATTTACTGACTCATCTGTTTGCAAAATGGCGAGCCTTGACTCATCCTTGCTCTTGTGGGCCTAGGTCTCTTTTGGAGTATCCTTATATACCACACTAGAATATAACTGCCTCTCCTGTTTCACATCACCTTGTCTTTATTAGTCCTAAAATGTCAACTTTTATGGAATATGTGGCATTCATCAATGTCATAATAAGAAAATATCTTCAAAAAATAATGTAGTTGAGAAGATAAATCATTGTCTTTATACTGTCTTTGTTTGAATGCAAGTCCAAATAAATTTACTAATCATTCCTTTCTGTTTTTATTTGCATTTTCCATACTGTTCCCACCTTTCTGGAATTGTCAACGACAAATGAAAATCAATCTCTCGTAGTCCCTGATGATTTTGACTATTGCACAGTCCAATCAAATGTTTATTCAGGGGGCTGGGATGGGGGACAGGTAGACCATCATATGGAGACACAGAATCTAGTTCGAAGTTTGCCTCCTGATTGGCCAAAAAAAATGAATGGCACTTTTAAGCAATCTGACTTCATATTGTTTTTCAATAATGTATAAGAAATATATCGGTATGTGTGTCCAGAGGTGTGACCAGAACATCATGTGTGGGTGGGCATTTGGCTTGTCTGGGGGGGCAAAAAATATCCATCCATCCATCCATCCCCATTTTTGTAGGGGGGTCAAATAATAATAACAACATAGTTTTATATAACATATAAAAGCAAAAATTGTGGCATAAATTATAACCTTTTGTTCAATAAAATTAACAGAGGCAATGGAACTTGTATTATTATTTTTTGTGAACAAATATAGAACTACATCTACAAGGTAAATATCAATAAAGTCAAATGTATACAACATATGACAGCAAGAACAGAAACGTGGCTTATTGTAGTCATGGGAGGCTATAGGACATCAGTTTCCAGTGTTTAACCTGGATATTACCTACAGGACCAGTCTGCGGTTACTCTTGGCAAATTCTGAAATAAATTCATTCATGTCTAGATTTTCTGTGATGTTTTTCTCATGTGCCAGAATGACTAAATTTCTCTTCCTTGAATGCAGCATTGTTCGGCAGAGTGGAGTGAGAATGCGGTTCAAAGTAGAGAAAGAGCTTTCGCATGCAGCTGAAGACACACCAATGATGAGTGCTGTGATGTAGACATGGCTCTGACGTGCGGGATACTAGACGCGTGTTTGTGGAAGCCGCCACCGTCTTTTTCTAGAGCTTTTTTCCAATTAGTGTAGCCGTGTTTGGTGAATATATCCTCGCGGTCCGAATTGGAAACACTAAATTTGTGGCAGGCAAAGGAAAAGCTGGCATCACGGACAACAGAATATTCAAGCCATGGTCGAGACTGATACCAGCTTGCACTAAAACATCTGAGTGTCTTTCCGAATGCGTGCTTGGGATAATTAAAATGGGCTGGGATGTGCTATCCATTTTTAAGTCAGGCAGATCAGACTGTGTATTTTGTTGAAGGCAGAGGTTTGGAGTACCCGACACGGGCACAGAGCTGGAGGATTGTGTAGGCTTATCTACATCTTTTAGAGTTTCAGTTCCGGATGTGGGTGCGCTGTGCTCCGTGTTGGTAGCAGAGGTGCTGGGCTCAACCGTGGAGCCAGCAGCTTGTGGAGGGACAGAGGTTGAAGATGTCTGCTTTTTAATAAGCCACCTATGCCTAGCCTTTGGTGTTACCAACCAGAAAATAAAAGAAGAATGGAACGTATACGCTGTTTTATTTAAAGAATGCGGTCAACAGGTTCAAAACGTGCTGCAAAATGTGCGGCGAAGTGAACTGTGAGCAGCATGGTGCCTGTCTAGTGGAGGAGACACTGACAGATACGCCCCAAATTCAAACAGCCAATTGGAAAGCAACTCAGTTTTGAAAATCAAATGTTATTCTTCTCCAGAGTTTTCATTGGACAGACAGAGCATTTCGCAGGGGGGGCACGGCTTGTCTCTGGGGGGGCAGTGCCCAGCCCAGCACCCCCGTGGTCACGCCTCTGTGTGTGTCCATCACATCTCAGAAGGGCAGACGCACAGGAAGGGGATTTCAATTCTTATCCGTTGATTATCTGCCACAAGTAGGCCAGTAGAGGCAGATAATAAAAAATGGGGGCCGCACTGTTAGAAGTCAGTCCCTCACATCTCACACCTCTTCTCAAATTTGCAGAAAACATAGCGGTGGTAGCGGTGGTCACTCATAATGATGAGTCAGTCTACAGGATGGAAGTGGCTAAACTGGAGGTTTGGTGTAAGGATAACAATGTCAAAGCAATTAAGGAAATGACTGAGAACTTTCAGCAGACTGGTACTCTCCCTCCTCTCCCCTTTTACATCAATGGAGAAGAGGTTGAAATTGTCACCTGCTTCACATACCTGATGGTGCATATTACAAATGACCTGGAGCTACAATATGGCCTATCTGGTAAAGTAAGACCACCGACACCTCTACTTCTTGAGGAGGCAGAAGTGGGCTGGTCTGTGCCCCTCAATTCTGAACTCCTTCTACAAGTGTGTGGTAGAGAGCATCCTGGTACAGCAGCTGGTCAGCCACAGACAGGAGATCACTGCAACAAGTCTGCACAGCGGATCATCGGCAGCAGCCTACGCACTAGCAAGGACGTTTACACCAGCAGGTGCAAAAGTAAAGACCCCTTGTCCTGGAAGACGTCACTCATTCTGCACATGGACTGTTGCGCCCCCCCCAAAACCGTCAAGGAGGAGATTGCTCAACTTACAGGACTGCAATACCAGATTGTGGAGTGGCTTCTTCTTGGACTCTGTTAGACTAATGAATACAACGTCACTGAATCTGAGCGTACACTCTGCGTGAGTTACACTGCACTTGGCATTTAGTTTCAGTAGTCTCAGGTACTAAACTATTTGCTGCTCCTTTTTAACTTGCTGCTAATTACAGGGCATACTGCAATAATATTTCTTTTTGCTACAGTTATCTTTATTTATGTATTAATGTTACTTTTTTATTTAATTGTGTTTGTGATACCTTTATCACAGAGCCTTGGGGTTAAGGAGCTACTTATGGGGTACATTTTATTATCAAGTTTTTATATGGGGTTATCATGCGCACTGTTTAATTACCAGGACCTGAGTACTGAATTATGCTTCTGCATATAGATGACGGAATGACACTAAAAAGATCATTGATCCTTGAACTGCTCCTCCAGACTTGAAGGATGGTCAGTGGTCTCGCTTTCTCTTTCAGCTGCTCCATTCTCTTTCTACAAAAAGAAGCAGTGAGGCCATTGATTACCCTTAAAGTTTTTGCATATGAAGTAAAAGCCAAAAACATAAAGCCAAATAAAAAATTCAGACGTGAACGTCAGTAGGCTTTGTGCCCTAGGGACCAAGTTGCCCAAACTATTCTATAGCACTTCAGTAATGATTTACTGCTCTCATGCTGATCTTTCCAATTACAAAATAGGTCATTATGATAGTAATTGATGAGAAGAATTTGTCATTAATTGCAGAACTATGGCATTTGAGGCTTCCATTTGAGAGCAGGGGTCATTTCATTCTAACCCTTTTCTTAATTAGTGACCTGTTTTTGCTGCTAATTAACTTCTTTTGAATTGACTTGCTCTTGAAGACTCAGACGTCCATCCATCCATCCATTTTCCAACCCGCTGAATCCGAACACAGGGTCACGGGGGTCTGCTGGAGCCAATCCCAGCCAACACAGGGCACAAGGCAGGAAACAATCCTGGGCAGGGTGCCAACCCACCGCAGGACACACACAAACACACCCACACACCAAGCACACACTAGGGCCAATTTAGAATCGCCAATCCACCTAACCTGCATGTCTTTGGACTGTGGGAGGAAACCGGAGCGCCCGGAGGAAACCCACGCAGACACGGGGAGAACATGCAAACTCCACGCAGGGAGGACCTGGGAAAGACTCAGACGTCTCCTTTAATTATTTCTTTTTCCTTAATTAGCAGCCAAACAATAATGAGATACAAAATGCACCAAAACATGAATAGCAAACTGTGTCCATCATACAATATCTGAAAATAAAGAAAGGTGAAGGTCTCAGGAATGTCGTTCTGCTCAGGTCCCCAAAACATTTTAACATTGCGCTTAGTAAAGAGAAAATCAATAATTTCGGAAATGCCTGCTATTGCACAAGGAGAGCAGCAACAAGCCATGGAATTAAAGAGCGGGTTTAATTAACAACAGGAATTGGTGCCTAATTAAGCGGTTGGTTGGAGTTTGAGGCCCTGACTTAGTTGGTCTCCTGTTGGCTCACTCACTTCACAGTTCATTTCTGTTGAAAGAAAGAAATGAAGCAGTTCAGAGGAATGATGAAGAAACTCAGGGGAATGCATCTTAATAAAACAAGCCAATTAAAATTAATTCAAAAGAAGTTAATTAGCAGCAAAAACTGATCGTTCATTAAGAAAAGGTTTAGAATGAAAAACGGCAGCCACTGCGGCCCTCCAAGACCAGAGTTTGACACCCGTGCTGAAGACCATCCTCAAGAAACTGTGACACACACTCATCATTGAGATATCGATGGTTTCAGTATCGGGGGACCCTAAAACATCGAGATCTGTCGAAAATCTCAGATCAACATTTTTGACGAATCTCAAGCTTTTGCTCCCCCCCCCCCATAGGTGATAGGTTATGGTGGGGGTGGCCGCAAAGCAAAAAAAAAACAAAAAAAAACAAGACAGATTTTATTGTAATAGAAGGGCTGAGAGCTTGTTCTGTATTCTTCATTAAACCAGCGACCTGTTCGCTTGACCCACCAAGAAGGGGTGCATCACCCTCCGCACAGCCCTTTGCTGCCTACTTAAGATGGGGCCCAAGGAGAACAGTCCACAGAGGACGAGGCCAAACAAGTTGAGTGAAGAATTTATTGAAACTTCTTTATTATGACAGAATCTTCGCATGGGAAATGACTTGTTAATGCCATGCTGTCTAGAGCACCCACAAAAGATGGCATGCACTAATTTTACTTCATGGCACAGAGAGCAGGACATTAATTGCAGACTTATTTCTACCCATGTTCTCTAATTATGAATAATGACCCCCAATCCAAATGTTTCTTCTATGTAATTCCCAATTTCAGGTCGCCTAATTATTTAAACTCATTCATCACTAGCCTGTCCCAGAGAAACTCCAAAGCAATACTGGGATTGCCTTGTCCTCGTGTTCTGGAAATCGACAAGCGACAGAGCAAAGGGAGGTGTGCAAGACGGAGCTGTGTTGATGTTGGACTCCCGTCAGGAGAGTGATAAAGCGACTGCTGATGAGTGAGACTGATTACTGCAGCGTAGGCTGCCAAATGAGTGAAGGTTGCCGACAGTCCCAGCACTGCACCTCAGCAGTGAGCTCAGCTCTGATTGCTGTCTCCTCAAGTCTCCCAAAACAGATGGGCTTCACTTAGCCTGGAATGTCGCTACATGGAGCAAAGAAAACCAAACCCTCAGCTAAACTCAGATCTCCTGTGCCGCCCATAAATATGCTGTATTCTGGGAAAATAATATAATGTGCGTATATAAGTGCTGGGAAAATTATACTGGAGGAGAATTTCCCAAAACATTAAAAGGTAAACATTCAATGTCTGACTTCTTAAAAAAGTATAAGTGTGTATATCAACAGTTTATGTACGATGATGGGACAAAAATAAATGTGAGCACCATGATAGCGAAAATGGCTGCGGGATACTTGTAAAGGTGTCTGGAATTGTTGAGTAAGACACACAGCACGAGTCAGAGGAGGACGCCAATGAGCTGAAGAAGAGGAGCTCCACGGTATCATGGCGAGGATATGTCACAAGCAGTGGACGTGGTTTTGGAAATCTTGAAAAAAATTGGAATTTACACTTTTAACACGATTCAAAGTATTTCATGTATGCTAGTTGATTTACCACCTCGATGTTAACCCTGGCTGTGAATTCTCAGAATTCAATATAATTACAGCTAAGCCTGAGTCAGACTCAGGGTGACATGTGTGGCCTGTCAGTGAGCCCCAAACCTCAGACACAGCTTCACCAACAGGTTTAAGTAAACTGCATTTATTTTACAAAATACCTTCAACAGGCTTCATCTTTCAATAATCCACAATTCCAACAATACAACACTACCTCTTCTACTCCTCCCAAGAGGGCTTGACTTGACTCTTCTCCCCTAGAAAGGTGGAGCAGCTCCCTTACAATCCAGACCTGGGAGTACTTCTGATGTAACAAGGCTGCTACCTGGAAGCACTTCCAGCTCACCTCCCTCTAGCGGCAAGGCGGTCCAGCAGAACATCAACTCCCGTGCAGCCTTGCGAGTGTCCAGATGGGAGCCCTACCAGAGGGATGCTGCCACCCAGCATATTGGCTGTAACACATGACCCTGGGAGGTGGTCTTCCTCTGTGTTTCACTATGACAACCTCCCAACCAGGAAGGATACCACTAACCAACCCAGCTGGAACACCTGTTCATCCTCATCCATCCATTATAAGGGTTTCCAGGCCAGGTAAGAAACCATCCATCCCAGCCCAGATTTTCATGTCATCTATGACATGTGTAATGATTCATTTTTACAGGGTAAAACCCAAATAACTCTCGGGAGATATCTGCTAGTGGATAAAATAACAGCATGCTGTGAAAAAACTCAAGATATGTCTATGCATTTTGCCTCTCTAAGGTAACTCATCAATATTCATGAGTGGGGTGGAGCTTTAAACCAAAACACAATGGCGTGCAAAGAAGAAGCTGAGAAGCCAGTTTTTGAACAAACTGAAAGTGAACCATTTGTTGAACCCAACGACAGCGATGACAATGTGAATTGGTCGTCAGACGTTGGATGGCGAAACTGCTGACCAAACCGCCATGATATGTCTGGTGAATTCAGTCACCTGAACGTTCACCATGGTGTAAGTAGCTGTGTGGCAAAAATAAAAAATGACTACAATCAAGTGGAAGGCAGAGAAAGCTGTTAGCCCCCAAAACACTGTTTGCAATATAGCAACCATCAATGTTCAAGTCGGGGAAATGTGGAAGTTACTAAGCCGTGCACTGTACCCTTCTCAAATGCGGATGAGGTGCTGACATTCTACGCTCTCATGCTCAAGCAACAGAAAAAACATTGCAACAAAAAGTGCCATAAAACGCACTTCTACTGTCCCGATTGGTGCTCTGGTCTGTGCGTTGGTGAAGGTCTCAAAACATATCGCCTAATGTCTTCTGTTCTTTCTTGCAATATTCCTCTGTTGCCTCAAATTTTCCTTCTTGACGGCCCCTCTGTGCTTCCGCTTAAACCCCCTAAACGTAAGTTATTTTGTTTGGCTACCCTGGCAGCTGTTGGAAGGCCCCGAAGCGTGTTACTGTAGACAACCTCCTTCTAAAATTTAATACATCTGGAGTTGTTAACGGAGCTTCCAGTAATGCGATTAAAACTCGGACTACTGGCGCTCAGTTGTGTAAATCTTGGTTTGAAGCACCTTGACTTTGTTTTTCTGTCGTCTGTTGCTACTTTTATTGTTTTTGCTGTTATGATTCATTATCTCTCCTCTGCTCTTCTTTGGCGGCTGGATTCTCTCAGAACTTTTTACCCCTTGGCTTAGGCCTTAGATGGAGGTTTGGGTCATTTTGTCTTTATTTGAAAAAAAAGGTAAATGCTAGACATGACCTTTGCTATTGTATTTATGTTGATGTTTTGATATTCACATATTTCTGTTACATATAATAATAATTTTCAACATGTTTTTGGGTTTTTCTGGTGGTAAACATTACGTTAAGGAGGATAAAGAAACCAGGCCTGCCATCACAAAACATCAGCCGATCAATGCTTGAGGAAGAGGTCGGGGTTACATTCTGTTCAACAACTTTACTTAATTTTTACAGTTGATTCAATTTAACCCTAGCTGAGGTAACTGAGGTTTGCACAGCAGTTAGCGGTGTCACCTCACGTCACTTGGTTTTGTTTGTTTGACATTACGGTGTCTTCTCGGGTTCTGTTCATGTGACCTTCTTATGGTGCCTCTGACTTCCACTCACACTGTCCAATCGGCTATGAGTATGTGTGTACTTTATTTACAGTAGATATACGGAGATGTACTCTAGTCCATTCTATAGTTTGCTTCTGTTTAGGTGACAGCTGAATCTGACACCCCTAAAGTGGATCGACTTCTGTAAGCCGAAGACAATGAAGTGAGTAGAAACCTGAATAACAAAAGGGTACTGCATGTACTACTAATGCATCGTATGCACAAACTTCTATCACAAGTCATGATACACACTGAATAAAGCGATCAGACATCAACGTCCTGTCTGTTCCTGTCATGTGCTGCCTGGAGCGACCATGAAAAGGATCAACAAGGAGAACCACCAGCATTTCACTTCTGGAACAGCGATGCACAGGCTGTAACCTCAGGCTAGCTGTAGCCATAACTAAACGACCAAAAGACAACAAAGACATTTAAAATTGTATTGAGCTTCTGCACCTTTGCCTAGCCCTGAGAGGCTCCATATTATTACAAAGAATTGGAACTGTGTTTAATCATAAAATGAATTTTTCGTTTGAAATAAATGAGAAAGTTCTCTTCCTGGTGGTCGAGAAGTCACATTGCTTCATTCAAATTTGCCACTCCGTGAATGTGATACAACCTGTAATACCTGTAATGGGACATCAGGGTATCTCAGCATCAGAGGCAGGCCTAGCAAATTGTTCAGTTTCAAAGGAAGTTCATGGTGGAACATTTAAACAATGACCTTACCACCACTGGAACCGTAGCATTTCCACTGTTGTTCCTGGTACTATTGTTTTAGCTCCTACTCCAGGTATGTACATTTTGTTCAACTAGGAACTATCATGGAATGGCTTGGGTGATGAATGATGAATTAGTTGACCACAAGCACTGGTGCCATTTTGAAAATCTGTTAGTAGTTTTGACTTTGGAAAGTTATTGGTAAACATGGAATACCCCACCATGTACCTCATTGAAGCAATAATCTCAAATGTTTAGTTACGATCACATCAAAGCAATAAAAAGAGTGGTTTTCGTGGGAACTTCCAAAATGCACCTCATTTTGCAACAAATTACTCTTCTTTGCACATCACATATTTTGCATAAAGGTTCCAGCTCTTGTTGTGTGGTGAGAACACAACAAACAAAAGTGGGCAGAGGCCACACGTATCTTAGGGCCTACATGGCACTGGAACTCATTGGTTCCTGATAATAAATGTCACATAAAGCAGGGCGGAGTGAGAGAGACAGAGAGAGTCACTCCACTTTTAGTGCTTACAGGCAGCCCCTGCGCACACGGACACTGGAGTTCTTCTATTAGCGCACAGTGTAAAAAGAGCTGCTTCTGAGGGCCTTTGCAATTCATATGTTGTGTGTTTGTGGCTAGCCGACAGCAGTTCCCACAGTACAAATTTCATGGACTAGGACAGAGTGTGGTGCGATTTGACGACAAAACAGTTGACATAGTCAGCAGCATTTTTACTGTGGACAGGTGGAGTATAGTGGCATAAAGTGGGGAGAGGGAGATCGCTCAGGTGATGTTTTGAATGAGCGCTCCACGTACTGTGCTTACTGAAAGTCCCTGTGCACCTGAGCATAGGTGTTCTTCTATTAGTCCACGGCATAAAAGGAGCTGCTTCTGGGACCCTTCGTAATTCAGACATTGTGGGTTTGTGGCTAGCCGGCAGCAGTTTCCACAATGCAATTGTCTGGCCTGAGACAGAATATGGTATGATTCGACTACAAACCATTTGGCGTGGTCAGCAGCATTGTTACTGTGGGTGGGTGGAGTGCAATGGCAATGCCACACATAAAGTGGGGGCTGAGAGTGAGAGAGAGAGCTCAGCTGGCATCACCAGGAAGTGCTCCGCTTGCAGTGCTTACAGGCTGTCTCTGCGCTCCCAAGCAGAGGAGTTCTTCTATATCTCTTGCTGTAAAAGGACTACTTCTTGAGGGCCTTTGTCACCAGAAGTTTCCACAGTGGAAAATGTCCAAACTGGGATGGATTGTGGTGAGTATGCGACAAAACAAACACACATGAGAACACTACAGTCTTCTTCGTTTTCTTTAGTTACGTAAATAATGTTGGAGCATGCATGTTACCGTCCAAAAAATGAGGTGCACAGAAGAGCAGCAGTGGCATGGGCTTATATTCCCTTAAAATGTATTCATCCGCCTGTTCCTTTACCTGTTTTACCATTGGAAATTTCAATGTGCTGGCTACACCTACCTGTAATTTACATTAAATCAGCAACTACAATTACCCTGCAGTCACCAGAATCCATTTTGGTTTGTTTACTGGTGTGCCTAAACAGGTTCTTGGTGCACTTTCTATTGTTTGAGTTTAGTTATGGTCACTAGGAGGAACCTCCCAAACCCGAAACACCAAGCAAAATTCAGATGAACACAGATTCAAGGTTAAGTAAAAAGTTATTTATTTTACAATAGCACTTTCACAGGGTTAAAGTCAGTCCAGCACCGAAATATACTCAAAATAGCACCTCCGTCTCCTACTCCTCCACTGCCTCCTGACTCAGACTTCTTTTATGCCAGACCCAGGAGTACTTTTCGTGTCACAGCACCACACGTCAGAAGCACCTCTGGGCCAAGCAGGAGACCCCCCAACAGGGCTGCCCATCAGCTCTCAGTTTGCCCTGCAGGTGTACAAAAGGTAGCTCCACCAGAGAGATGCCACCACCCTGTGTATAGGGGGAATATATGGCCCTGGGAAGCAGTCCTTCCATTATGGCCTCTTGGCCAGGAAAGGCGCCAGCAACCAACCTGGCTGGGATGCGTGTCCATCCACATCCTTCCATTATGGTATTCCATCCAGTCAAGGAATTGGCATCCATCGCCGTTGTAATGCCAGACCCTCCATTATGGCATTCGCACATTTCTTATGACTAAATGTTCACCACTATTTTTTTTGGGTTCTGACCCTCGCATGTGTTTCTATCTTTTTACTGGCTTTTTACTTTGCACTACTTTTTTCCTACTGATCTGTTTCTAAATTTTTCCATTTTCTCATTTTTCTGGCTTTTAGTTTTAGTAATTTGATCCCAACTTTTAAAATAGTTGCTATAGACATTAATCCAGCCACGTTCAGGCAAAGACTTCGTGCTCACAAACAACACAAACATCTAATTGACAAAGGACAAGGGAATCTCTCATGGGCTGGACTGGGCTGAACATGCAGCCATGTGTCAGTCCTCCTACATTTTAACAAAAGGATTTAGCAAAGCATAAAGAATCATAAAGTCAGTCACCCATTTTTGTGCCAGCATCCAGAAAGAGGACCTATCCCATCCACACAAAGCAGACACTCTTTACTCTCTTAACCTAGTCAAGTCAGGCCTGATAGGATATCCAAACTTTAATAAAAGATCTAATAGTCTCAAAAAAGTAACTAAAGGGGTATATTCCAGTTAAACCCCTGTCAGACAAGATGACTACCGTCGGGGCTTGATGTTATCGTATAATTTCTGGTATTTTATAGTGCCGGTTGTATAAGTCGAATGCGGAAAACTCACGCTATTGGACCAAGAGATTACGATATGCTAACACCCACCTGAGAGAGTAACCATGGAGCCGTTTTTTTCTACGTATTGTGCCTACGTGACCACACGGTAATACTCAAACTATTCCGAAGCCACATTTGCACTGAGTTGTGTTTTTTGTATCTCACACCCTGATACACCTTTGTCGTAAAAGCATCCCTTATCTACGATGGAGCATTTGATCAGAAGAAAATATGAAGCTGGTTTTAAATTAAAAGTCGTTGAAGTGGTGAAAGAAATCGGTTCCTGCACTGCTGCAATAAAATTTGATGCATCTGAGAAACTGGTGAGAGATTGGAGGACGCAAGAAGATGTAAAAAAAAAAAATTAAGTGTCACATTTTTGAACGGGCGTATAAGTCGGGTCTGATTTTATTATTTTTCGGGTTTCAGGACTCAACTTAAACGCGACTTATACGGTTTCCCAGAGTCGTTTAGTCATAATCTTTAGTTATGTAATCTTAGTGCACATTGGAAATCACAGCACACTCCGGTCGTGTAGTTTGACACCCTTGGCAACTGTGACAGGTTTGATTTTGTCTGAAGCCTGTCACGCACGAGCGCTTAGGGAGCAGCTGATCGACCCGGTTTGTTGCATAAAACGTCCCACGATGGAGCTACGGCAGTGTACTAATCCCTGTCTCTTTACTTCCTCAGAAAGGCCGAGGCGGCGGAGCCGTAAAGAGCGCCCGGACGTATTAACCCTTTAACCGCCAACTCCCTAAATATTCCCCATGCCAGGCAAAATCTGAACAATTTTCGTTTTTTTACTTTTTTACATTTTTTTTACATTTTTTACATTTATTCAAGCAGTATTGACCACTAAATGTTGTGCAAGTTGCCAGTGTATACACGAAATCTATAAATGTAACCTGAATTCTCAGCTAAGCAAAACATCTTGATACCAAACCGTGCCCTTTTCAATGGTAGATACTGTCGAAACTGTAAGCGGCCCTTCCATGACAATAAACTTTCATCAACTGCAACTGACGGTCCTGGCATGTAGGGCAACTGAAATGCTTCAAATAAATGATCAATCAAAGGACGTAGCTTGAACAAGTGATCGCGGTTTGGATCTTTCTTATCTGGCTCGTTTCTGTTGTCATTCAAATGAAAGAATTTCAGCAGCAAAGAGAATCGGTTACGTGTCATGACAGCTGCAAAAATAGGTGTTGCATACATAGGATCTGTAGACCAGTACATCTCAATATCTGGTTTTCTGATTATTCCCATCAATATCAAAATCCCAATGAATTTTTTCATTTCGTTTTCATCCGTGCTTGGTTTGACACTAACACGGGAATGTGGAGGTAAATTGGGATTTTTCTCAATAAACTGTGCTGCATACAGATTTGTCTGATGAACAAAATGTCTGATCAAATCAGGTGACACAAACAGCTCATAAAACTGCTCAGCAGTGTAATTGTTTACATCAACAATAAAGCCACACGTTCCCTCAAACGAATGCAGAAAAGGTAGTTCACCTCGGGCAGCAGCCCAGCTGAGATGCTGGGGATACACCCACTCAGCGCCGTCATCCGATGCGTCTTCATTCACAGTATCATGCAGCGCACGTTGCTGCTCATCACTGTCGCTAAAATCTTCTTCAGAACTGCTACAATCATGATCAGAACTGTCCAAAATCGCCTGCAAAGCCTCACTTGAAGTCAGTTTACGTTTCGCCATATTCACAGCTGTTACATGCGAATCACGTCACATGACCTGCCAAAACAACCACAGACTTGTCGAAATACAACGTAGTAATAATACCCACGCCAAACCGTCAGTTATACTACTTGCCAGGCATTCATATAACCACAGGCAAATGTGCCGGATAATTCCGGCAGTATGGCGTTAGCAATAAAACAACGGTGCCGGATATATCCGGCAGAGGGCGGTTAAGGGGTTAAGGAAATGCACACTTCCGGGTTCCTTTGTAGCATCTGACGAGCCCTGATGACGTCAGACTCCCAGAAACCACCGCAACACTTCCCAGCATCCCTCCACGTTATTTCCTGTCCGCCATTATAAAATGTCCGTCCTTCCCTGTTTTGATTGTCAATTTTGAGTTGCTAAAACTGAACTGACCTTTTTGATTTACAGTATACGGGGCGTAAAAACCCCAACCCTTAATCTGTTTCGTGTACTTATTTCACAAGCCATAGGGGCAGGCTACTGTCTGTGTGAGAGATGACAATCAATGAGTAACACTGCTTAGCTATCAATGCAGCTGCTAAGAAAGAAGGACAGCGGGTGGTTCAAACTGCACAAATAGAAGAGAGGCTTGTCTCTCTGATGCCTCATGTTGGTTGTACCACAACAGAATTGTTAAAGGAAAAAGACAAGGCCAGGAGTATGGCTGAACTCTCCACACCTGACAAACATTCATAAAGCCACAAGCGCTGTCAGGAAGTGAGCCGAATGCCCGTCAGGATACAATGACCTCATCACACAATTCGGAAATTTGAAACGGTGCTGAAATGTTATCATGGAGTCATGCTATCTGTCATCCTTAAGGGAACAAGATCAAGCAACTGCAGTCTTACCTCTGACACACTCACTGCCTAGAAATTGTGTAATGCGCCTCAGGCTTGAGGACCATGACTGTAGGGCAAAGGGAGACAGACAGAATCTTACAAGCTCTCGACACGAATGAAACAGGCTCTGGCAGTAAGTCAGCTCTTGATAACATGCACTCCTCCTCATCTTGTGTAACGTATGGTTTAATATCAACCACAACTGAACTATCACACACATCTTTTTTGACTTAAACTATTCAAGATATACCAAAGTGAAGACCCTAAATGTGAGCTTAGGCACATGTTTCTGGAATGCCCCCTGCTCAGATGTTATTGCAATAAAATCTTTGCTTAGGTAGCATTTGCCTGCTGTGTGTTACTGTAAGTGCCCTGCTACCTCTGAGTGCTCTTTTTTTGAAAGCCCCTTAGGAAATCTCCACCAATCGCAAACTTTCTCTTAAAACTTCTCATCAGTTAAGTTAAACGAACACCTTTGGCATGTGGAAAGAAATTGGCATACGGACACAAAAAGCCCACCTAATCAACAAATGGGTCAAGCTTTGAATCACTGAGCTCTAAATGTGTTAATGCTGGCGATTTCTATTTTACTTACAGTACTTATTTAATGACCGTTTGGTCATCAGTTGTTTCGGTGCTTTAAGGAGTTTTCACACCTAGTTCATTTGAAGTGTTTTTTAAACTCTGGAGAGGTTTCCCCTGTAGTCATCTTTGTTTAGGTTCAGTAAATGTGAGCATCTCTAGTGCAGACCAAAGTGACAGAACTGAGACCCCAACTGAGACCCTTTAGAAACAGTGGTCTTCATGCAGTAACAAGCAACACTGGAACAGTTTGCATTGATGATCAATGTGATTCAACACAGGTCTGATCTAACTACAGGACACAGAGTGCATTATGGGATACATTTCATCCAGTAATTTGGCAATCTCAGTATAAAAATAAACATACACATGCCAACAAATCTGCACAGAACACCTGGCACAAGTACCAGTCATCCTGATAAATCCTAGCACCTGATTGAGCTTCAGAGACTCTTTATTTCTCACAAGATCAGGTAGAAGTTGACTACTTGAAAAATTAAAAGGTTAAAATTAGCTTGTAATGGGCTAGATCAATCCAAATACAGAGTTAGTTAGAAACAAATTCCCTGTTTGATCAAATTGAATCCCCTAATCTGCACCACTGGGTGTCCTGTCAATGTGATTGCACTTCTAGTGCCAATTACTTTGATAACTATGTAGTGTCACGCATGTATGTCAGTAGATCACCTCCTGACCTCGCACCACCCCGGGACGAGAGGGGGCACTGTTGCTAATGGTATCATCTCTTTCTTCTCCAGCAGTGATGAGACGACACCCAGTGAGGGCAACTGACTCCGTCCCATCCAGTCGGAGGAGCATAAAAGCGAGATGCCCACAGAAGATGATTCTGGACACCCGACTCATGAGAGAAGGAACTCCAAACTACACTTGATCTAATAAAGATCCCTTGTCATGGGCATTTCTGTTTTGTTATTGTGCCATCATGCACCATTTTAGTTTTTTCCAGCAATTATTAAACGGTGTGACCCAGCTGGTGCCCGAGCATTTCTTCAGTCCAATTGTTGTACCTCACATGACCACAGTAGTCAATGTTAGTCCAACAGTCCCAAGTGAACATTATGAACATGTATATAAAGGCCTAAAGACAGTAGATCTCATTCATTCATTCATTCATTTTCCATTGCTTATCTGAGACCCGGTTGTGGGGACGACAGTCTTAGCAATGAAGCCCACGTGTCCCTTTACCCAGCCACGCTTGCCAACTGATACTGTGGGCTTCCAAGGTGTTCCCAGGCTATTTGGAAGGTCTAGTCCTCACAGTGAGCTTTGGGTCTTCCTCAAAGTCATCAACCCAGCTGGCCATGCCCATAAAACCTCCATAGGTGCCTGAAGCACCTCAGTTGGCTCCTCTCGATGCAGACGGTCAGTGGCTCTGTTCCAGCCCTCCCGGATGTCTTCGCTTCTCACCCAGTTCTCTAAAGGAGAGCCTAACTATCCTGTACATGAAGCTCATTTCGTGATCTCATCCTTTCGCTCATCTCCACAGGTGAGGGTAGGAACTTAGGTCAACTGGCTCAGCTCCTTCTTCACCACTATAGATATAGCACTTAACAGCACTTGCCACCCTGACCTGTCCATTGACTTCCTCTCACTTATGAACAAGACCCCAAGGTACTTAAACTCCTCCACCTGAGGTAGTAACTCACCTCCCACTTGGGGATGACAGTCCATCTGTTTCCAACTACCCAAACTAAACAGAGGTGACGTTCATTGAGGAGTGAAAATTAAAGGCGCCTGATACATTCACTTGTCTGAATGAAACTGAAGCCCATCACTGTATGCCCTCACCAGAACTTGCCGTCTTCTGCACAGTGTAGTGTGCAAAGTGACAAACCATTTTCGTGTACTCTTCTAGTTACCAGATAATCATCCTCATACTCACAGAACAAAATGCGTAATTACTACAAATGTGGAGGTGCAAAAATGCTGCTGTTTTTGATCCTTCATGATGATTCTTCCTTGGAAAAAGTCATTTCTGCCCACAGAAAGAAGCTTCACAATACATCCTTGGGGTGGCTATTAATTTGTTTAGTTCGCTTGAAAGTTGGTGTGTGAAATGCAACCGTCCTAACTGGAGATTGAAACAAAGCAACCAATTAACTCCTGATCTGGCAAACTTCCTTACTCTGTGACTATTTTAGAGCGGCTTTTCTCAATACATACAGTGCATCCGGAAAGTATTCACAGCGCATCACTTTTTCCACATTTTGTTATGTTACAGTCTTATTCCAAAATGGATTAAATTCATTTTTTTCCTCAGAATTCTACACACAACACCCCATAATGAGAACGTGAAAAAAGTTTACTTGAGGTTTTTGCAAATTTATTAAAAATAAAAAAACTGAGAAATCCCATGTACATAAGTATTCACAGCCTTTGCTCAATACTTTGTCGATGCACCTTTGGCAGCAATTACAGCCTCAAGTCTTTTTGAATATGATGCCACAAGCTTGGCACACCTATCCTTGGCCAGTTTCGCCCATTCCTCTTTGCAGCACCTCTCAAGCTCCATCAGGTTGGATGGGAAGCGTCGGTGCACAGCCATTTTAAGATCTCTCCAGAGATGTTCAATCAGATTCAAGTCTGGGCTCTGGCTGGGCCACTCAAGGACATTCACAGAGTTGTCCTGAAGCCACTCCTTTGATATCTTGGTTGTGTGCTTAGGGTTGTTGTCCTGCTGAAAGATGAACCGTCGCCCCAGTCTGAGGTGAACAGCACTCTGGAGCAGGTTTTCATCCAGGATGTCTCTGTACATTGCTGCAGTCATCTTTCCCTTTATCCTGACTAGTCTCCCAGTCCCTGACGCTCAAAAACATCCCCACAGCATGATGCTGCCACCACCATGCTTCACTGTAGGGATGGTATTGACCTGGTGATGAGCGGTGCCTGGTTTCCTCCAAACGTGACACCTGGCATTCACACCAAAGAGTTCAAGCTTTGTCTCATCAGACCAGAAAATTTTCTTTCTCATGGTCTGAGAGTCCTTCAGGTGCCTTTTGGCAAACTCCAGGCGGGCTGCCATGTGCCTTTTACTAAGGAGTGGCTTCCGTCTGGCCACTCTACCATACAGGCCTGATTGGTGGATTGCTGCAGAGATGGTTGTCCTTCTGGAAGGTTCTCCTCTCTCCACAGAAGACCTCTGGAGCTCTGACAGAGTGACCATCAGGTTCTTGGTCACCTCCCTGCCTAAGGCCCTTCTCCCCCAATCACTCAGTTTAGATGGCCGGCCAGCTCTAGGAAGAGTCCTGGTGGTTTCGAACTTCTTCCACTTATGGATGATGGAGGCCACTGTGCTCATTGGGACCTTCAAAGCAGCAGAAATTTTTCTGTAACCTTCCCCAGATTTGTGGTTCAAGACAATCCTGTCTCGGAGGTCTACAGACAATTCCTTTGACTTCATGTTTGGTTTGTGCTCTGACATGAACTGTCAACTGTGGGACCTTATATAGACAGGTGTGTGCCTTTCCAAATCATGTCCAATCAACTGAATTTACCACAGGTGGACTCCAATTAAGCCGCAGAAACATCTCAAGGATGATCAGAGGAAACAGGATACACCTGAGCTCAATTTTGAGATTCATGGCAAAGGCTGTGAATACTTATGTACATGTGCTTTCTCAATTTTTTTATTTTTAATAAATTTGCAAAAATCTCAAGTAAACTTTTTTCACATTGTCATTATGGGGTGTTGTGTGTAGAATTCTGAGGAAAAAAATGAATTTAATCCATTTTGGAATAAGGCTGTAACATAACAAAATGTGGAAAAAGTGATGCGCTGTGAATACTTTCCTGATGTACTGTATATTGCAGAAAAATAAATATTCTAGGGACCAGGAGTCTTTGGAAAACAAAAACATTAGTCTAGTTAAGCCAAATGATCGGCAGTTTTGTAAATTCACAGTGTGCTGACTGCAGTGGAATCAAATGATGATGTTGGGGTCTATCATTGGTGACAGCAAGTTGTCCATCCACTGTAAGGGGTATTTGAAGGAAGGAGGAATCAACATAGCAGGGCCACACACCACAACTGTAGTTCGGAAAAAGAAAAAAAATGAAAATGCCAGCTGCTATAACTTATCTACTTGGTACTTAAAACTCAAAGTCTTCCCTAACATATCTGAACTATGCATGAATTAAGATTACTAGTCGTGAAAACAAACTCTATTTAAAATGAATCAATAGAATGTTGCTTTTGCATTTGCACTAGCAGCTGTGGTTTACAGGCTAAGGCCTTGGAGTGTCAGCCATCAAAGCTGCCAGGTCAGCTCTAACTTCAAAATCAATGTGGGACGCTTAGCAGGTCACTGCTCCATTTGTAAGATATGTAGGCACACAACTGGGAAGTCAAATTGCATAAAGGATGTTAGAGAAATGTACAATGTGATAAAACTAACCGTATTTGAAACTTTCAAGCTCTTTGGATGGTCTCAGCTTCTAAAATGTATCATATATTCTTCCATTGCAACATTTTTTTGCATTTACTTTAATCCCTGCTCAGAATCAAGTGGATTTAGAAAACGGGAAGAGGGCTGCTTTCTGTTATAAGTTTGTGGTCCTGTCAGGGGTTCCTCCCTTCAACTCAATGCTTCCATGATGGGTTTTGCCCTGCAGGACTCCAAGCTGGATTAAGCAAGGAGGAAAATGGATGAATGGCTAGACTGTAGTCCTGGGTTCGACTGGTGTCCCATGCAGGATTGGTTACCATCTTGTTCCTGAGGCCTCAAGACTCTTTTAAGGTAAATAGAAAAATAAAGGTAATTAATAATGAAGTACAGTCAGGCCTTGCAATTTGCTGGGAATCTTTGAAAATCAGTAAATGTAAAAACCTGCAAGGGGCGATACACTATGCGTCTCTTCAGTTCCACCGAGGGGGGGGTAAACATTAACATTATACAAAGTTATTGTCTGTTATACCTGCATTTTTTTCACTCTTTAATTAATTGTTTTTTATCAGTATGCTGCTGCTGGAGTATGTGAATTTCTCCTTGGGATTAATAAAGTATCTATCTATCTATCTATCTATCTATCTATCTATCTATCTATCTATCTATCTATCTATCTATCTATCTATCTATCTATCTATCTATCTATCTATCTATCTATCTATCTATCTATCTATCTATCTATCTATCTATCTATCTATCTATCTATCTATCTATCTATCTACATGTACATCCTGATGTCAATATTACATTCTACTGTATTTAGGTAACAGTAAAATGCGAAACTCAGGTTAGTGCTATATACCGAGGCCTACCTGTAAATTGAAAAAAGATTCATATCCACTTTCCCCACCAGAGTAGCTGCTGCCATGGCTTCATGAATTTCCTGGTCTTTTTTCTTGGTATTCCATACTGGTGAGCAACTGCAGCAGTTGACTTGCCCAAATGAAACATATTCAATAATACAGCCTTTTCTTGTAGGGTCATCATCTCCTGGGAGCTCTTTCAGATCCACTAGAAGCCACACATTTTGCACCCATGATTATAATCTAAGGTTATTGTAGTAAATAAGTGTCAATAAACGTGAGATAGACTGATCACTGTGCAAGCAAATCAGGTGTCTGAGGCTGACTGCTGTGGTGTTCCCTCAGGCAAAGCGTGTAGTTCTGCATTTCTGCAGTGAACTATACATTTCTTTGAAATTTGGCTTATTGCAATAAATTAGTGTGCATATTTATGTTAGTATACAATAAAAATGATTAATATTACATACATTTTATGTATTTATAACTTACTAGATCTTTTTAGTTACTTTACATTTTCTCGCCTAAACATTTCGCCTGCAGTTTTCTGCATTTGGTCACAAAACCTGCAAAATAATTTCCATTTAATTATTGAAGACAAACCCGTGAATAGGCAGCTCCTTGAACTGTAAACCCACGAATCCTGAGGGCCGACTGTAATTACCATAAAGCAACTTATAATGAGGTCTGCTGATAATGGCGCGCCCCATAACACTCAAATGTTTGATTAATAGAGTAATTGGAGTTACGCCTTAGCAGTTTCAGTGATGTGTCACCTGGAGGTTACTGTGGAAGCAAACTGTGGGGTAGTGTAGTGGGGTGCTGGCGCGCCACTCACAGTTTTCAGAGATGGTCTCTGCACGGATCACTAAGGGAGTTCTCCTATTACTCTACGAGGAGGCCGCTACTGAGCCAGACGTCGTGGGTTTACTGCTGACCACCGGCAGATCGCCGCAGTGCAAATCTATGAACTGATATTCTTTGGAGTTGTGAGTTCACAGTACTTCAGGTGGGTATAATTTGCTTTGGCACTTAAATGTTAATGTATTGCTACACCATTTCAAAAAGCTTTATATTCTTGAGTTATTTATTCTTTTAAATTTTATACGGTACAGAAATATGTTACAGAAAAATAAATGTGTCTTCCTGCATTCTGATGGCAAATCACGAGTATGACGGACACACCTCTGGCCAGACTCAAATCCTTAACAAACAGTAGTAAAGGATTTTATTTAATATTTTAAAACAGTTGAAAATAAGATTTTAGGTAAAATACATTTTATTTATGTGCAGAACGGTGGCACAGTGGTAGTGCTGCTGCCTCACAGTAAGCGCACCCGGGTTTACGTCTTGAGTCCTCCCTGCATTGAGGTTTCACGTTCTCCCCATGTCTGCGTGGGTTTCCTCCCACTGTTCATGCGTATGCAGGTTAGATGAAGTGGTGACGCCAAATTGGCCTGTGTGTGTGTTTGCACTGTGATGGAGTGGCACCCTGTCCAGGGTTTGTGCCTAATTTAGTTTTTCTGGGATGAGGCAATGATGTTGGATGAGAAGTCCTGACTTGCAAATGGCAGTACAATTCTTTCCAAAGGTGTTCAGTAAGGCTGAGGTCAAGGCTCTGTGCAGGCCACTCAGGTTCCTCCATATCTATAGACCTGGCTTTGTGCACAGGGGCACAGTCATACTGGAACAGAAAACTGTTGCCATAAAGTTGGAAACACACAATCATCTCAAATGTTTTTGTATGTTGTAGCATCACTAGAACCAATGGGCCTAACCCAGACCCTGAAAATCAGCCCCAGACCATCATCTTTGCTCCACCAAACTTCACAGTAGACACTTTGCAGTGCAGAAGGTAGTGTTTTTCTGGCATCTGCCAATCCCCGATTTGTCCATCAGACAACCAGATAGTGAAGTGTGAATCATCACTCCAATGAAGACGTTACGACTGCTTTAGATTCCAACTGCATTGTGCTTTACACCACTCCAGCTGAAATTCTTCATTAACCATAGTGCCATGACTGGCAAATTTACTGTCTTTAATCAACTCAACACAAACTAAAAATGAAGTTACTGTGTAATAAAAAATGTTTTAAAAGGAAGAACATGTATTCTCTCCTGCTTTATGCCCTATGCTAGCTGGGATATGCTGTCTAATTGATATGCTGTTTCCTAAAGAGAAGATGTCTAACTTGTCAATTTGTTGCATTCATTGTAAAAGACTAACGAAAAAATAAGGAGGGTCAAGTGAACAGTTTTGTATCTACTGTAACCCATATATCTGATTTATTAATAACATATGTTACGTGATGTTCATAATGTGTGCCTGTGCATGGTGGTCGACTGGTGACACCCTGGGGCCCACGGAGGTCTTAATCTGGCTAATACAATGAGCAGCCATCCATCAAAATGTAACTTTTATTAAAACATAAGCAGAATAGGAATTTGTTTAAATTAAAGTGCTATTGGCTTTCAAAGGAAGCACACTTAAGACCTGTTTTCAGTTTCTAAGATCTAAGAGAGTAATATCTA
Source organism: Erpetoichthys calabaricus (assembly GCF_900747795.2). NCBI lineage: Eukaryota > Metazoa > Chordata > Cladistia > Polypteriformes > Polypteridae > Erpetoichthys > Erpetoichthys calabaricus. Next base: position 49,510,395 of record NC_041394.2, read on the forward strand.
AGAAAAAAAGACAGATTATGATTATTTGCAAGAGTGCCCAGATTTTGAAATTGCCAGTTCATGGCCTTCCATGCAACCGCAGAAGTTGACATGATAAATGGCTGCTTTCCGCTTGAGGCTTACGGAGCTCAACTGCTTTCAAGGAACACACATAAAGAGCCCATTGAATTTAATGTTCACTCGCCACCCTTCAGAGCATGTCACATAATTACAGCTCATACAAAAAGGAATCTATATTCATGTCGAAGATAAACGAAGCACACACAGCTCCTGCTGACTTCTTTAGCCGTTTCAGGCTCATCGATACAAAAATCGTAAGTTCACAGACTCCTTATTAACTAAAATAACTGGATGATTTCCAATGGTGGATCAATTTGTTGCATTAAATGGATTCCTTGTTTAAGCAGGTAACTTATTTCTTCTCTCATTTTGTGTATGAAAAATGACCAACAATATGCTTTACATTACAAAAAAGAAATTAGAACAATCAATGAATCAAGCAGACTTTGGGCAGTAAGCGCTGCCACCTCACCATCCTGGGGGCATTTCTCTGCTCTGCTTGCACATTTTCCTCATGTTACAGACTTCCCAAAGGTGTTGTAACATACAGAGGGCACACCAGCTCCCCAAACTCAACACAGACAGACTCAGACACAGGTTCAGCACAACACACAGGCTTTATTCTGTGGGAAACGCTTCCCAAAATCATTTCCCACCAACACTAATGCACAGTCCAGTATAACACCAAGCAGTGCACAGTAACAGCAAGCACTTTGTCTCTGTCTCTGCCTCCACTCTTCCCAGCAAGTGTTGCCCTCTCCTTCCCAACTCTGGCTCTTGGAACAGTGGCTTCTTTTATCCTGCACCCAGGAGTACTTCTGGTAGCCTGTCAGCGTGGTCCGGAAGCACTTCCAGGTGAGGTGGAAGCCTGACAAAGTAGGGTTCCACAGTCCTTGCAGCACCCCCTGGCAGCACCCATGGAACACAAAGGGCTGAACCAAACTGTAATTTCCATGAAGACCTTTGGGAATCTGAGGTACTGCTGCAACCTTGGGGGGCTGCCATGTAGTCCTCCAGGGGAGATAAGGGAGGTAAGGGACCTGGCCATCTGCCGCAGGGTGTAGGTGAGTTTTATCAAAGTCTCTAAACTAGCCAGGTGGTCGTGGTGAGCGTATTCTGTGATGGGCTGCTGTCCCACTCAGAGTTGCTTCCAGTGACAGATTCTGGTTCTTCAGGGTGCATTGGGATAAATGGGTAATGGAAACAGAAGTATCAATTGGATTTTATTTTTATTGTATATTAGGAAAAGGATGTTACCATGATGCACTTATAAAACAATTAAGCAAATGCCACAAAATATATCATTTTTTATCTTACAGTATATAGTGTCTTTCATAGAGATTTTGTTAGGGAAACTATTAGTGAACAGTCACCATTATTAATTGAATCCAAGATGGATATCCCTAATTACATCAATCCTGATGGAGCCTGCACAGTGACAAGAATATTCTTTAATTATTGAGAATTTTCCCTAACACTTTACAAAATTTAAGGGACACCAATTCTTGGCTTGAAATCTAATATGGATAATTGAAATACAGTAAACGTGAAAGAGCCTACAACAGTAAAAATGAACCGCACAAGAGTTAAGTAGCAAGAAGGTTCAGTCAGCTTGGTAAGTTAGCAACAGACAGCCACCTACAAAATTTTAAAAAAAGTACCATTAAGAGAATGATGATAGGCCCTGACAAGCAGAATTAGGACATTAGAACAATCTGGACATGAACAGGCCATTCAGCCCAACACAACTTGCCAGGCCTGTCCTCTTAATTCTTCTAAAAAACCATCAAGTTGAGTTTTGAAAGTCCCTAAAGTCCTGCTGTCTGCCACACCAATTAAGGAGAACAGCCCAGAGTGGAGACGCCATAAAGCTAAAGTCAACGTTACCAAGAGTTGTATAGCAGTGATCTGGAATGGAAGATCTGAATACTCTGGCATTCAGATACAGGAGAAGCAGAGACAATGGTTAGGTGGAGAAGCTGGAGTTTACAGCTTTGTAAGATGATGGCAGAGTTTCGAAAATACTTCAGTACTTGACACAAAGACAGATGAATTTACAGAAAATGGATGGATGGACTAATGTCCACATCCATATTTGGTTGGAATGAAAACTCACATACACTATATGGCCAAATGTCTGTGAACACAGACCTTCACACCTATATGAACCTGCTGGACATCCCATTCCAAAACTATGGGCATTAACATGGAGTTGGCCTCACCTCTATGGCTATAACAGACTCCACTCTTCTTGGAAGATCTTCCACTAAATTGTGAAGTGTGACTGTAGTAATTTGTGGCTAATTTAGCTTTTGTGGATTCAGGCACTGATGTTGGTTGAGAAGTCCTGACTTGCAATTGGCAGTACAATTCTTTCCAATGGTGTTCAGTAAGTCTGAGGTCAGGGCTCTGTGCATAAAGTTGAAAACACACAATCGTCTCAAATGTTTTTGTATGTTGTAGCATCACTAGAACCATTGGGCCTAGCCTAGACCCTGAAAATCAGCCCCAGACCATCATCTTTGAGCCTCCAAACATCACAGTAGACACTTTGCAGTCTAGAAGGTAGTGTTCTCCTATCATTTGCCAATCCCAGATTAGTCCATCAGACGGCCAGATAGTGAAGTGCGAGTCATCACCCCAAAGAAGACATTACCACTGCTGCAGATTCCAATTACGGCGTGCTTTACACTACTCCAGCTGACATTCTTCATTACCCATAGTGTGCAGCTACACAGCCATGGAAATTCATTTTTGGGACGCACAGTTCTTGTGCTAATGTTGTGTGAGTGATGCCATAGAGGAGAGACGATTTTTACGAGCTATGTGCTTCAGTACTCAGTCGGCCTGCTCTGTGAATTTGCGTGGTCTGTGCTTTGTGGCTGAGCTGTTGTTGCTCCAAGGTGCTTCCAGTTCACAATAACAGCACTTACAGTCGACTGTCACAGGTATAGCAGAGCAGAAATTTCATACACTGACTTGCGGCAAAAGTGGCATTCAATGACAGTGCCACGATTAAAGTAACTGAGCTCTTCAGCATGTGTTTGATTTTATGGTCCTGTTAACAACGGGTGCTGTTGAAAGTCTTGCACTCAGTGATTTGGTGGGGTGTCCACATACATTTGGCTGTACAGTGTATCATAGGTGCTCCCTAGTGTTATATTTGAAAATACTTTTTACATTTACATTTATTTTCTTAGCAGATGCTTTTATCCAAAGCAACTTATAAAGGAGGTCAACGTAATTAAATACATCAGTCTGGGGACTGTTTGGGAACAAGTGTTACAAGACAAGGGTGCAAAATTGATTTCAATAAGTGAAAAACCCCAAAGAAAATATAAACTCATTACAAGTTCCAGATTTACAAACGTTAACAGCTAATATCAATTAGACTGAAATTCACCAAACAAGAGAGTTTTCAAATGCTTCGTAGTCAAACACTTTGAGGGAGTCAGAGTTCTGAATGGAGGTGGCCAGCTTGATCCACCAGCCAGGAACTACACATGAAAAGAGTATGGGCTGTGTCACAAATGTGCACATGGGAAGCAGCTAAAGTGTCTAAATGAGAGAAATTCCATGCCAGACCAGAGGGTGGCGCAGTGCACTAACCTTTTTTCTCACTTTCCTGCAGACCATTCACGGGAAATTCCACCTGGCCCTGATGATGTCACTTCCAGTTCCATCCTTGTCGTCACTTCCAGTTCTGGACCCTTGCATGATGTCACAACCGGAGAAGAACCCATGACCGAAGAGACTTCTGGTTCCGGTGCTTTTGATGACGTTACATCCAGGTCCGAACCTATGGAAGAGGACCCTTCCGCTTCCGCCCTCACTGACTTCACTTCCTTTTCTGGCATTTAAAGCCGCCATATTTGACTAACCTAATCAGTTCTGTTTTGGACTCCGTTCTGAGCACAACAGTACTAGCAATTTATCCATTAGCAGCCTGGGAATATTATATGGGTGGCTGCCCCAAACCTTTTTATGACTCTTGTGTCTTTGACAACTGAGATGAGGTGGCGTCTTCAGATGTCGGTAACCAGCAGGCCTGAGTGGTCGAGAAGCAGCACAGGACCTCACACGTGTCTCCATATTTAGGTACAGGCCAACTGACTGCTAAGCAGGCAAGCGTCAAGAATTTGAACTTAATACGTACCACTACAGGAAGCCAGGGTACTGATCATAAATAAATACCAGCCTATGGCAGGGTACACACACTCAAGTCTTTACATTAAAGAAAAACACTTTAATAAAGACAAGGACAACTCTACACCCCAGCTGAGAATTAAACCTGGTGGCAAGCCGAAGTGAAGTAGCAACTTTCCATGCTGCGTTTCTGTTCTGCCTCCAAGCACATTGCTGGATCTGTCCATTTTTAGTAACTGCTTGACCCAGTTTTAGGTGAGCAGTGGATAGGAAGCCAGACATCAAGTCAAATGTAGTGCCAGTTCATTGTAGGGCACACTCACACTCATGCTCACACACACCCTCAAACTCACGCATGACTGGCAAATTTACTGTCTTTAATCACCTCAACACAAACTAAAGATGAAGTACCTGTGTAATAAAAAATGTCGTAAAAGGAAGAACATGCAGACTCTACACAGGTGGTGACCAGACCAGGGTTTCAGTAGGCAGACATGTTAACTGCTATGCCACCATTTGACCCCTGGAAGCTTCAGCAATGAAAAAAATCACAAAAAGTGACAAATATTTTTATGTAAGTCTGTGTCCTGATGTTTGTTAATCAGGACTTGCTTCCTTGTCTTCTCAAGGATGTTATGACGCTGGAGCTAATAAATATTAGAACTGCACTTTGGGGTTTTCTGTTTTGTGTATCTCTGCAATACACAGTGGTATGCAGGTTATGCGTGCAAAGAGCATAGCCGGCCAACACCCATCTACCATGTGAAAGTGCCCAAGCGTTGGGCTCCTGTTGAAGTCTTATCTGACTCTGGTGGGCTCACCCTCCCCCTGCCCCCACCAATCAGCCCCTAATCACAGAGCACCAGGAAGTGACCGGAAGAGAGGAGAGTAAACTTCCCTGAGGACTTCATAGCCATGGCGTGACTTTAACCTCTGGATTGCCACTCTGTTATTGCAGTATGATAGCTCTTTATCATCCTTTGATCAGAATCACTAATTAGATCTTTCTCCCTTGCTTGTCTAAAGCTTGGAATGATTAAAGAGAAATCACCTTGTCATTAAATTCAGTTATCCAAGAAGTTGCTGGACCATAAATCCACAGCATGAAGCTTTGGTTTTTGCTGCTTAGAAGGTAATTAGCGCCACTGATGGAATGTCGCTTCATGTCACTGGTAATATCAACTCCTAATAAACTAAAGACACGAGGCAGTTTATTAATTTGGAACAGAACAGTTGTACTGATGTAAAATAAATGCCTTTGAAGTGTAACTTCACACACCTAAACCCTGGTGGTGACAGGGTCCACAAAATGTGCTTTTGTTTATATCTCTTCCTTTGTCCTGTCTCATGTAGTGTAAAATCAAGATGGTTTCATTCCTTGATTGAGATTCCGCACATCTTTGAATAGAATGATTTGGGTCAGGCGATGGGTAATCTGACTGCTCTGTTTACTGAGCACAACACCCATCTTTGGTTCTCCCTCCATTTTAATCATGCACACATTATTTGTGTCCAGTACCATTGAATATTAAAGTACTTATAAATGGATTAATTAACCTAATTCATCCTCTTAATCAAGTTCATATTCATGTGAGCCCAGAGCCTATCCTGGAAGCACTGAGCATAAGGATGGGACATTGGGTAAATAGCTTAATATAATACGTGTGGTCTTGTTATCTATATGGATATACAAGGTGTGATCAAAAATACGGTGAATGTTTTATGTGAATGTTTATTGCAGTAAAAGATTTACAACTACTAGTCACCCTCAAAATACTCTCCTCCACTTTGAATACACTTATCCCAATGCTCCTGCCACTTTGTGAAGCAGTTCTGGAAGTTTTCTTTCGAGAGTGTCTTTAGCTGGGCTGTCATGGCTGCCTGGATGTCCTCAATGGACTGAAATCGTTTGCCTTTCATGATCATTTTCAATTTAGGGAACAGACAGAAGTTGCACGGTGCCAGATCCGTCGAATAAGGTGGATGCGGACACAGCATAATGTTTTTATTCGACAGAAATTGTTGTACTAGAAGGGATGTGTAACAAGGAGCGTTGTCATGATGAAGAACGAAACCGTTTCAACATTTTCCTTGGTTATTGATGTTGAAGAATGTCCTGATCTTTTCTCGTCTCAACCGAGTCAGATCCATTACAAAATCAATCAAACCAGTCAAACAGTCTTAATTGTCGGTGCGTGTCACCATAAACCGATTTTTGCAATCTAAAAACAAAATTTCATGTTAATGCATTGCTCAATATCCATTATTAACGACAAACTTGAAAAATACACAAACTCAACAGTAGCTCACAAACGACTGACAGTATCAAACAAGTTGAAACTTGTCACAAACTAGGCTCTAGTATGGACACGTCAGAACCTGCATTGAATTGTTTTGCATTGCTCTTGGATGGTGCTCTGCATCAACATTCACCGTACTTTTTGATCACACCTCGTAAAAGTAATTATCTCATTCAAATGTAATGGTATTTGTATTTTATATAGTGCCATTAAAAGTGTGCTAAATCACAAAGCCTGGTAAAGAGCACTTGACACTCATAAGATATTATAGAAGGAGCTTCAAAGTAAGCAGTACTGCACATCAAGACGGCTTTGTGCTGTGTGTATTAAAAGGCGCCCTGCTCATGATACAGTAAATATAGAAAATGAATATATAGAAGGGTGAACTGGAGGTGACTGCCAGCATTCTTTATGTTTGAGCACCACACGCGCCTCTGTTGCTTTTGAAATTAAATAGAGTCGGCCGGTTCCAAGTGTCAACTGGATGATAACATACATACAAGACCGCAAGACAAGCTCATTAGTGCGTCTTCATTGTTTGTTATATATATCTATACTAATAAAAGGCAAAGCCCTCACTCACTGACTCACTCACTGACTCACTCACTGACTCACTCACTCACTCACTCACTCACTCACTCACTCACTCACTCACTCACTCACTCACTCACTCACTCACTCACTCACTCACTCACTCACTCACTCACTCACTCACTCACTCACTAATTCTCCAACTTCCCGTGTAGGTGGAAGGCTGAAATTTGGCAGGCTCATTCCTTACAGCTTACTTACAAAAGTTAGGCAGGTTTCATTTCAAAATTCAAAGCGTAACGGTCATAACTGGAACCTCTTTTTTGTCCATATAAAGTAATGGACGGCAGCTCGCTGGCCGTGGGAGGCGGGGTTGCGGGGGTTGTGTATCGCGTCATCACGCCTCACACGTAATCACGTGAACTGACTGTGAAGGAGAAAGGACGGCCTTATACGGCATTCGTTTATAAAACAGCGGACAGGCTGTGTAAAGGCAGCTTCACAAAAAAACAGATCCTTAACAAATTGTTATTGGTATATTTTCCCTCAGTTTAAAAAGGTTTTCTTTTCTTCTTAATAAAAATTTAAAAGCAGAACTTCGCCGCTGCAAAACACGCCTGACTTTATTGAAAAGAAACTAAACTTGCAGCGCCGCCGCTATTCAATGACACTTGCCTAACGCCTGACTTTATTGAAAAGAAACTAAACTTGCAGCGCCGCTCTTCAACAACGCGCCGCTATTCAATGACACTTGCCTATCGCCTGACTTTATTGAAAAGAAACTAATCTTGCTGCGCCGCTATTCAATCACTCGCCGCTATTCAATGACACTTGCCTAACGCCTGACTTTATTGAAAAGAAACTAAACTTGCATATGATCTGCTTCTCAAAACTGAAGGCACCGTGGCTGATGTTAGCTGACTTGCTGGCCAACCATAAGCGTTACCTGGTAGGTAACCACCCATTTCCCATTGGGATTAATAAAGTATCTATCTATCTATCTATCTATCTATCTATCTATCTATCTATCTATCTATCTATCTATCTATCTATCTATCTATCTATCTATCTATCTATCTATCTATCTATCTATCTATCTATCTATCTATCTATCTATCTATCTATCTATCTATCTATCTATCTATCATACAATCAGATTGTGAATCAGACTACGAATGCCGTGAATGTAATTACCCCGATCTACATACTAGAGAAAACCTCAATGAAGAAGAAACAGTGTGTAAGCATACATATTAACACATGTGCAATTAAACGTGTGCATTTACGGGGTGATTTCTCAGGCTTAAGAGCTCGCCTTTTATTAATAAGGTAAATGCAAACTGTTTTCATTCTGAAGGGCACAAACCACATTGGATTTCAGCCGTTAAACGAGCAAAAATGTCGGTACACCAGATAAATAAGCGCAACATATTATCAGTTGTATTGTATGCTTACAATACATATAGAAATGTGTTAATCGTTAACTAATAGTATGGGATGGTGTTTTTCGACTCGCGCCTTGATTTAAACGATTCCATGTCTTGGTGGGTTTGCGTAGCTTATTGTCAATATCTTTACACCTGTTTTTAAGACTTATTGACTGAAACGGGCTTTCACGAAAAAAGTTAGGGCTTTGCTATACACCCTCCACAAGTTAAGGAAGTAAAAATAAAGGTATATATTTCTGTTTTATTTAAACCTTTTAAGTTCGTATGCATAGCCCCATTTGGCTGTTTTAGTTTTTTTTTTCTTTCTTCAGTAATATTTAATCTACTTAAAGAAAAACAACATATGCATTTTACTTTTTTTTGTATCTCTTTAGTAATATTTTAGTGTAAAAGGATAACCAGTATTTAAACCTTTTATGTTACTTTATAAAGTTATTTTACACAATGTTGAAAAATTAATAAGAAAGCTACATATTTTGGCAGCTGCTGCTTTAATTTTCAATGAAATGAAAAAAGCTCTCCAAGAGAAAACCTCAATGAAGAAGAAACAGTTTGCACTATCTAAAAAGGAGAAACCCTCATTTATAAAGGTTTGCTGCAGATGACTTAACTGAAAATAAATGAATAGTTCCTATGTGTATAATACATATTTATCTATTTGACTTATGACTTTATTCCAGCAACTTGCAACATCTGAGGTACAATTTGTTACATTACTTTTGTTTTTTGCAGCACAGGCAGGTGAAGTGACTTCCGCAGGGTCACACAGTGGTGTCAGTACCAGGATTTGAACTGACAAGCTCCGGGTTTGCTGAAATATTACTGAAGAAAGAAAAAAAAACGAAAACGGGCAAATGGGGCTATGCATACAAATGTCCATCCATCCATTATCCAACCCGCTATATCCTAAATACAGGAGCCAATCTCTGCCAACACAGGGCACAAGGCAGGAAACAAACCCCAGGCAAGGTGCCAGCCCACCGCAGGGCGCACACACCCACACACACCCACACACCAGGGACAATTTAGAATCGCCAATGCACCTAACCTGCATGTCTTTGGACTGTGGGAGGAAACCGGAGTACCCGGAGGAAACCCAGACAGACACGGGGAGAACATTCAAACTCCACGCAGGGAAGCGAACCCGGGTCTCCTAACTGGCACCTTTCACTGTGCCACCATACCACCCGCATACAAACTTAAAAGGTTTAAATAAAACAGAAATATATACCTTTATTTTTACTTCCTTAACTTGTGGAGGGTGTATCCTGTAGCAAAGCCCTAACTTTTTTCATGAAAGCCCCTTTCAGTCAATAAGCCTTAAAAACAGATGTAAAGCTAAACTTGCACCACCGCTATTCAATTACACTTGCCTAACGCCTCTCCTAAGGGGAGATACTGTGGGATCTAGGCATCAGTCGAAGCACCAATCACAAGCCCGATTAGAAAGCGGGAAGCTGTGATTTGTCGTCTCCCTCCCATGTAACAATCACAGCCCGTGTTACAACGCACTATGTATGTATGTATATATGTATATATATGTATATGTAGATATGTGTATATGTAGATATGTATATATATGTATATATGTATATGTATATATATGTTTACATAACATCTTTAACACATTACTTCTCCGCTGCGAAGCACGGGTATTTTGCTAGTATATATATATATATATATATATATATATATATATATATATATCAGTGGCAGACCGTGCATTTCACACCTAGGCCTTCAGTAGTGCTTCGTCTGAATCAACCCACCCCTCAAAAACTAATTTATGGTTATAAAAACCATTTTAATATGCAGAAATACAGTATAACGAGCTGTTGCATCGCAGATAGAACACTCCTGTAGCCACAATAAATGCCTTTATTGAATAGACAAACCAGGGGTGAACAAATTCCTTTCTACTGCAGCTACAGCCCGCGACACACATAAAAAACATCAATAATAACTTATAAACTTGCAATATTATTTAGGAAAATCGCAACATTTTACTCACCAAAAATTCGGATTATTTGTAAACAAAATCCATCCTCCTCTCTTTCCTCAAAAACAGTTCAATTACTCTGTCGTTCAGATTATCCGTGCGCTTCAGTTCCATCACGAAGTCCCTTTCTATCGCCATTGAAGCCAATGCTGAAAGTCAAACCTGCCCTGTCGTATTTCTGGCATAAGTTTTAATTTGCTTTAGGGCTGAAAATGTCCGCTCGACAGAAGCAGTGGACACGGGAATGCTCACCGCCAAACATACCAATGTGTACTAGCTGCCCCATGCTCTCATTCAGATTTTTATATTACACCATCCTATCCAATCAACGGGTCTGAATACGGTGATGTTGCCGTACGCCTGCTAGAGGGCCCTAGTGAAACCAACTCAAAATCTGATTGGTTGAAGCAACAGTTTAATTGACTTATTTTGTGTTAGAGGGCCTGCAGAACGGATTGTGAAGGCCTCCTGGCAGACTTCTTTGACTTTGACCCTGCCTGACAACAAATGATGGCTGAAATGTGATTGGTTAAATGCTTTAATACGAAAATACATGTCTGGAAGCAGGCGCGGCACAACCATCGGAAAAGCTATGAAAGGAAGCGGACAGACTATTTGGAATTATTTAATAAGTATTCATGGACAAAATATAATTAACATCAGTTTGTGATTCAGATATTTTTTTAGGCCAGCAGAGAAGGCCTTACAGGCCCTGATGGCCCGCCACTGAATATATATATATATATATATATATATATATATATATATATATATATATATATATATATATATATATATATTTATCCATCCATCCATTTTCCAACCCGCTGAATCCGAACACAGGGTCACGGGGGTCTGCTGGAGCCAATCCCAGCCAACACAGGGCACAAGGCAGGAACCAATCCTGGGCAGGGTGCCAACCCACCGCAGGACACACACAAACACACCCACACACCAAGCACACACTAGGGCCAATTTAGAATCGCCAATCCACCTAACCTGCATGTCTTTGGACTGTGGGAGGAAACCGGAGCGCCCGGAGGAAACCCACGCAGACACGGGGAGAACATGCAAACTCCACGCAGGGAGGACCCGGGAATCGAACCCAGGTCCCCAGGTGTCCCAACTGCGAGGCAGCAGCGCTACCCACTGCGCCACCGTGCCGCCCCTATATATATATATATATATATATATATATATATATATATATATATATATATATATATATATATATATATATATATATATATATATATATATATATATATATATATATATATATATATATATATATATATATATATATATATATATATATATATATATATATATATATATATATATATATATATATCCATCCATCCATTATCCAACCCGCTATATCCTAACTAGAGGGTCACGGGGTCTGCTGGAGCCAATCCCAGCCAACACAGGGCGCAAGGCAGGAAACAAACCCCGGGTAGGGTGCCAGCCCACTGCAGATATATATATACAGTGGAACCTCTAGATACGAGTTTAATTCGTTCCAGAACTGAGCTTGTATAGCGAATTTCTCGTATCTAGAGCAAACTTCCCCATTGAAAATAATGGAAATCCAGTTAATCCGTTCTGCACCCCAAATATATTAACATAAAAATCAATTTTCCTAACAAATAACACTGATAAATTATATATACTGAAGTCTACCTTTAATAAATAACACTGGTAAATAATATAACTGATTATTAAAAGAATCAAAACAGGTGTCCAAAGTGCAGTAGAGCATTCAATAAATCTTTAAATAAATAATCCTTAAAACAGTTGTAAAGTGGAGGTTTAAAATACACAAGAATAACAATCCTTTAACACGAGGTTAAAACGTCAAAAGGATGCCGTCTTTAAAAAACAGATGACAATCCCCGGTGCTTCTTCTCTGTTAGCGTCTCACCTGCGGGCTCTGCAACAGGCGAGACACTCTTAATGTAGCTGACCTTCTCTACACCGTCCTGCTTCAGCTGTTTGGCTCGCCTGTTCAGCTCACTGTTCAGCTACACGCGAGCCTGCACTCACTCGCCCGCCTGCCTGCCCGCCCGCTTGCCTGCCTGCCTGCACGCGCGCTCGCGCTCGCGCTCTCTCTCTCTCTCTCTCTCTCTCTCTCTCTCTCCTCTCTTTTCTTTTACTTTTTCTCCCCCTTAACCGGCTCGCGCTTCTCTATATATGCGGGGAGGACATGGCAGCTGCAGCCCATCAGCCACAGGAACAATCATGGATGTGGGCAGTTTCCCACCTGTGCACTTAAGTGAGAAACGCAGACACCGCAGATCGCGGCTCGCAACTGCTACCACGCCCCCTTGCTAAGCCGCGAGCTATACCCACAGCCTGGCTCGTGGCTCGTTACGCGAGCCAATGCTCGTATTTAGATCTGAATTTTTCGCTCATACTTTCCTCGTATTTTGAATTTCTCGTATACAGAGGTGATCGTATCTCGAGGTTCCACTGTATATATATATATATATATATATATATATATATATATATATATATATATATATATATATATAAAATGGGGGTCCCATAAATTCCCAAAATTGTTAAAAAATAATTTTATTGTACAACTTACACTAATCCCCTTTTAGTCACCTTCAAAATACTCCCCTTGAGATGCATTCCACTTGTCCCAGATCTTCCTGGACACATTTCCTGTACTCATCGTTTGTTTCTGTGTCTAGAGCTTCCTTCGATTTTTTTCCTGGATCTCTAACACAGTAGCAAATCATCTTCCCTTCTGTCTCAATTTTAATTTCAGACACGATGAAAGAGTCACAAGGCGTGAGATCCGGCAAATATGGGAGGTATGATGTGAAACCCACATTGCTGTTGGTCAAAAGCTCTTGGACTAATAAGGCAGTGAGTGATCTGTCATGGTGCAGCGGTGTGTGCAGGTGCACTGTCATGATGCAAAATGCACTTTTGCTTGCACCACTGCTCTGGATGATTTTTTCCCACTGTTTACCTGCATACACCTCAGCATTTTAGTGTAATGTTGCTGATTTACACTTTGTTCATGGAGAAACTATTTATTAAGAAGATATATATATATATATTATATATATATATATATATATATATATATATATATATATATATATATATATACAGTGGTGTGAAAAACTATTTGCCCCCTTCCTGATTTCTTATTCTTTTGCATGTTTGTCACACAAAATGTTTCTGATCATCAAACACATTTAACCATTAGTCAAATATAACACAAGTAAACACAAAATGCAGTTTCTAAATGGTGGTTTTTATTATTTAGGGAGAAAAAAAAATCCAAACCTACATGGCCCTGTGTGAAAAAGTAATTGCCCCCTGAACCTAATAACTGGTTGGGCCACCCTTAGCAGCAATAACTGCAATCAAGCGTTTGCGATAACTTGCAATGAGTCTTTTACAGCGCTCTGGAGGAATTTTGGCCCACTAATCTTTGCAAAATTGTTGTAATTCAGCTTTATTTGAGGGTTTTCTAGCATGAACCGCCTTTTTAAGGTCATGCCATAGCATCTCAATTGGATTCAGGTCAGGACTTTGACTAGGCCACTCCAAAGTCTTCATTTTGTTTTTCTTCAGCCATTCAGAGGTGGATTTGCTGGTGTGTTTTGGGTCATTGTCCTGTTGCAGCACCCAAGATCGCTTCAGCTTGAGTTGACGAACAGATGGCCGGACATTCTCCTTCAGGATTTTTTGGTAGACAGTAGAATTCATGGTTCCATCTATCACAGCAAGCCTTCCAGGTCCTGAAGCAGCAAAACAACCCCAGACCATCACACTATCACCACCATATTTTACTGTTGGTATGATGTTCTTTTTCTGAAATGCTGTGTTCCTTTTACGCCAGATGTAACGGGACATTTGCCTTCCAAAAAGTTCAACTTTTGACTCATCATTCCACAAGGTATTTTCCCAAAAGTCTTGGCAATCATTGAGATGTTTCTTAGCAAAATTGAGACGAGCCCTAATGTTCTTTTTGCTTAACAGTGGTTTGCGTCTTGGAAATCTGCCATGCAGGCCGTTTTCACCCAGTCTCTTTCTTATGGTGGAGTCGTGAACACTGACCTTAATTGAGGCAAGTGAGGCCTGCAGTTCTTTAGATGTTGTCCTGGGGTCTTTTGTGACCTCTCGGATGAGTCGTCTCTGCGCTCTTGGGGTAATTTTGGTCGCCGGCCACTCCTGGGAAGGTTCACCACTGTTCCATGTTTTTGCCATTTGTGGATAATGGCTCTCACTGTGGTTCGCTGGAGTCCCAAAGCTTTAGAAATGGCTTTATAACCTTTACCAGACTGATAGATCTCAATTACTTCTGTTCTCATTTGTTCTTGAATTTCTTTGGATATTGGCATGATGTCTAGCTTTTGAGGTGCTTTTGGTCTACTTCTCTGTGTCAGGCAGCTCCTATTTAAGTGATTTCTTGATTGAAACAGGTGTGACAGTAATCAGGCCTGGGGGTGGCTACGGAAATTGAACTCAGGTGTGATACACCACAGTTAGGTTATTTTTTAACAAGGGGGCAATTACTTTTTCACACAGGGCCATGTAGGTTTGGACCACCGTCTTACAGGTGGTCCGCCAGAGGCCTGAGTGTCCCTAGTTGAGCCTGTCCAATCAATAGTTGAACCGGATGTTATGTAAAAAGTGCAATCAATGCAAGCGTATGACCCCCATTTACTGGAAATTTCTCATTCTTGGGGAACAGTTGCAAACCATAATCCCAATTATGAATTCGGTTCAAAGGCACACTTACACCTCTTGGTGCTGGTTAGGCACACGTTGATTCATTGATCAATTCAGTGGAGTGCACATGCTGTTCTGGACATCTAAGGGCATTGCAGACCTGTTATTTCTCAATCTTATGTGTTGCTCATGTGTAATAGGCTTCTCAGATTTGTTTTCTGTTGCACATGGCCATGAGTACATCTCCCTGATGCTTGTCCCCACCCCATCCCGCGGCCTGCAGCACAGAACTTAATTGCAAATAGGTGTGATTAGGGTGTCGTAAACTGCATTACACTTTTATAATAGTGGAAAAGCAAAACATTTCTCAGCCATTTAACATAATTACAGAGCTTGGTAGGATGAAGTGTTCTACCGTCAAGTTCCTAATAGGACATATAATAGTTTAAAGTGTTACATTTGATGAATGTCCCACCATGTTCTGCAGAAGGGGGTCATTAATATATTTGGCTGCCCATGGTGATTGCCTTGTTGGCCTGTATAGATGGGACAGCTCTGCCTGTGGCTGCTCTCAGGACCTCCTTTCTTTAAATAGCAGATCACACAGAGACTCTTTTGAAGATCATTGGACCAGGCAAGGTTTCTCCACTCAGGTGTGTAAATGAAGCCCATGCCTCTGTTCCTCCACAGGTGTGTTGCAGACAAAGGGCAATCACATTTTAAAGGTTCAAAAGTGGGCTGATGCAGGGCCTGGACATGGAAATGGGAACACAGTGCTTATGACAACCTTATAAGGTGTAGCCCTCTGCCAAATGTTCTAACACCACAAAAAGAGTTTTTTTAAAATAAAAGACCAGAAGAAGAGATGTGAGCCAGAAAAACAAGGAAATATTCATAACCAGAAATTCGATTAAACACTCATCAAATCAAAATCAAAAACCCAAACTCATAGCCAAGGAGCTTTAACTAACTAAACACACACTTTTCGTTTCCCTTTTGTCCACATACTTGGATTGGAAAGATGTGTTTGGGAAGAAGAAAAGAAACCCAAACTCTTCTAGGTCAGTTGCCTAGCAACACCATAACAAAACTCCGCAAAATGGCTCTGGAGCAGAATTCAAAATGGCATCCAAAAATAGTTACAGATGTTCTAAAACAAGCTTCTAGAATGGCAGTAACCACAAACTTCTACAACCTCTAACACCTAAAGTTTACATAAATAGGAAAACAAAACTATGTCTCAAATATGCACAATAAAGTAAAAAAATGCCAATCATAACACCAAAGCACTGTACATACGAGAGGAAACAAACGGAGGACGCACTGGACCAGAACAAATCCAAAATTTGGAGGCGCACTGCATTGGCCTGCTAGAGTAAGTATGTCTTTCTGTATAAAGCATGAGATTATTTTTTGTTTAAGGAAAACTGGGATATTATGCGACAATTAAATCAGTGAATCAAACACAAAGCAGGGATTGCTGGGTACTGGGGCAGTTACATTCTAAGAATCCAAAGATCAATGTATGCATTACTTTATTCATATGTTGTGGTTGACCTTACAGATGTCGAGAGCAGTATGGATCACAATGCTTTTGCCCAGTGTGAGTGAAGTTAATCTGAGCAGCAGTACCCTTACTGTCCAGCAGAGGATGCTACCATCACAGCAAGAGGTCTTTCAAGCTCCTGGAGGACATACTATAAGCCCTCTTGCAGGGTTTGAGGTTCCTCGGACCACCAGAGGGTGATGTGATGTGACACCATGGGCAAATTTTGGAGGACAACCCTTCTGGCCCTCTACAGTGCACCTTTGTAGTGGAGCAAACATGCTGGAATCTCTGGTGCCACCAGAGGGGGTCCTATTCATATGACACCAGAGATCAAAGTCATCCAAGACCCAAGAAGTGCTTTAAGCAGGGTCTCAGGAGGGTGGATGGGGCACAAAATAAAAGGGTCTTGTCTCCTTTGCTCAGCAAGTTTAGAATTGGTAGGTGGAGACACAAGTAGTGAAAAGTGAGCAGGAGAAGAGCGTTAACAGAGAGGCCACGGGTTACTATTGTTTAGTTTGACCCTGGAGGTAGTGGGGTTTATTATTTACTGTTTCGGTTGTGCTTTATTGTTCCCCTGTATCATTTATTGAGACTTTGATATTAAAGCCTTTGTTTTGCTTTGTCATTTTGGACTCCTGCATTGGTATTTGGGGTTGTGAGATGCCCTCTACAGGCCACACCAGGTCCTGGGACTCAGTGAATGTGGTTACATCTGTAGAACAGCCAAAAAGACGTGCCTTATGTGCCCATTTTATAATGGATCAACACATATAGAGGGAGTGAATACAGCAAGGCAGCTAACAAAGCCCACCAAGCTTCAGTACCCGTGTTTCTCTGCTAGCAGCATGAAATGGATTGTGTAAGTCTGCACCAATGTTATTTTATTCCTCTACCATGGATTCAGAAAGCATTTGGACCTTCTGACTTTTTACACACTTTAATGTTTTGTAAATTTAATTTTAACACTAGAATTCCCAAAGCCTGCAAAATTTTTCATTCTCCCAGAAAAGCCTACTTTCCCCAAACACATGGGCGGAAAATTGAGCGCACCAAAACTGCCCACTTTGTTTTGCAAATGTGTCCATTAGCAGCGCTGATCCTGCACTGAGCCATCCTCTGTTCAGCCAGCCGTTTGCTCCTCTTGACCCTTACACTCTGTTTAGCACCGCCAGCTCGAATCCTCTCACTAACAGCTCAAGTCTGCGTTGAAGATTTTATATAGCAAAGACTTGTAAGGAATTATAGAAGAAATGATATATAGTTATTTGAAATACTGTACATTTCATGTGTGTTCCGTGTCCACAACGATATGTGTAAATGTATGACGAAACAAGAAATGTTAGGTCTGGTAGACATAAAGCAAATGTGTGTGTTTATTTTATCAAATATAACCGCTTGTGTTTGAGTTTTTATTGTTGACAATCGCACTTCTGTGACATCAACTGGCATGCAGACCTAAATTACCATTTATCGTCAACTTTTGCAAGTAACAAACCTACACAGATCTCCAACTCTATGAAGAGTCCTGGTGGTTCCAAAAAATTTTTTGGGGCAATGGGGCTCCTGGGAACACTCAGACCTTTAGGGGTAGTTTTATCTCCTTGCCCTGATAGATGCCTCATCACAATTTGACCGTGGAGGTCTACAGAGAGTTCCTTGGTGGTTTGGTTTTTGTCCTGGCAGGCAGTGTGAATTGTGGGACCTTACCTTACAGGTACAGTATGTGCCTTTCTGAGTTTGCCACAGGTGGACTCCAGGCAAGTTCTACAGACATCTCAAGGACAATTAAAGCAAAATGGATGAGGGATTTCAGTTTCTCATGTTCAAAACATTTTCAAACCTTTCTGAAAACACATTTTCACTTTGTCATTATGGCGTACTGAATGTAGATTGATGGACAAAAGTGGCAAATGTATCCATTTAGAATGAAAGCTACAACACAATAAAGTGTGCAGCAATTGAAGAGGTCTGACTACTTTCTGAACCCACTGTTTCTGAAGACACCTTCTAATACATGATGACAGGGCAGAGCTCCTCTCCCACAAGCATTGGACACAAGGTGCCAATCTACTGGACAGCACACACATCCACTCTGGGCCAATTTAAAGATGCCACTCAGTCTAACTTGCCCATCTTTAGGATGGTAGAGACAACTAACTAACTTACCCAGAAAAAAACCCACACAGACATTTGGTAGAATAAGGAAACTGCCAGGATTTGAATCCTGGGCTTTGCTGCTGTGCACTCCTACTTAATTTCACAACTTTGTAAATGTTTGTTGTTTTTAAAGAAAGAAGCAGAAGCTGACCTCTTTATACAAAACAGCTCAGGCATCCTAAATACTCCCATGCTAGAATTGTATTGTACTTAATGGCTGCTTACTGCCTCACTGAACTCCTCAGACTCCTGCAGTTCCCTGGTCTTCCTTATTAGGTCCATTCCTTCACATATGAAGTTTCCAGCAATCTATCCTCACAATGAGAAACAGATGGCTCTTCATTAAAGACCCCATGACTTAATGTGACCTGCAGACCCCTTCAGAACTGTCACATAGTGCTCCAAGCCTTCTGATTCCCTCCATCCCAAACACTTTCTTAGACTAAACTGCCAGTTTCCGCCTCGGCTCCTGCTACTGAATAGTCATGATCGAAGACTGGATTGTAAATTTGGACTGGTTCCCCATGCCTTAGAGTTTGTGTAGACAGAAAACTGAATAATGAATTGGGGGAGTCTGAGCTGAAGTTACAAGGTTCAGGCAGGGAAAATGATTCATTCATCTGGAATGAAAAAGACCGACACAACCAAAATGTAAAGTAGAGAAAACTAAGGAACAGGGGTCACAAAAGAGGCAGAAAAAAGCCATTGTGGAGTTCTTCAGACTTCAAAGTCTCAATAATAATAAATTAACATAACTTTATATAGATATATGGGTGTTTGTGCATCTATTCTGTACTTACACGCTCATGTATGGTGGCACAGTAAGTAGTGCTGCTGCCTCGCTGATCAGTGCCCAGGGTTCATGTCCAGTGTCCAGTCCTCGCCTGTGTGGAGTTTGCATGTTTTCCTGATGTCATTGTGGGTTTTGCTCTCACATCCCTCAAGATGTACACACGAAAGCTCCATTTGGACTGGATTAGTGGTGTAAAGAAAGAATTATTGAAGGACCCCTGTAGCTTTAGCCACATCTGAATAGCTCATGTCAGTAACTTTTTACGGACTATGCATTTACGTCTCAGTAAAGGTTACAAAGCGTTTTACCTTTTAAAAAAATTGGCAAAAGATAACTCCGTATTAAAGTAGTCCCACGGGAATTTGTTATTTGAGCAATTCAGATGGGACTACAATATTATAATAATAATGATGACATTACATATCACACAATTAGTGAAGTGGTAAAAAAGAACTGTCAAGACTCCTTATTCTGCGCACTGCATGGATAATGGGGGGTGTGGGGTGTTTCTCGAAAACCAGTAGGTGCGCTGATATGCACAATTTATATTGAAAAGTGGAAGTGGGGGGGGTGAGATCCCCCTTAGAACGGCAGCATCACTTCCTCCATAGTGATCCCCATCACAGGCATTGCTCTGGGTAGTGTGCTGTACCCCTTGTTCATCTGTGACTGTGCAGCCTAACACGGCTCCAACTCCATCTTTAAATTTGCTGGTGACACCACCATTGAAGGCTTGATCATCAGAAGTGATGAGACTTTTTACAGAGAAGAGATTTATTCTCTGACAATGTGGCGTCACGACAAGAAACACAGCCTTCATCTCACTCCTGTCTACATCTGTGGAAAGGCTTAGCAGCTTTCATTTTTTAGGAGTCACAATCACTGATGGCCTGAAGTGGCCACAACAACATCTTGACTTTGGTCAAGAAGGCACCTCAATGCCTTTACTTGCTTAGTTATCAGAGAAAAACCTGAATGTCGCCATCTATCAGTGGTGTCTCTGCAATAAGGGCAGGAGAGAGTCTGTGCTCCATCCTCCAGCAGATGGCGCTATTTTACAAAAACTAAAAAAGCAATACACTTGCCTCAGAGCATTGGATTTCAACTCCAGTCCTCGGGGAGGCCATTAGCTGCAGGTTTTAATTCCAAACACTTCCAAAGAGTCAGTGCTTCATTTTTGCTTTTAATTGATCTCATTGTTTAGGAGTTGACCTTTTTATTCTCCTATTTTAAAGAATTCTGAAATAGTTGCATTTTTGCCAAAAGTTTAAATTTCTTTTTTGCAGTTTTATATTAAATTCATTCTTTTCTGTGGAGTATTGTGGATAACACTGAATCTGAACAAGAGCCATTGCTTCAATGCCATATTCACTTGTCTGCTTATTTGGGTTTCTTAATGAGCAGAAAATTGCAGTTGAGTGACTGGTCCCCTTTATTATTCAAAGCTGCTTGCACCCGTGACTGCACGGCTCATTGCTAGTCATCAGCATCTTGATACAATTATGGCATCAGAAAAGGGTTAATTTAAAAGAAAATGGTTCACGAAATGAACATTAAGTAATTTAAGGCAACAAACTGAAATATTTCTGCACCCACCCATCCATCCATCCATTTCTAAGCTTGCTTTTTCAGGGCAGGGAGATGGGGCGGCTGAAGCCTATCCCAGCAAGCATCAGGGGGTCAGTCTATCACAGGGTGGACACTCGCACCCACCCACCAGGGCCAATGTAACATTGCCAATCCACCTAAGGATGCCTCACGCCTGGACAAACTGGTGAGGAAGGCAGGCTCTATTGTAGGCATGGAGCTGGACAGTTTGACATCCGTGGCAGAGTGACGGGTGCTCAGCAGACTCCAGTCAATTATGGAGAATCCACTGCATCCACTAAACAGTATCACCTCCAGACAGAGGAGCAGCTTCAGCGACAGACTGCTGTCACTGTCCTGCTCCACTGACAGACTGAGGAGATCGTTCCTCCCCCACACTATGCGACTCTTCAATTCCACCTGGGGGGGTAAACGTTAACATTATACAAAGTTATTGTCTGTTTTTACCTGCATTTTTATTACTCTTCAATATTGTTTTTTTTTGTATCAGTATGCTGCTGCTGGAGTATGTGAATTTCCCCTTGGGATTAATAAAGTATCTATCTATCTATCTATCTATCTATCTATCTATCTATCTATCTATCTATCTATCTATCTATCTATCTATCTATCTATCTATCTATCTATCTATCTATCTATCTATCTATCTATCTATCTGTCTGTCTGTCTGTCTGTCTGTCTGTCTGTCTGTCTGTCTGTCTGTCTGTCTGTCTGTCTGTCTGTCTGTCTTTGGACTGAGGAAACTCACACAGACACTGAGAGAACCTGCGACTTGAGCCCTGGTCTCCCCCCGTTGTGAGGCAGCAGAGCTGGCACTGCACCATCTAGAAATATTTATGAATTTCTTTAAAAAAATTTGTAGGCAGACAACTAAACAATTAGGTCAATTAAAAAAAATACGATCCTCTGATTGTGAAATTGGGTGGGACAAAAACCTGCAGTCTAGGGGTCCCTGAAGACTGGAGTTGAAAACTATTGATTCAATGGATTGTTAAAATATTTAGAGCAAAGTTGATTTAGTCACCCTAAATCAAGTTTGTCCAATTTTCTATGATCTGGTCAGTGAAATGAAATTTTCTCATGCCTGGCACCACTAGCCTCTTTCCAGGTTGCTTTTGCAGGCCCGTCGCCCCTGCAGTGTTCTCGACAGACCTCAGCTCAGATGTGCCTCCTGAACTCTTCATTTCTGCCTTGGAGTTTGAAGGCCAGTGCCCTTCAAGTCAGGCCATTGCAATATTTTTTGTGATGCGATTTAAAGGGTGTATGGGACATCTCACTAGTTTGAAATAGTTGTCATCATTATCACGAAACACATTGATTACTTGTGCCCACTGATTGGAAATCTATGAATATTCATTTGGGTTTCTGCTTTCGGGGATGAGTATTGGATGTTGATATCATTTAATACTCTTCTTTGGTTGTTGTAATGTAGGACAATATGTTGATAGACCTTCTGGGTGTTATTCAGCTGACATTTTATCAACCCTCATGCTGGCAGCCTAATATATTGTGAAACACAGTGTCTCTCCCTTGCTCCCTTATGTGAGGCTTTCTGGAGGCCATCTCCTTCCTTGGCCACCTTCCAATGCCACTGCAACTGTGATCTTCCACAGCTCTCTTCCAATGGTCTTTTCTTTGCCGTATCCACTGCTTGTATATTCATGTTGTCAGGTTCACCTCACATTGCTCCCTTGGGTCAGAAGTAACACCTTCTGCAACTCTGTGAACTGATCCAAACAAGTCTCTTTCCTGAGACTCGTCATCAGCTAGGTACCCAGGCTAATAGATTTAAGCAGATCCACAGGTTTTAGATAATTGTCTCTTTAAGTGCTTGATCCTATCTCTCTCACTTACACACACACATACACACACCCCCTCTGCATGACCTCTCAAGAAGAGTCCACCCTTTCTGGCCAGTGTGTCTCTCTCTTTCAGGACCTTGTGTCCCCCCACAATTTTCATTCCAAAAATGCCACTGCCTTCTATGGTCACCAGCCTCTACAGGTTTGTGGAGTTCATCCTCATTGGATGAACAACATCCTGGTACAACATCTGCCCATCTCAGGACCCCAGTGGTAGAGTCTGCAAATTACAGTTATATAGCTTCCTTGAGCCAAGGACAGATAAAACACACACTGGCTTGAAAAGGCGACTGCATCAATAAAGACTTCATCCACCTTTCTCTATTTTTATGTAGGACCATTAGAAATCACACAAGCAGCTTCAGAAAGAGCTTTTAGTGACAGGCCAGAAGGATGTTCAAAAGCCACTTATAGTGACAAATACATATCCTCGTATATTTGTGTTGTCACATGTGTGTGAATTGCCAGCATCCAGAGGACAGTTCTAAGGGAAGGACTCACAAACCGATGTCTGGGGAAATGCGGTTGTCTTCCACCCACAGCCTGGACAGCGAAGCTCGCCAACATCACTTTCGATCCTGCCTCTTCAGCCACATGAGCTGTTTAAAGAACTGAATTGCTGTAAGTTCATTAGCGAACCAAATTCCAGAGGGCACAGAGCATTGAGAAATCCTGAGAGAAAAAAAGCCTAGGGAGAAAGGATCCATCGGACAGGCAACATCCCTGATTATTTTCTGTTATTTGGACTTTCTACTTTGGTACAGTTTGCCCACAGTAAACAGGGTACCGGCTGGTCCTTTCCCCTTCATCATTTCCTTCTTATTCTTAATTGTATTAAATATATATTGTATACATTCAATATATGATCAGCAGTCAGAAGGAGACATGCATACACCTGATAATAATCTTGAACCTGAACCAGGAGAAGACAAAAAGAAAGGTTAAGGTCATTCTTCGATTTCCTAGAAGTATCTGGTAATCCCCTAGCAGCAGCAGCAGCAGCAGCAGCAGGGATCTTATTTTAAGGACAAACACATTTTGGACTATTGCTTGCTTCCAAATACTTTTTAGGATAAACATATTAGAAGATGGCGGCACATTGGCGCAGTGGGTAGCGCTGCTGCCTCGCAGTTGGGAGACCTGGGGACCTGGGTTCGCTTCCCGGGTCCTCCCTGCGTGGAGTTTGCATGTTCTCCCCGTGTCTGCGTGGGGTTTCCTCCGGGCGCTCCGGTTTCCTCCTACAGTCCAAAGACATGCAGGTTAGGTGGATTGGCGATTCTAAATTGGCCCTAGTGTGTGCTTGGTTGTGTGGGTGTGTTTGTGTGTGTCCTGCGGTGGGTTGGCACCCTGCCCAGGATTGGTTCCCTGCCTTGTGCCCTGTGTTGGCTGGGATTGGCTCCAGCAGACCCCCGTGACCCTGTGTTCGGATTCAGTGGGTTGGAAAATGGATGGATATTAGAACATGAGAACATAAGAAATTTGACAAACAAGCAGAGACCGTTCAGTCCATCAAGCCCCTTTATTAGGTGATAGCTAAGCTGTCCCAGTATCTCATCCAGACACTTCTTAAAGGTTGTCAAGGTTTCTGCTTCAATTTCATGTCTCAGTAGTTTGTCCAGAGTCGCACAAGTCTTAGTGTAAAGAAGTGCTTCCTGGCTTTAGTTTGAAATTCAATTCCCTTTAATTTCCACTGATGGCCTTGAGCATGTGATTTACCCTTATGTTGCACTTTATCAGTGCCTTCGAGGATTCTGAAGACTTTGGATTAGGTCCCCACGCAGTCTCCTCTGCTTGAGACTAAACAGGTTTAATTCTCAGTCTGTCTGATGCACTTGGTTGCTCTCTTCTGCACAGTGCCAAGTGCTACCATGTCTTTCTTGTAGCGTGGTGACCAGACCTGAACCCAATACTCCAGATGCAGTCTTAAGAGTGCAGTATATAGTTTGAGCATAACATCCCTTGACTTAAGTTCAACAGTTTTTATGATATAACATAACATTTTATTTGCCTTCTTAATTGCTTCTGTACGTTGCTTAGATAATGGAAATATTGCATCAACCTAAACCCCTAAATCTCTTTCAGAGGTCGCTTCCTGTATGACGGTGTCTCCCATCTTGACATCATAATTGATGTTCCTTTTGCCGATATGTAGCACTCTGCACTCTTCCACATTAATCTGCATTTTTCAAGTGTTTGTCCAGTTTTTGAATTCCTGTTCATTGTCTGCCGTCCCTCCACTTTAGCGTCATCTGCGAATTTCACAAACTACACCAGGTCAATGTTATTAATGTAAATCAGAAAAAGTAACAGTTTCATGACAGACCCTTAGGGGCTCCATGTGGTGCATTCTCCTCTTATCTGTACTCTTTGTCTCCTGCTGGTTAATCAACTAGAGATCCAGTTTTGTAGGTTACTTCTGATGTCTACAGTTTCAGGTTTCAGAATTAAATTAATTAGTGAAGACATATGAAACTAAACTTTCAGACAAATATAGATAACCATAAGTGAGAAAATGACAAAGTCCTGAGATGTGCTTGAAAGCAGTCCTATAGAAGTCAGAGCGTTAGACCCGACAGATCTTGGTGGCATTAATGGTCAGTGATCTTTACTGTTCATATTTTTTTTTAAATTTTATTGATTTTATTGAAATCACACAACATTCCATACAAACAGATCAATTTTTACAAAAATAGAATTGAAAACAAATCAACCCCCACCCCTGAGAAAGAGAGCATGGGCAGCAGAATAAAACTTAAAGCTAGTAAAAATAAGTAAATAGATGAATTAATAAGTGAATAAAGATGAATGGAGAAGAAAAAGAAATGGGGAGAGAATCTGCTTCCTCAGTGCTTTAAGAGCTTATTCTAAAATGTTATTGATTAGATCCTGCCAGGTTTTGAAAAAGTTCTGCACAGATCCTCTACGTGAGAATTTGATTTTTTCCAATTTCAAATAACACAAAACATAAGTTACCCACTGACTTTAAAGAGGTGAGTTAGGATTCTTCCAGTTTAACAAGATAAGTCTCCGTGCCAATAGTGAAGTGAAGGCAATCACAGTTTGTTTGTCCTTCTCCACTTTAAGCTCATCTGGAAGAACACCAAACACAACTGTTAGTGGGTTAGGAGGGATTGTGATACCAAAGCTGTCTGATAGGCATCTAAAGATTTTGGTCCAGAATGATGTTAATTTGGTGTAGGCCCAAAACATGTGACCCGGTGAGGCTGAAGCTTGATTGCAGTGTTCACAGGTTGGATCTTGCCCTGGAAACATTTTGGACAATTTTAAACGAGACAGATGTGCTCGATATGTATTTATGAGTTGAATAATTGTATGCTTTGCACATATTGAGCTCAAGTGAATTCTCTGCATTGCTACCTTCCACTCCTTTTCTGATGTGTTGAGTGAGAGATCCTTTTCCCATTGTCCTCTTGGATCTTTGAAAGTTGAGGGACTGTAAAATGTTTTTATATCTGTCTAAGTCCTTGAAACTGAGCAATATTTTTTCCAGCATAGAGGGAGGTGGAAGGTGAGGAAAATCAGGCAGATTCTGTTTAACAAAGTTTCTAATTTGAAGATAGTGAAAGTTAAATTGATAGATAGATAGATAGATAGATAGATAGATAGATAGATAGATAGATAGATAGATAGATAGATAGATAGATAGATAGATAGATAGATAGATAGATAGATAGATAGATACTTTATTAATCCCAAGGGGAAATTCACAAATTTAAAGAAAATTCACAAATTCATAAATTTGGAGTGTAATTGTTCGTAGGATGCAAAGACATTGTCTATATAATGATCTCTAAGTGATTTAATCCCAAATGTTTGCGAGGGTTGAAAAAGGTGGTTCCCTTGCAGAGGTGCCAGAGATAAAAGATTCTCCATCTTAAAATCCTTTCTACATTGGTTCCATATTGTGAGTGAGTGAAGCACAATTGGGTTATTAGTATATTGGCGATAACTTCCATTTATTGGGGCACAAAGCAGGGGATATAAAGAAGTACTGCAGGATTTTATTTCTATTGCAGACCAAGCCTGTGCATGTTCATCTATTTGTGCACTGTTCGTATTTCTGAGTCACCAACAACATGGACGGTTAGGGCCTTATTGTTCACTTTCATAAGTCGCAGAAGCACAGCCTGTGCATGTCAAACCAGCTGTAAACGTTCATCTTACATTCATGGTCACAATCTCCATACTGCCTTTAACAGAACCATTATCTTCCAGTTAAGCAGAACACTTCCTGATATTTATCAAATAAATGTGAATACTTTTTAATATTAATTTTTTTAATAGGCTTAATAGCAGAAAAGGAGTACTGTACTTGAGCACTAGATGTGACTTTCCATGTCGAGGACCCTGTCTTGTTTTAATGAACTGTCCCATTCCAGCAGCCAAACATGGAGTGATAAATTAGGTGAAAGAATTCTTTATCCTGCCGATCTTTTTCCTTTTCTGTAAACATGAATATGACTGATAATGAGTTGCTCATATTACCCAGTTGAGCCGCTTCTTAGTCATAGATGTCCAGATTCTCTTGGCGTGAACGGAATAAGCACTTTGGCTTCTCAGTATATTTACAAACGAATGGAAAGTTCTTCCATTGTGGTCTCCCTGTGGTAAAACAAACCCTAATGCTACCGTTACAGAGCAGATTAAAATGGAGACGTATATTAATGTAAGATCAGTGGTGCCAAAATAAAGTATATAATCAATTCATAACATGTCGATAATCTAAAGAAGAGAAAAGGGCTAATTCCATCCAGAGATATTGAACAAAAGTGAAAAAAAAGCAAAACGTTTCAGCTGTTGAGCCTTCCTCACGTTTGAAAGAGTAGAATGTATGGAGTTAAGGAGTGCCAGTGCTGAGGAAGACTGCCAAAGTCAATGAAGCTGAACTGCACAGTTGGGCTTGGCCTCAGGTCTTCCGCGTGTCTGCCTTAAGCCATACTCTGTCTGTTGATTAGCAACCTTTATTGTGGAGCAGCTACATAATGGAGGGGCAGCATCAGTAGCTTTGCTCAGTTTAGCATTCTTGCTTATGCAACAGATGCCCCTGGGTTAACAATTTTGTGCAGCGCTCTTGTGATTTTGACATTGGCTTCACTCCTCTAGTTTGTGACTTTGGCTGAATTATATTACATTCTTCTCCTTGTCTTGGATTCTTGTTATGACCTCGGCCTGTTTTGGGATTTTGCCCTTTGTCACTGCCCTCTTTAGATTTGGTATGGCCACTTGCTTGTTTTTTTGGATTTGCCTCTTGCATTGTAGATTTGTTTAACTCAATACACATTTAATAAGTATGTCTGCTTCATTGCTGGTTCATCCAGACCTACAACATAACTTTGCCCCATAGTGTCAGCTACATTTTACTGATCAGCACGTTATGCAGCATTCCTCTGCCCTGTTCTTGCCTTCTGAAGAGTTGTCACTGGTAGGCCGAGGTGCACAAGTCACAATTGGGAAACAGAAGAAGCGATTACAAAGAAGTTCTGGCTTTTTCATACTACGCTGCACAATCCTGCTCCGTAACTTTAAATTGCTGTGTACATTCTGAATTTGAACAAATTGTTTTTAAAACAATTTGGTGCTTTTTAAAAATGGTAGCTTCACTGGTCTTTAGAAAACTGGCACCATGGTTGAAATGCTTCTGCAAACTGCATTTTAAATTCACAGATTTATGAGGGAATCTTGACGTATGTTGTCTAGCTGAGTCCGTGAACATGAGCCCTCAAGATACACCTTGCTCTGACGCCACACTTTAAGGATACTGAGTCAGTCCCTAATCAGGATATCAAACCTTATAAGCTGCCCTACTGGCATGTGGAGATGTGGTAAGATGTGGCAATGGTGTTTACCCTGTGTTCACGTAAGTGTGTAACACTTTATAGATCTTGTGTTTATTGTTAAATAGTTACACAAGGCTGCTTACCTCGAGTGTTGTGAGGTGGTGCCGCTGAGAGAGCTCCGGTAGTGAGAAATGGCAGGACAGCTGCATGGGTGCGCACATCTCCAGCAGTGCAGGTGGGAGCTTATGGAGCGCTACGTGAGTCTCCCAGTTGGAATGCGAGGGAGGCATCTCGGCGCGAGGTACTGATCTGAGAGGGAAAGGAAAAAAGTTAGTGTTGCCATTTTGGAGTTAGTTTAAGGGCTCTAGAGAAGGGAAGAGTCACAATGAGAGGTCACTTATCAGAGTGTAGTCAGAGCTGGAGCGTTTGTGGGTACGCACATGTGTGGCAACGTGGGTCATAGATCTAAATGCGCATAGAACAGACTATGTGAAGGCGTGCTTGGTAATTGGAGGGGGTTGGCTGAGGCATCCATTGGGATTTGTGGGCATATAAGAAGGGGCAGCTGGATATCAGGGGGTGCCTTGGTCCGTGGCAGAATTGTCTGCAGTTTAATGGAAGTGCGCTGAAGTACAGCTAAACAAACTTGAGAAAGGATAGGAGGTGGTGCACTTACTCTCATTGATCTCGTAGAGTACAGAGAATGTGGTGAGCCGGACATTGTGAAACACAGTGTCTCCCTCCGCCTTGCTACTTCATGTGAGGTTTCCTGGAGGCCATCTTCCAACACCACTACAACCGTGATCCTCCACAGCCTCCAATGATCTTTTTATTACCGTGTCTACTTCCTGTACATTCATGCTGTCAGCTCCATCTCACATTGCTCACTTAAGTCAGAAGTAACACCATCTGCAACTCTCTGAAGTGATCCAAGTCAGAATCTTTCCTGAGACTGATCAGCAGCTATACCAGTAGGCCAATAGATTTAAACACAGGAAATGGGTCTCGGAAGTTCTCCTCTTTAGGTTACATACACCCTCACTGCATGACATCTTAAAAGGAGTCCACTCTTTCTGACCAGCATCTCTCCTTGTTCCTTGTGGCCCCATCACAATTTTTAATCCAAAAATGCCACTGTCATCTATGGTCACCAACCTCGGTGAAATTTGCCTTTACAGGATGGATAATACCCTGGTACAACACCTGCTCAGATCAGGACCCCAGTGGTAGAGTCTACTCTAAGTGAATGAGGTGAGCTGGGCATTTGGTTTATTTCTTGTGAAAAAAGTTCTTCATTCCTGGAGCAGCATGAAAGAAGATGATAGGAAAAGGACCGGGACCTTGGTTATATTTTTATTTTTGACTCTGAAAACCTTCAAGTAGCCTGGACAAAGGATAAGAGAATGTGACACGAGTGACTGTTTTTGGGAATGTTTTCTTTTTATTTCATTATTATTTTATCACACTTACATGAACAGTGAATGGAAGGCCTTATTAGTGTGATTGTTACAACGTAAAAGACAAAAGAAGGCAGAAAAAGAGTTGTGGAATACACACTACCAGGCAAACAGAATAATAGCACCAGAGAACTGTCTGGTTCAGCGTCCATATAGGCACAAAAAAGGAAGGGAAGTTGCTAGACTTTTATAGTCACAGGGGAGGAAGAGGCGGGTCTGTGCTTGCTCAAGGCGGAAGTGAGGTCAATAGGAGGCGTGGCTAGGGGGAGTGCAGGAACCTGGAGGAGTTTTAGGCAGGTTTCTGTTCAGGTGATCTGCAGAAGAGGAAGAAGATAGGTTAGTGCACTTCGTTAGTTTCCTTCCTTGTTTTCTGCCCTCAATTAAGCCCATAGCCTGTGCCCCATGTGTACGCGTCTGACAACTATTAACTTCAACTTTTGATTCTTATTAATATCATGTTTATTTTTTAATAAAAAGCTGTCTATCTTTGTACCATCTTGTCTGAGCCACTCTTACTCACCCTGGTTTATCCTTGGCACAACTACTCAATGCCCCTATGTTGAACACATTACATGGTGGGTATAGGGGGCATCATAGTAATCTACATACAGGAGCAGCCAAACTCAGGGCCATGAAAGCAGTCCTTTGAGATCTAGAGTGTGACCTTCCTACCATTAGTTGAGGAAAAAGAGGAATTCAGAAGGATTGGTTAGCTTTGGATATATTCTGAGTGCTGCTATAGAATCAAAATGGAGAGCCTCAAGGAACTGGTCACCGACACCAATGCGCCACAACAGAGCAGTCATGTCAAGCAGCAGACAGAAAAGCACTGGTGTCTGGGTAGGCCTGAATCTGATTGGCTAGGGGCTTGCGTAGTTAGGGGGACATCTGTCCCCGATTTGCAGCATCCAAGGGGGTGCCGAATTGATGTTCCCCCATTGCATTTTGGCAAACAGGAGGGGGTTTGAAATCTTCAGTTGTCCCCAGGCGCTGAAAAACCCTAGCTATGCCTCTGGCTAGGGGTTAACTATTCTTAAAGCAAATTTACACCCAACTGTCCAATTACTGAGCTTTTTTCTTTGATCACAGGGCCACAGAGAGATTACCCTACAAAATCAGGTGCAAAGTAAGAACCTGCCCTAGACAGGATGGGAGACCGCAGTAGGGTACACCCAAGCTCACTGCAGGGTCCTGCACTTTAATATATTCGTGGGGATCCCGGTGACTGAGACATGTTGCATGTTGGCAAGTAAGAATTTCACTGCACTCTGTACACACGACAGTACTGCTGCTACCACTACGATGTACTTTGAATAGAACATCTTAGTCAAGCAATAACACACGTCCTTTATGAGCAGTCTGCAGGCCAGAGTTTACCAGACCCTCTAATAAAGGGTCCTTAATAATCAATCCTTCTCGATTTAAAACATATGTCAAGCTTATGTTTCAAATGACCACAGGCTCGAATGCTGAAATTGGCTTATCAACTGGGTTAACCTTGAGGAAGCCGATTAAGTGCGAGCTTGTGAATTTGCATCACATGGTATGCACTTCTATTTTTCTGTTCTTCCTCTCACTAGGCGTGTGAAATGAAACTTGTGTCACAGCCAAATCTAAAACCTGAAGAGTCGTCAAAGGGAGTTTTATTAGCACAGCTTAGCCCTACGGTTGCAGTGGTGCTAAAAAGTTTAAACTAAATGACACATACAATGAACACAAGGTACGCCATTTCTTGAAAGAGCAGGCACTTTAACCACAATATGTTTATATTTTGACAAATATTAAGTGCATTTATATTAATTATTTTTGGGCTAATTTAAGAATGTCCTCAGATCTAAAGTTCTCACTCATTGTAATGACGGATTAAATTGTATATTGAGACCTCACAGTGCTGTGTCGATTATAACCAATTTAAAGCACTTTCAGTTCGCTTTCGGCCCTGGCAGTTATCTAACAACCCTATTAAGGCTCCTCAATTGGGCTTCTGAAAGTGTGTAATGGTAAAAGGAACAAAAATGTTAATTTTTTTTAGATTACAGTTACAGAGCTTAAAGAATCAAACTTTTCTGCTTTTTTTCAAATGAGAGCTGTCAACAGGAGGTCGGCTTGTGTCGGCTTTTGAAAATCCATATTATAGAGCCCAAAGAAATAAAAACCTTTTGAAATGTTCAGCTTAATTGTCTTTCACAAAGGCCTGTCACAATTGCCATAGAACTAAACTTCATGTAAAAAAACATTTTCCATGAAAAAGAACATCACGGCTATTTCTGCAGTTAATATTTGTCATCTGTTTTTTATTTTCCTATTGAGTGCTATTTAGTCAGTGCTCAGAACTTAGAAGCACCCAATATGAATGGCATATTACTGGTGGCTAAAGTGGCTCCCCACTCAATATTTGAAGCACTTTGAGCAGTCGGAAAAACGCTATATAAATGTAAAGAATTTATACATTTCAAATAGGCCATATAGACTGAGGCCCAGCATAGTGAAGTCACAGCACACAACCAAGGACACACACAAACCCACCCACTCACACCAAGCCTAACGACATTAGAACAATCTGAGCAAGAGCAGGCCATTCAGCCCAACAAAGCTCGCCAGTCCTATTCATTCACTCAATTCGAAAATAACATCAAGTTGAGTTTTGAAAGTCCAGCAAGTCCTACTATCTACCACACTACTTGGTAGCTTATTCCGCATGGTAAAGAAAAACTTCCTAATGTTTGTACAAAATTTACCTTTAACAAGTTTCCAACTGTGTCCCCGTGTTCTTGTTGAACTCATTTTAAAAATAACAGTCTCGATCCACTGGACTAATTCCCTTCATAATTTTAAACACTTCAATCATGTCATCTCTTAATCTTCTTGTGCTTAAACTGAAAAGTCTCAGGGATATTAATCTTTCTTCATAATTCATTCCCTGTAGCCCTGGAATCAGCCTAGTCGCTCTTCTCTGGACCTTTTCTAGCGCTGCTATGTCCTTTTTGTAGCCTGGAGACCAAAACTGCACACATGACTCTAGATGAGGCCTCACCAGTGCTTTAGAAAGGTTGAGTAGAACCTCCTGTGACTTGTACTCCACACATCAGGGTGCTATATAACCTGACATTCTGTTAGGCTTCTTAATGGCTTCTGAACTGTCTGTCAGATGATGATGACTCCTAAATCCTTCTTTTAAGGTATACTCTCGATTTCCAAACCTCTCATTTTGTATTTTATAAATTTTCACTTCTTACATGTTGTCACACTCGTTTGCATGGGAGGCAACTGAAGGGCTCAAAAAACAATAATTCCGTGCCGGACCAGGGGGTGGCAGTGTGCACTGATCCCTCCTCGTTTTCATCTCCAGACCACCCATGGGAAATTCTGCCTGGACTCGATGACGTCACTTCCGGTTCTGACCCAGGAGACATCACTTCCTGCAAGAATGACATGTTTCTCTGTTTGAACTGCTCTGTTTTGGATTGACGTCTGTCAAGGCCTTGCCAGATTTTGAACCAAACCATCACCATTGGCAGCCTAATTCACGTATACAGGCAGCTGCCCCCAAACCTTTTCCAGTGTTGTTTGAATCCTTTCACAGTGTAATACTTTACATTTACTGACATTAAATTTCACAAAAGCAAGAACTAACTTTTCAGCATCTCGCAAAGTTATAATGGATCTAACTTTTGTTATATTCCTTAAGATAAAAAAATGCTGTCCTGGTAATCTTATATTCCTATCCAAATCATTTATATACAGTATGTTAATAACAGCAGTGGGCCTAGCACTGACCCCTAAGGGATGCCACTCTTAACAGTTCAGATGAGGTTCCTTGCACCTTCACCTTCTGCTTCCTGTGTCTCAGCCAATTTCGTGCCCATCTACACACTGCATCTTGAGCTCCCACTTCTTTTAGTTTGATGCCCAATCTGTAATGTGGCACCTTATCAAATGCTTTCTGAAAGTCAAGATTAATAATAATATCATAAAAAATCTAGAGAAATCTAGATAGATAGATAGATAGATAGATAGATAGATAGATAGATAGATAGATAGATAGATAGATAGATAGATAGATAGATAGATAGATAGATAGATAGATAGATAGATACTTTATTAATCCCAAGGGGAAATTCACATACTCCAGCAGCAGCATACTGATAAAGAACAATATTAAATTAAAGAGTGATAACAATGCAGGTATTACAGACAGACAGTAACTTTGTATAATATTAACGTTTAAAGGTGGTATTGAAGAGTCGCATAGTGTGGGGGAGGAACAATCTCCTCAGTCTGTCAGTGGAGCAGGACATTGACAGCAGTCTATCGCTGAAGCTGCTCCTCTGTCTGGAGATGATACTGTTCAGTGGATGCAGTGGATTCTCCATGATTGACAGGAGCCTGCTGAGTGCCCGTCACTCTGCCATAGAATTCAAACTGTCCAGCTCCGTGCCTACAATAGAGCCTGCCTTCCTCAACAGTTTGTCCAGGCGTGAGGTGTCCCTCTTCTTTATGCTGCCTCCCCAGCACACCACCGCGTAGAAGAGGGCGCTCTCCACAACCATCTGATAGAACATCTGCAGCATCTTATTGCAGATGTTGAAGGACGCCAGCCCTCTAAGGAAGTATAGTCGGCTCTGTCGTCTCTTGCACAGAGCATCAGTATTGGCAGTCCAGTTCAATTTATCATCCAGCTGCACTCCAAGGTATTTATAGGTCTGCACCCACTGCACACAGTAACCTCTGATGATCACCGGGGTCAATGAGGGGCCTGGTCCTCCTAAAATCCACCACCAGCTCCTTGGTTTTGCTGGTGTACAGTTGTAGGTGGTTTGAGTCGCACCATTTAACAAACTACTTGATTAGGTTCCTATACTCCTCCTCCTGCCCTCTCCTGATGCAGCCCACGATAGCAGTGTCGTCAGCGAACTTTTGCACGTGGCAGGACTCCGAGTTGTATTGGAAGTCCAATGTATACAGGCTGAACAGGACCGGTGAAAGTACAGTCCCCTGCAGCGCTCCTGTGTTGCTGACCACAATGTCAGACCTGCAATTCCTGAGACACACATACTGTGGTCTGTCTGTAAGATAGTCCACGATCCATGCCACCAAGTATGAATCTACTCCCATCTCTGTCAGCTTGTCCCTAAGGAGCAGAGGTTGGATGGTGTTGAAGGCGCTAGAGAAGTCCAGAAACATCATTCTTACAGCACCACTGCCTCCGTCCAAGTGGGAGAGGGATCAGTGTAGCATGTAGATGATGGCATCCTCTGCTTCCACCTTCTCCTGGTATGCGAACTGCAGAGGGTCGAGGGCATGGCGGCCCTGTGGCCTCAGGTGGTTAAGCAGCAGCCGCTCAATGGTCTTCATCACATGTGACGTGAGAGCGACAGGCCGGAAGTCGTTCAGCTCACTAGGACGTGATATCTTTGGGACGGGGGTGATGCAAGATGTTTTCCAAAGCCTCGGGACTCTCCCCTGTTCCAGGCTCAGGTTGAAGACGCACCGTAGAGGAGAGGACTCCCCAGCTCCAACGCACAGGCCTTCAGCAGTCGTGGCGATACTCCATCTGGACGCGCTGCTTTGCTGGCACAAAGTCTCCTCAGCTCTCTGCTTACCTGGGCTGCTATAATTGTGGGTTGGGGGAAACTCTCTCCTATGCTGGTATCAGCAGAAGGATGGTTGGAGGGTGCAGTACTCTGAGGTGAGAGTGAGTGGCCACACAAAATGGCATGAAGTAAGAAGCAAACTATATAAACACCACGTAGACAATATTCTTAATTTAAAGAAATCCCAAACAAAAGAGTTCTTTGCAATTAATGTGATGTCATTTTCTAACCCTCCTAATCCAGACACGGGGATCACAGGGGGTGCTGGAGCCTATCCCAGATAGCACAGGGCGCAAGGCAGCAAACCCTGGAGAGGGCGACAAGGTGGACCAGGGGCATGGACCCCATGGAGCCACCATTTTGCCATTAAAGTGTTCACTAAAAGTTAAAGACGTTTCACATAAATGTGTGTATCTATTTCCTTATTTAATGTGAGAGTAACCTACCTCTTCTTTAGATGACTCAGAATACGCACACATCCATTCATTTTCTGAAGCCACCTTTTTAAATGAAGAGTTTCCTGGCGCATGACTCGTCAGCATCTGACACGAATAATCCACAAAATGGACGCAGAAAACATCATAAATAATTAATCACTGCTGTTTTTACTTTGAAAGTTATGTAGAATCAAATGTGATTTTTTTGCTGTATTTACTTATTTACACACAATATAGGTAAACATTGGTTTTATCCACTGCAAAAGAGGACAAAGACAAAGCTAAAAATAATAAAGTTTCTCAGCAAAAAAGAAATATCTCAGAGGACGCAAGTCTCAAATGAGACTATCCAAGCTGGAGACACTTCAGGTTAAAAACAGGCCAGGCAGGAAGAGGTGGGTCCAGATGGATGGACACCAGAAGTGACATCAGAGGTGGTGAGTCTGTCGATCATCAAGATCTGTACATGGAAGAAGAAAAGAGGTGTTAGAATACAGTGCCACCCTGAGGATTGGAGAGGAATTACCACCAGCAGAGCCTTTAAGATGTCCCAAATGATATATATTTGACACCACATATATATAAATACATGACATGAGCTTTTAGGACACCCAATTTAAAATTCAGCATTTTAACAAGGATGGGACATGACAGGGAAGCTACTGAGCGGCCTTAAATGGGTTTAAAGGCAGAGAGTGGAATTAATGTGTGTCAGAGCACAGTATAACAGACATCATTAGCTGAAGAGAGTCACCTGGGATGTTTTCAGAAATGGTCTTGTGGTGATAAGATTCATAGAGCTCTGAGTGCCACAAACCTAACACGGTATGTAGCGGGCACTCCTTTCATTATCAAAGACTGTACACTCTTCTTCTTCTTCTTTCGGCTGCTCCCATTAGGGGTCGCCACAGTGGATCATCCCCTTCCAAATCTTTCTGTCCTCTGCATCTTGTTCTGTTACACCCATCACCTGCATGTCCTCCCTCACCACATTCATAAACCTTCACTTAGGCCTTCCTCTTTTCCTCTTCCCTGGCAGCTCTATCCTTAGCAATCTTCTCCCAATATACTCAGCATCTCTCCTCTGCACATGTCCAAACCAATGCAATCTTGCCTCTCTGACTTTGTCTTCCAACCGTCCAACATGAGCTGACCCTCTAATGTACTCATTTCTAATCCTATCCATCCTCGTCACACCCAATGCAAATCTTAGCATATTTAACTCTGCCACCTCCAGCTCTGTCTCCTGCTTTCTAGTCAGTGCCACCGTCTCCAACCCAAATAACATAGCTGGTCTCACTACCGTCCTGTAGACCTTCCCTTTCACTCTTGCTGATACCCACCTGTCACAAATTACTCCTGACACTCTTCTCCATCCATTCCACCCTGCCTGCACTCTCTTTTTCACCTCTCTTCCACAATCCCCATTACTCTGTACTGTTGATCCCAAGTATTTAAACTCATCCACCTTTGCCAACTCTACTTCTTGCATCCTCACCATTCCACTGACCTCCCTCTCATTTACACACATATATTCTGTCTTGTTCCTACTGACCTTCATTCCTCTCCTCTCTAGAGCATATCTCCACCTATCCAGGGTCTCCTGAACCTGCCCCCTACTATTGCTACAGATCACAATGTCATCAGCAAACATCATAGTCCACGGGGACTCATGTCTAATCTCGTCTGTCAACCTGTCCATCACCATTGCAAATAAGAAAGGGCTCAGAGCTGATCCCTGATGTAATCTCACCTCCAACTTGAATGCATCCATCATTCCTACCGCAGACCTCACCACTGTTACACTTCCCTCGTACATATCCTGTACAACTCTTATATACTTCTCTGACACTCCTGACTTCCTCATACAATACCACAGCTCCTCTCGAGGCACCCTGTCATATGCTTTCTCCAGGTCCACAAAGACGCAATACAACTCCATCTGGCCTTCTCTGAACTTCTCCATCAACATCCTCAGAGTAAACATTGCATCTGTGGTGCTCTTTCTTGGCATGAAACCATACTGCTGCTCACTAATCATCACCTCACTTCTTAATCTAGCTTCCACTACTCTTTCCCATAAAAAAAGACTGTACACTCACTGGGCAAATTATTAGAATCACCTGTCCACCAGCTTATCTACGCAATTATCTAATTAGCCAATCATGTGACAGCAGCACAATGCATACAGTTCTGCAGATAAAGCTCAGGAGCTCCAGTTAATGTTCACATTAAACACCAGAATGGGGAAACAAATGTGATCTCAGTGATTTTGAGTGTAACGTGACTGTTGGTCCCAGACATGCTGGTTTGAATATTTCTGTAACAGCTAATCTCATGCACAACTATCACTAGCATTTACTCAGAATGGTGTAAAAAACAAAACTCACCCAGTGGGTGGCAGTTCTGTGGACAGAAATGTCTTTTTTCATAAAAGTGGTGAGAGAAGAATGGCTGTGGTAACTTAGATAAACACTCCATACAACCATAGTGAGCAGGAAAACATCTCAGAATGCCCAACATGTCAAACCCTGAGGCAGAGGGGTTGCAAGCTGAGGAACACGTCAGGTTCCACTCCTGACAGCCAAGAACAGAAAACTAAGGGTGAAGTGGGCACAAACTCACCAAAACTGGACAGCAGAAGACTAGAAAAACGTAGCCTGGTCTAATGAATCTCAACGTCTGCTGAGGTGCAAAGACGGTAGGGTCAGAATTTGGCACCAGCAGCATGAATTCATCCAGCCAACCTGTGTTGTGTCAACAGTCCAGAATGTTGGTGGTGTCATTTTTTGGTGAATGTTTTCTTGGCACATTTTGGGCCCATTAATGCCAATTAATCACCACTTGAATGCCACAGACTATTTGAATGTTGTTGCTGACCATGTGCATCCCTTCATGGCCACAATTTACCCATCTTCTAATGGTTACTTCCAGCATGCTAATGCACTGTGTCACAAAGCAAAAGTTAATCTCAGACTGGTTAAATGAACATGACCATGAGTTCAGTGTTCTTCTGTGGTTTTCTCAGTCACCAGACCTGAATCCAAAAGAACACTTTTGTGATGTGGTGCAGATGTGCGGCCTGAATATGCAGCTGAGAAATCTGCAGAAATTACAGACCAGAATCTCAAAGGAGTGTTTCTAACATCTCAGGAAAAAAATTCCATTAAGAATTGAGGCTGTTTTATGAGCAAAAGGAGGCCTACCCAGCATTGGTACAGCGTGCATAATGATTCGCTCAATGTGTGTAAATGTAAATGGATGAAACACAGTGCTGGAAAACATTGCAAGGGTCCGTGTTTCTGGCTGTCATAAAATGAGATCTTCTGAAAAGATTCGCCTATCTGCAAGACTGTGATGCCTTGCAAAGGACTAAAGTGTCTTTGAAATGGCGCAGCAGCTACAAATTTAATGTCCTCGAGTGAGTCATTTGAGAATCTCTAGCATGATACAAAAAAATGGCAGTCCACAAGTGCTGTCAGAAATTGGAAGAAAGTGGAAGAGATCTGGCAAGAGGAACATCCAAACCACGAACACAAAGATGTGAAGGTGTTCCTGTGGTACAAGGGGCTCAGCCACTGTGCCAGTACTCAGCCGAGCAACAAATCTCAGGTTTGACTTTGTTCAAGATATTTGATGAAAGACAACTACATTTATAACACTTTTAGCATGTGAGCTTGCAGTAAGAGTACATAACAAGAAGTGTGTAATTTGCAATCCAGCAACAGATGCACACTTTTAAAGGGACTTTTTGGTAGGAGCAGTATTAAACTTTAATAACTAATTTTATGCTGATTTCTATTTACAACACTGGATCAATAAAAATATTGATTTTTAAAATGTATACTTGCATGCATGCAAACATTTTTAAACATGTTTGACTTATTTCAGGGCTGCAGAGGGCCAGAGAACATTTCAGCAGCACTGGATGCAAGGAGAGAATGAAACCCAGACAGGACAGAAATCCATAACAGGGTTCACACGCACATAGAAACACAGAGACAGACACACACACATAGCCAGTTGGGACAATTTACAGTATATTGATCATATCTTGTGATGTGGGTGAAAAGCCCTCGTAGATATGGCAGAACTTCCAAACTGCACACAAACAATGAGTGGCTATGGCATTCAAATCCAGGGCACTGAGTCTGTGAGAAGTCACACTAACCTCTCGGCTACAATATCTTTAAATTGTGACGTAAACACACATTTTTCTTTTTTGTATAAACATAGTAAGAATTTCCCAGAACTCTGTATACATAGCAAAACTACGACTACTAAATTTCTATTTTCATCGCTTTGTGAGCCCTGTTTTGCAATGCTACAAAAGTTCATGCTCCATTTTTGCTCCCCTGGAGCTATGGTGAATCATGCTTGGCGTGATTTGAGCTGCTGAGACACTCTCTTCTACAGTACATGGCCCAGATCACAATTTTATTAAGCACAGAAAATGTTTTCATAAAGTCCTTGGAGAAAAGCTGCAGGACTGTTAGATCGGGATCAGTTACTGCGTGCGATGGTGTTCGTCAGCCTTTTTTTGTGCTTCTTCTCCTCAGAGTGGGGTCTTTGTGACTGTCCTGTCTATAATTCTCTGGCTTTTGACTTTTGTTTTGGATTATTGGCTCACAAGTTAATTTAGCTTCAGATCCATTTGTTTATTTCAGTTACTCTTCTTTTTCTTTTATTTGAATTTTGTACATTTTGAAACCTTCATTCTTTTATTTATTATTGTTGATTGTCTACATTTTCAGTTTTGAATTGTCACAATAACAGTCAAAAGACATTGAAAAAGGTTTGGAGCAGTCACCTGTATATTGTGCCCTGACTGCAAAGGCGTAATTCGTTTGTGAGTTGCTCACAAGTCTGAGTACAAAACAGAACTGATTTTAAGGTTGCAAAGATGGTGGCTTTAAAGGCCTAGACAGGAAGTGATGTCATCTGGACCAGAAGTGACGATATCAATGGCACCAGACCTGGAAGTGATGTCATCGATGGTGCCAGAAGTGTGCAGGATTTCCCATGGATGGTCTGCAGAGGATTGAGAGAGAAAGTCAGTGCACCTCGCCACCCCCTGGTCTGGCCTGGAACGACTTTAGCTGCCTCCCACTCGCACATGTGTGACAGAATATTATCGAACTGTTGCATTCTTCTTTTTAGTAATTTAACATCAATTTTGCAATAAAGTACAGAGTATAAAGCATAAAGTATTAAGGTTTGTGTGGGTCAAGTGTTTTGGCAGTTTTAGGAATAATAAACACACTGTCAGTATTCATGTTCAAAACATGCTCAAAACTCAGCTATTCTTCTATTATACTTAGCAATAATCAGAATTGTTTATGATCCGAATGACTACTGTATATGCTTACTGCACTGATTTCACCTCTGCTTGCTGTTAACTTTTTCCATCCATAAGCTTTTTATTTTGTTAGGTTATTCAAAATGTTCATTTCTTTGTGCTTTAACATCTGTTGAATGATGCAATGCATTTTGTGATGGTGGGAAACGTACAATAAAGACTGATTGGCCAAAAAACTCAACGAATAGGAACACAAAGAATTTCACCAGCTGAGATAGATAGATAGATAGATAGATAGATAGATAGATAGATAGATAGATAGATAGATAGATAGATAGATAGATAGATAGATAGATAGATAGATAGATAGAACTTTATTTGTCCCCATGGAGAAATTTGGCTTTTTACAGAAGCTTTTTAAATAACTAAATACACAAACAGGTAGATAAATAAATAAAAATACATACACCAGAATGACTGCAAAGCAGGAAAATTAAAAAGAAGGAAAACTACTGACTTGGCTGCCCCCATCCCAGTGAGGCATTATGCAGACACATTGCTGTTGGTATAAACTGTTGCCTTTCCTTTCAGTTTGGTGGTCCTTTCTTGAAGTGATGTCACCAGTCCAGCATACCACAGTGTAGAAAATCACACTGCAAATCGCAGGGCTATAGGAGATGAGAAGGATTTCACTACTCACATTAAAAGAATGAAGACTCCTAAGGCAAAAGAGCCTGCTCTGCCCTTTCCTATGTAGTTCCTTAATGGATAATTCCACTCAGAAATTATATTTTTTATATGTTACTTACGCCATGTAGTTTGTAGTGATGGTGAAAATATTTTATTCTCCTGTTTTCATGCAGATCATGTCATTTTTGGTGACCAACACCGGACAACAAGAAACAATATCAGAATATCCTTGAAAGAAATCTCACATTACTTGTGTTGTTTAATCCACATGTCAAATCACCCAGTTGCAAATTCACAATGTCACAAACTTGTGTATTTTTATTAAAATATTCTTAAATAAACCAACTCAAGAAAATGTTCTTATGAATGAAAATGGAACACGCTCAAACTCAGACAGGCATTGTAATTGTAGAGCTGCCTCCCATCGTAACGTTTCTGTTCATATCCACAGTTGGAGGAGTACCTTGGGATTATTTACCATCAGTCCATGAAGCTGCATGTGTGATTTGACCTTCTGCTTGTGAAAGAATCTCAGACATGCACAAGTCTGAGGCACATCCTCTTTCCTGATGAAGTTTTCACCTGCTTTTCTTTAACGTTTAATCTTTGGTTTTACACATCTCTCAGTTCACACTTTTTGGTGATATCATGTGAAGCGTGATGTTAATGGACTGGATTCCTGACCAATGAATGAGGTAGGGTGGGGGGTCTTCAGTCCAAATGCTTGAGCAAATCTGGCACATTCTGTTTTCTTTCACAGCAGTATTTCTGGAATTGTTTTACTTATAACAATATTTTAGTAAAAATACATGTGTTTGGTACATTTCTGAGCATATGACTGGATAATTTGACAGATGGATTATACGACACAAGTAATATGAGATTTTTTTTTTAATTTGTTTGGTTTTGTCCAGCATGGGTCACCATCAGTGCTGTTGTATCAGAAATGTTGTTATCTCTATTCTGCATAAATACATAACATTAAAATATTTTCTCAGCCATCACTACAAAGTACATGGGGTAAGTAACATTCAAAGGTGGAGTATTCCTTTAAATTTTGGTGCACACAGACCAGTCTTTCCTTTCCTAATTTAGCAGGCAGTAGTCACAGGTAGTCTGTGTCTCTATGACGTTTGCAACTGCACTTCACGCTGTGATTATCCGCCTTTCCTATCCATGCCACACACACCATCTGTGCACAGGGAAAAATAATGTGATTTTATTCAAGACTAGCTGTGCCCCACGGCTCTACCTACGTAGTAGTGAAACAGGACAGTGAGGAGGGTCCTGCCTGGCTCCCTACTCCTGACGTCACTCTTCCCTCTCCCCTTGGCCCGCAGCCTCTGTCTTGGATTAGCGTGAATATATCGCTCCTGTAAGTAAATTATAGGAAAGAACCAATCTAAACCTGTTAAGCAGTTCTCTTGTTCCCTAGCTAAGCGGAGTTAAGGTACGCCCCGAAGCTGGCGTGTGAGTGAGGAGGGCCCCGTCCCCTACCATTGGCCTGCTGCCTGTACCTCAGATTCACGCAAATAAATCGGTACCGTGACCGAACTATAATACATAGCGCAATAAGAGAAGTCGCAAAATCAACCAGAATGTTCAAGCAAATTACAGAAAAGAACCTGATCTAAATCCATTAAGAAGTAGTTCTCTCGTGAAAAGCGGACAGACATACGTTGGATTTTATATATATATATAGAGATAGAAAGGAATTGTTTAGAATTGGTGTGGAGCCGAAAAGCCCACTCATGTCATACCGATAAACGTTGGACTTGGAGTCCAAAACTGAAGTCTTGACAGAATATGGGTACTCTCATTCTTCTAATATCTTTGCAGCTTTCTTCACACAGATTTTCCCTAAAGTAACATATACTAGTACACAAAAGATATAATTTTGCAATAATGACAAACATTATTAGGACGCATTTTCATTTACTTATTTGGCTGATGCCTTTATCCAAGGTGACTTACACCATTTGTTTTTCCATTTGGAGCACAGGCAGCTGAAGTGACTTGAAGCTTTGAAGCCCTAATTCTTAAAGACTACGCCAAACTGGTAGTCAACAACGTGTTCAGTTACAGTGACTGTCATTCTTCTAATGTCCAGAGACGGGTTCAGCAGCACTGCAAGTTTCTCTAAAGATTTGCCTTTACCTTGTAAAAGTGACCTCACATTGTCTTCAAAGATCTGAAAGTTCTAATTCAATGGTTCAATGCGATGGAACGGCCATATTT
This sequence comes from Erpetoichthys calabaricus, assembly GCF_900747795.2. NCBI lineage: Eukaryota > Metazoa > Chordata > Cladistia > Polypteriformes > Polypteridae > Erpetoichthys > Erpetoichthys calabaricus. Next base: position 49,555,068 of record NC_041394.2, read on the forward strand.
AATACAGTATTCATCGTCTGGTAGTAGTAGCAGCATTGCCGCGTACAGTGACATTCTGACTTGTGTGTCCTACCAACATGCAACTCATCAGCGCTCCTCTACGCCAGTCAGCAGGGGCTTTGGCATCTGAAACACAAAGCGTTAACTGACTGAGGCACGTCCACTTCTGGTATTTCACATTTAATTAATTTTATTCTGCAAGGAACGTCAGCAAAATGTTTCCAAATCCTTTCCCATAAAAATGTTTTAAAATACATTTTAAAAAATAAATTTTCCAAAAAAACAATAAAAAAAAAGATATTCAAAACAAATTATTATAAAATTATAAACAGTTGGATTATTTATATCACTCTGAAAATCCTAAACCCTGGGAATTTAAATTCATAAAAAGATTAACAATTTAAAAGGAGAGAATACTAGCTGTCCTCATTAAAGACAAATAAGAGGTCATACAAATATGAGTTGGACTTTATAAGGAAGGAAGGCACAGTTTGCATTAATTTACCGCCCATAGGTAGGTAGGTGTATCCAGCAGGGGGCGTTAGCTCCCTTGTTGGAATGAGTTCTTTTGTAACTGTGAAATGTTACATAACCCGAATCTATTTAGATATGATATTAAAAGGTGATACCCCTCCCTTAGTGATTTGGCAGTAAGAAATCACATAGGAGAAATAACAGCTTTGTTGGGAGTGGGGGCCCAATGTGTAGAGTCTGCCATTTTGTTGCTGTGTTGGAATGATTTTCAGGATCGGATGATGTTATCTCCCATTCGTCTGTCAGCTTCAAAGGTGTGCCGGGCAATGTTCCAAGGCTTTATACTCTTTGTTCATGTGCAGGCCCCCACTTAGGTGAATCATGCCATTCAAAATAAGGCAAAGAAGAAACAATTTCATGCTGAGTTTGACACACAGAGATAGTATACAATGGTCATCAGTCTGACTGCCCATTTTGCAGTTGTCCCTAACTGTCTTGTCTTAAAATGTTTGCCTAGCAGTTCTATATGGTGAACCCCTGTGCTAAATCTGGCTCTGAAAAAGGCAGATTTATAAAATATACTTGCACAGAGCACAGTGACATATTAAACTTATACACTTAATTCAGTAGGTCCCTGTCATGGAATGTGAGCTCTTCTTCCTCATCACTCCCTGATACGTTCTGTTCTCTTTCATGCTGTTCATTCTCTGTCTTCCTCTCATCTCCCTTCAAAGATATCTCTTAGCAGCTCACCATGTCCCTCCGTCTCAATCAAATTGCTCTAATCAATGTCCTGTCCTCTCCTACATCCTCATTAATCGCTCCTTCTGTCCAGCTTATGTGCTCACATGCTTTCAGGAGTCTATTCTTAGCATCAAAGTCTCTGCTCCACAAAATAAAATTAGCCATAACAGAACGTCTCATCATCTGTGCAAAGAGGACTCTAGTGCTGGACAAAACAAATGTCAGAAAACGGATTGTGGCGGGCTGCCAGGGCCCTTACCCTGCTGGGACACCTCTATAGCGGAAGGATTGGGGCAGAGAGTTTGTTCAGGACATTGTCTCCCTCGGAGTGCTAGAGGGAACCCTCCCCACCCCCACCCGGCTTGCAGCAGGGGTACAGCTTTGGAGCATAGAAGCTCAACCCTGCTGGGCCCATGGCCACCGCCAGGGGATACCTGGACATTTCCCGAGCTCTGTTTAGCAGCACTTCCAGAAAAAGTTGCTGTCGGAAGAAGCTCATCCGACACCTGGAGTTCTACCGAGTACTCCATAAAAGAAGGAGGTGGACGAAGCTTGCTGGGAGAGGAGTGGAGAAAGAAAGAAAGAAAGAAAGAAAGAAAGAAAGAAAGAAAGAAAGAAAGAAAGAAAGAAAGAAAGAAAGAAAGAAAGAACATGTTCTGGGGAGCGAGAAAAGAGTGCTACCCCGCTCAGAATAAAGAGTGTTACGTGTGCTACACCTGCGTCTCCACCTGTCTGTGTCGGGGTTGGGACGGCTGTATGCGCCCTGAGTTTCCGCAGGATAAATATCATGTAACTCGTGTGCTTCTGTATATATTGGACATGTGATTTGTATGTTTTATTGTATATATGCTTATGTAATTCCATACTGAATTACGTAATATATTTATGCAGAAATTTACACAATATGTTGAGTAAACAGTGAAACATTCATTGGAAATTAGTTTTCCTTGCTTTTTCTGTATCAAGAATGTGAACTTTTGCTCTTGACGTTGCACCAGAACAAGTAACACAGAGAGTGGTTGGCCGTGTGTAAAAACTGGAGAGGACAAATAAATATCAAAACTATCAAAAGTGTGCCAAGTGATGGAGACAGAGAAAATGGCACACATGCTTGCACCCCATAATGTAGCGGTACGGTTACAAACTCGCATGTGCGTCAGGCTTGTATTCTTCAAGGTGGTTGTGCAAACTGGAGTTGCTCATTGAATTGATTTCTGGTTGTTGTGTAGCTTTATGCTTGGAAATATACACACGAGATTCAAATGTTTGAAATCTTAAGTGTCATCTATCAGCCATATAAAGATGTAAGCTAGTGCTAGTGCTTTTACCATTCGCTTTTTTAATTCTCTCTTTATTCTGGTGGTGAGGAGGACTTTTCTTTTATTAAATGCCTCTTTGGCCATTACAGTTGTTGATTTTACTTCTTTCAGACAATACCTGTCTTTTGTGATTATTTTCCCAGTCCATCCATTTCCATTACACAGTCACAGGGATCTGGCGCCAACCCGACCAGCATTGGGTGTGAGACCCTGGACTTACGGTGGACAGGACCCTAGTTCACTGAAGGGCACACTCACTAGCACATCAACTAGAATTTCTATATAAATCTTACATAAAACCTATAAACAAAGTTGTAATCTACTTATTTGTTTGTTCACCAATCACATAAAAAAATGGCAGAACTGATTTTCATAAAATATTGCATGTGCGGTGATGTTGGTCCAATGTAAAATATAGGAGAGAGGTTGAAACTGTGAGAAGGGGTTGGGGAGTTTGGGAGTGGGGGGACCTAAAAACTAGCAGGGACTACACTGCTGCTTAAATGTATTGGAACACCTCAGTTGTTTTGGAAATGCATGCAGTTTAAGGTCTTAATATTTAATGAAATCAAGGCATAGCACAAATAAACATTGGCAAATAAAAAGGTAAGTCAAGGAATCATTATGTGTACAAACTTCTGTTCAAATATTTAATTCATCCAAGTAGCCATGGTTTGCTGATATAACAGCAAACTGTGGTAGCCCCTTTGATTAAGAATGCCAGTTACACAGTGCAAGTCATCAACTTTGCTTCAACAAAAGAACCCAGACCATCACACTTCCTCCTCCATGTTGGACAGTTGGTGTCACACACTGAGGGACCATCCTTTCACCAACTTGATGGCGCACAAACACCCTATGTGATGAACCAAAGATACCAAATTTTGATTTATCAGTCCATAAGACTTTCTTCCACTCTGCAGTAAACCAAAGCCAGTATTTTAAGGCCCTGTTTTGTCTTTTAAGGAATGGCTTTCATACAGCTACTCATCCTGTTAAACCTGTAGCACAAAGTCTCCTCTTCACAGTAGAAACTGAGATTTGTGCCATGGGGTGCCTATCACACAAGCTGGTGACCCTCAGAAACTTGTCTTCTGATTAGGTTGTGACTTTGGGTCTGCCAGATTGCTTCCAGTTTACAGTTGCCTTTGGACTGGGAAGACACCACAGTACTCACTGACACTTTGATTTTTTATTTCCAGTTTCTCTAAATGAAAGGTCTATGCTTCTAAGGGTAATAACGCCCTGTCTCATTTAATTTGTTAATTGCTGTTTTCTTGCCATTATCATTAGAATATTGTCCAAGTGGTACTTCGGAGGGTGTAGTAACACAGTCTGTTCCAGCTCTGCTTTAAAACAGAAGGTTTCTAAGTAACTAACAGAAGTTGGGGACACCTGTGCAAATGGTTTGCTTGAAACTGGCGAGGGTTAATTTACTTTCATTGCTGCAGAACATCTGTAGGTTGTAACCTATTAGTTATTTCCTGAAGAAGGTCCATTTTGAATATTCAGATATTTCCTTTTTATTTAAGTTTTAGCTACCTAAACTTTAAATTTAAGCCTCTGGCAGCTTACTCCTTACTTTTACACCATTTTAGATCTTTCATTGCATTTCAACTGATTAAATTTGAAGAAGAACTGGAAAAACTGAGGTGTTCTAAAACTTTTGACCAGTAGCATACATTTCCCTTCAGGCAGCACTGGGGCTGATGGGAGGACACCATTATCAGCATCCACAAACATTTGTACCTCTTCTAAGACTACAGGTACAGCATTTTCTTCTCAGGTATGCTGGATAACAATTTCAGTGCCTCGGTGGATCACAGCTTTTCTCTACACATGCGTTTTTGTCTTTCATTGTGGGTTGTGTTCAGCCTTGTTGAATTTCCAACAGATCATTTTTCTCCGTTTACACCGGTCAACAAGCATTTTGCTACTGGGATTCTTTCATCTGTACTTTAACAAATTTCACTTACTGACTCCAAATCTGAAAGCCGTTTTCGTCCAGCACGTCCCATTTTTTAGTTATGATGTTCCAGGTCTTGGACAACTAGGGTGACTGGACAGTAAAGGCGATGCGTTTCAGTATTTAAGAAATAAGTTTGGTCTCGAGAAAAGTGAAGTCAAAATTAAGGAAGGTGTTTTTGTTGGCCCTGAAATACGTGAACTGATGCTTGACGAGGAGTTCAAAAGGAAACTTAGGCCCACTGAATCAACACCTTCCTCATTCGTGCAGGTTGTCCAGAATTTTCTTGAGAGTCACAGAGCAGAGAATTATACTGAGCTTGTGGAGAATATGCAGAAAGTATATTAGCTTAAGGGAGCCAGAAAGTCACTGAAGAAGCATTTTTTACATTCTCATCTCGACTTTTTTCCACCAAATCTAAGCGATGTCAGAGATGAGTATTGGGAAAGATTTCATCAAGATATAAAGGTGATGGAAAACTGATATCGGGGAAAAATTCACTCCAAGGATGATGGGTGACTACTGTTGGTTCTTGCAAAGAGAGATGGATGTGCAGTACAAGTGCAAAAGCGAGTACCTCCAAAATTTTTGGGCACGCTGACCTCACTTTTATATTGAGGTAAATTGACATAAATATGCTTTAACGTGTCTCTGGTATCGTCTTATGGTTTGTTTTCAGAATAAACACATCAAAACAATTTTGGTGGGACAGAATCCAAACTCTAGATATCGTGTTGATATATAATATTGATATTCAAAATGTCTGCGGTGGGCTGGCGCTCTGCCCGGGGTTTGTTTCCTGTCTTGTGCCCTGTGTTGGCTGGGATTGGCTCCTGCAGACCCCCGTGACCCTGTAGTTAGGATATAGCGGGTTGGATAATGGATGGATGGATATTCAAAATGTCAAAACATCAGTGATGTGTATTTCAAAAACCTAACATGCTAGCTTAACTCCGATTTCATATATGAAATCCGTGTAAAAAACTTAATAAAGAGATGCTCTGAAGTTCACAGAAGCAAACAAATAATATTTTTTGTAGACCAGTGTTATTTATCCCTGTCCAACACTGGGTACTTCTGCTAGTTTTCCATTGTAACCAGCAGGAGGCACCACTGAGCCCCAAACCTCAGGCACAGAATCACCCAACACAGTTCTGGTTTCAAATAAAGGATTTCAATTTGTCGCCAAGCTTCCCAAGTGAACACAGCATGAGAAGTGCACAATCACAGTCACAATGCTCTCCTATTCCTTCTGCCCTTCTGGTGTGTTGCCCAATGCCCCCTGACTCCATCAAGGCAGGTGAGGCGTCTCCATTGACCTCAGGACTTCTGGTGTCACAGCATTGCCTGACCGAAGAACTTCTAGGCCAGAATGAAGCCTGAAAAGGCAGGGACCACTAATCCTTGCAGCACCCTTTAGAAGCACCCTGGGATGCAACAGGGCTGTCCTGCAGACCACAACTGCTAGCAAGCATCAAGTATGGGTAGCGTCACCCGGGGATGCTGCCATCTGGTGTGTTGGGGGAGTAAAGACACCAACCAAGTTGCCTCCCTCTATCCCTCCATAACGTTGGATTCCTGCCCAAGCAAGGCCCTTCCAGGATGCCAGCATATCCACTACAATGTTGGCACCACTTTCCAACCTCCTGTCTCTTCTTGTTCACTGGTGTGGCCTCCCACCTGGTAAGGAACCTTGAACCATTCCAGTTAAGATGCCAGCCCATGTTTGCTGTCCACTACACCATTTATGTTTGTAATGTTCTATTGATTCTTTACCTATCTTCGCATTTTATCAAAGTGTCAGCACACAACCTCATGTTTATCTTTGGCCAGTCTATACAAGAAGACGCATAAAACGTACCAGTTTTAGAATATGTCTTACAGAGATAACACATTACGTGCCGTTTGCTCACAGTCTTTCTGGCACGACTGTCATCATACTGCACCTCAAGCTTTCCAAACATTTAAATAAAATATCAATAAAGGGGATCCATCCTTGGCTCATCCTGCCCCACTTATACACATCACATTTTCCAAAACTACAAAAATACTAATTTATAGCATGGGATCCTGAACAAGATATTGGGGAAACAATCATGACTGATTGTTCTTGATTATTAATAAATTAAGGGAAAGATACACAAAAAATACACTTTCTCCTATATTGAACTGAAATGGAGGTGGAGTGTGTGAAGGCTCCAGTTGAGATTTGGTTAAGGACAACTCTTTCTTTCTTTGAACCGGAAAAACCAAAACATGCAGGCATTTAAAATTAGAAAAGTGATACTTCTCACCACTTCTTTGTTTCCATCCATCCATTTGCCAACCCAAATCAAATAACACTCCATACAAGCAAGTCAAGTTTAACAAAACTATGTTTGAAACAAACCAACCCTCACCCATGAGAAGCTAGGCCAACAGAGTATAACTTTAATTAACAGTAAAAATATGTAAATAAATAAATGAATCAAAATAAATAGACTAAATAAGAGGGGAGAGAATCTGCTTTATTAATTTAAATTCTTATTCTAAATTGTTATTGATTAGATCCTGCCAGGTTTTGAAAACGGGTTAGCACAGATTCTCTGTGCAAATTTGATTTTTTCCAATTTTAGGTAATATAAAACATCAGTTACCCACTGACTTAAAAGAGGTGAGTTAGGATTCTTCCAATTGAGCAAAACAAGTCTGCGTGCCAATAGTGTAGTAAAGGCAATCACAGTTTGTTTGTCCTTCTCCACTTGAAGCCCATCTGGGAGTCCACCAAACACAGCTGTTAGTGGGTTAGGAGGGATTGTGACACCAAGGCTGTCTGAAAGGCATTTAAAGATTTTGGTCCAGAATGATGTTAATTGGGTGCAGGCCCAAAACATGTCACCCGGTGAGGCTGGAGCTTGATTGCAGTATTTGCAGGTTGGATCTTGCACTGGAAACATTTTGGACAATTTTAAGTGAGACAGATGCACTTGATATATAATTTTAAGTTGAATAATTGTATGCTTTGCACATATGGAGCTCGAGTGAATTCTCTGCATTGCTCCCTTCCACTCCTTTTCTGAGATGTTGAGTAAGAGATCCTTTTCCCACTGTCCTCTTGGGTCTTTGAAAGGGAGGGACTGTAAAATGGTTTTATATATTACAGAAATGCTGTCTAAGCCCTTGAAACTGAACAATATTTTTTCCAGCATAGAGGGAGGTGGGAGGTGAGGAGAATCTGGCAGATTCTGTTTAACAAAGTTTCTAATTTGAAGATAGAGAAAGAAATGTGTTGCTGGAAAGATACATTTGGAATATAATTGTTCGTAGGACGTGAAGACTGCGGACATCTGAGAGGGTGGAAAAAGTGGTTCTTTGATGCTGAGATGCCACAGATAAAAGCTTCTCTGTCTTGTAGTACTTCCTACATTGGTTCCATATTCTGAGTGAGTAAAGCACAATTGGGTTGTTAGTATATTGGTGATAACTTGTATTTATTGGGGTACAAAGCATGGAATATAAACCCACAGACTCTTCTTGCAGCAGTTCTAAAATTCTCAGCTTGATCTTATTTTGGGAGATTTAAATGAATAGGACTGGCAAGCGTTGCTGGGTTGAATGGCCTGTTCTTGTCTGAATTTGAACATTTTTCTAATGTTCTAAAGAGTATAAGCAGCTGTGTGCATGGCAGGTGGTCTCCTGGCTGCTCTCTGTTGGTGGCAAAATGCCAATATCTCACAAATACCTGTACACGGCTACAATACAAGAATTTAGAAGGAACGCCAAATGACTGACAGGGTGATTGTTTAAAACAGTGGCCGTTAAGCAATTATGGTTGCACTTTCTTTTGCTCCGCATATTTTTTCCATTGTATCTGAGGTTTACAGTCAGGTTGCTCTGACTACAGCACAGTTCTCTCAACGCCTAAAGTGAAGGTGCTTGAGTTTACATTCACAAAAGTGCATTAAGGAGCTCAGATGTTTCCAATATTTCTGCAAAGGTTTACTAGCAGAGGGCTCAAGAGTAGAGAACTCAGTGACTAGACCAGACAATACCTTTTTATTTAAAATACAAATATGACCGAAAGACGAGTAGAGAAATCTCATTATCAGCATTCAAAATGTGACATAAGGATTCCCAGCCTGGGACTTATCACTGATGGCCACTAAATAAAGCTTCTTTAATTTAAACTTTCACTCTGCTCTTGGTGGTGATGGTCTTTCAAATATTGCTCCTTCTTGCTACAGATTCATAAATGTCTTAAAATGTAACAAACACCCGTTTGTTGGACATCTGTAAACGGCCCTGGGGTGAAGTTGAACATTCGGCCATGCTTTCCTGCACCCTGCCTGTCCAGGTTCTGACTTGATTGGTCATTTGCAGGAGCTGTCCTGTTAGAAAACCATTACCATGAATTTTAGAGAAACTTTATTTGTAATATACAATGGATTCTGTGTTTTTAATGCATTTATAAAAATGTCTAAAATCCTGTTTTTGCTGTGTCGTTCTGGGGTATGGAGTGCTGCTTGATGTGAGAGAAAATGAATTCAAATGACCTTAGCACAAGGCTGCAAAATAACAAAATGTGAAAAAGGTGGAGGGGTCTGAATACTTCTTGGAGTGTATTTGGCTGACGGTTTTAACTAAGATGAATTAAAGGATCAGAACAGATTACAAGTGCACATAAGGCAGGTTAGCTGACTTGCTCAAGATCACACGGTGAGGCAGAGGAGCAAATACACTCGATCAGTTGTGGTTTAACGAACATTGCCTTAGCTCCACACCACGCCGACAGGACAAATGACTGGAAGATACCAGAAATGTAACTTAAATCAATGGGCCGGGCCGGCATTCTTCTCCAAATATGCCATCTAATAACAAGGCGGCTACATCTGAATAACAGGAATGTGCCACCTAAGAAAAATAGCATTATCACATTTACTCATATGTGAGCGATCTGCCCAAGGTGGAGAATACACTGGGATCTGGGAAACCCTACAAACATGGAGTGATAAATCACTTAGTGCTCATTACTGGGTTCACAACAAACTATTGTAACAGTCACAGGGTGATAGGCTTGGGTGGTAGCAGCCTGGGGGACACACAATTTGACAATATTAAGATGTCAGTGCTTCCCTTGGTCTCTGTGATGCTGGATAGCAGAAAGTGACAGAGATTGCTGATAACGGGATTCCCACGGTGTTTGTGTTTCAAGGAAAAGCTGCGTTACCCTCCAAATGACTTGTTACTGCCTTCTGCTGTCTTAGCTAACTACAGCGGCTGGGTGGCAAATAGCCATTTTAGTTTTGTACACAGAGCATCTTAATGAGTATTAGGTCTCACGGAAAGTGGCTGTTCTGCCTGACGATGGCCACAAGTACAAGACGGCTTGGCTTTTGTTTGTAGATTGCATATCTACATATGTTGTTATTCATTTACTTAAAGCACGCATATGCTACCTTATCTACACAGATAATGTATTACAAGTTATACAGTACTAGATTATGAATTCAGCGCTCAGTCAACACAGAAGCACTAACAGGAGCACTTCATTACCAAAGGGTATGTCAGACATTGGATGGAGCAAATCCCATCATGTTGTATTACACACATACTGTACTGTATACACATATTGCATAAGACATATGAAATATCTAAATGTTTGATATACTGTATATATTGTGGCGGATGGCTGGGACCCATACCCGGCTGGGACGCCCCTTTAATACTGGATCTGGGGTAGCAGCCATGGGATGTTCCCCCGGAACATTTGGTGGCAACCCCCCTAGGTTGCATCGGGGCCACAATGGTGGAATACTGGAGCTCATCCCTGTTGGGCTCCATGGCCACCGCCAGGGGGATCTTCACGGCTTAGCGAGCCCATGTGTACTGGACTGCAGCCACCCCCGGAAGTGCAGCCTGAAGTGGGTCAACGAGCACCTGGCGCACTTCCGGGGGTGCTATAAAAGGAGCCTGCAGCCACTACTCTAGGTGCCAGAGTCAGGAGGAGGAGGATGAAGCTGCCTGGGAGGAGTAGTGGAGGAAGAAGAAGTGTGGCTTGGGGTGATTTACTTTGGGTGTTGTTTTGGGACTGTGTTGGGCCTGTGGGACATGGGGAAGATGTGCCCCACGGCTGAGGAAAAAATAAAAGTCCTTTTTGTTTATTTTACATGTGCCTACGTTGACAGTCTGTGTCGGGTCGATGCCTATATAGCGCCTCTGCCACAAAATATATTTGTTTGTTTTGTTTGTTTATTGTTTTTATACTTTGTACAACAAAATTCTGATGACCGCTTTCCATGTGCAGCACAGAAATAAAGGATAAAAATAAAACACTACAATAAGACGGTTTATACAGATTATAAGAAATGTAGAGAGGTAATGAAGAAAAATAATGAAATTAACAAAGAAAGCAGCATGTATTCAATTACTATATATAAAAAAGCATTAATTACAAGCAGCTTTAAAATATACAGTATATATATATATTGTCGCAGGAGGCTGGGGGACAGACCTGGCTGGGACACCTGGAAGGACTGGGAGGTGGCATATTCATCCTCCGGGCCACGAGGGGGCAACCGCCCTGGATCAGGAAAGGACCATGGGAGAGAAGCAAGGAGGCTCAAGGCCGTTGAGAGCCACAGGGAACGTATACTTCCGCCACACCTGGGAAGATAGAGGAGAATCCTTCCAGGGACACCCAGAGTGCTTCAGGGTGCAAGAGCAGCACTTCCGCCACACCGGGAAGTGCTGCCGGAAGAACATCAAGCACCTGGAGCACATCCAAGTGGGAATAAAAGGGGCTGCCTCCCTCCAATCAGAGAGCTGGAGTTGGGAGTGGGAGCAGGACGAAGCTCCCGTGGAGAGTGGAAAGGTGGCACACGAACAGAGAGAGAGAAGCTCGGAGGAAAGGTGATTGGTGCGAGGAGCACAGTGTGCTGTGCGGGACTGTGTATTGTGAAAAGAAAGGTGAATAAACGTGTGTGGTTTTATAAAGATGCGGTGTCTGTCTGATGGTGTCCGGGCATGTCTCACAATATATACAGTGCATCCAGAAAGTATTCACAGCGCATCACTTTTTCCACATTTTGTTATGTTACAGCCTTATTCCAAAATGGATTAAATTCATTTTCTTCCACAGAATTCTACACAGAACACCCCATAATGACAACGTGAAAAAAGTTTACTTGAGGTTTTTGCAAATTTATTTCAAATAAAAAAACTGAGAAATCACATGTACATAAGTATTCACAGCCTTTGCTCAATACTTTGTCGATGCACCTTTGGCAGCAATTACAGCCTCAGGTCTTTTTGAATATGATGGCACAAGCTTGGCACATCTATCCTTGGCCAGTTTCGCCCATTCCTCTTTGCAGCACCTCTCAAGCTCCATCTGGTTGGATGGGAAGCGTCGGTGCACAGCCATTTTAAGATCTCTCCAGAGATGTTCAATCGGATTCAAGTCTGGGCTCTGGCTGGGCCACTCAAGGACATTCACAGAGTTGTCCTGAAGCCACTCCTTTGATATCTTGGCTGTGTGCTTAGGGTCGTTGTCCTTCTGAAAGATGAACTGTCGCCCCAGTCTGAGGTCAAGAGCACTCTGGAGCAGGTTTTCATCCAGGATGTCTCTGTACATTGCTGTAGTCATCTTTCCCTTTATCCTGACTAGTCTCCCAGTTCCTGCCGCTGAAAAACATCCCCACAGCATGATGCTGCCACCACCATGCTTCACTGTAGGGATGGTATTGGCCTGGTGATGAGTGGTGCCTGGTTTCCTCCAAATGTGACGCCTGGCATTCACACCAAAGAGTTCAAGCTTTGTCTCATCAGACCAGAGAATTTTCTTTCTCATGGTCTGAGAGTCCTTCAGGTGCCTTTTGGCAAACTCCAGGTGGGCTGCCATGTGCCTTTTACTAAGGAGTTTCTTCCGTCTGGCCACTCTACCATACAGGCCTGATTGGTGGATTGCTGCAGAGATGGTTGTCCTTCTGGAAGGTTCTACTCTCTCCACAGAAGACCTCTGGAGCTCTGACAGAGTGACCATCGGGTTCTTGGTCACCTCCCTGACTAAGGCCCTTCTCCCCCGATCGCTCAGTTTAGATGGCCGGCCAGCCCTAGGAAGAGTCCTGGTGGTTTCAAACCTGTGCTCATTGGGACCTTCAAAGCAGCAGAAATTTTTCTGTAACCTTACCCAGATTTGTGCCTTGAGACAATCCTATCTCAGAGGTCTACAGACAATTCCTTTGACTTCATGCTTGGTTTGTGCTCTGACATGAACTGTCAACTGTGGGACCTTTTATAGACAGGTGTGTGCCTTTCCAAATCATGTCCAACCAACTGAATTTACCACAGGTGGACTCCAATTGTACATGTGCTTTCTCATTTTTTTTATTTTTAATAAATTTGCAAAAATCTCAAGTAATCTTTTTTCACGTTGTCATTATGGGGTGTTCTGTGTAGAATTCTGAGGAAAAAAATGAATTTAATCCATTTTGGAATAAGGCTTTAACATAACAAAATGTGGACAAAGTATATATATATATATACAGTAATCCCTCGTTACTTCGCGGTTCACTTTTCGCGGATTCACGACTTCGCGGGTTTTTAAATACAAGTGATTGCCCGCCTATCGCGGAAGTTATGTTCCAGACCCATCAGCAACAGGAGAAAATCCGCGATATAGAAAGACCATATAAATAAACATTTTTATAGTTTAAGCCTTAAAATACCCATCCCACATGCTTTAAACACATGCAAACTTATTAAACACACTTTGTTAACATATATGATATGTGGATGTCGGGCTAAGGATATGAGTAACATCTCACTATTATAAAACATTTTAACTTCACGCAAGACAAGACAGACAGGAAAATTGGTGATGTACAGGCTTTTAAATTATTGACACGCAGAGCGACAAGCAGCACAAAGCCAGCACAAAGTCCACTTCTCCTTAGCTTTCATTCAGCTCCCCACCCACTTGACAATGCGAAGTGGCAGGAGCATACTGCGCTTCCGGGGAGGGGGGGTTTGAGCGAAGGTGCGTTCAGCTCTCACACACCCATACACACACACACACACTCCTCGCGCAGAGCGACAAGCAGGCATTTTGGCAGAAGCAGCACAAAGTCCATTTCTGCTCAGCGTGAGTTCAGCTGCCCCCCTTCACAAAGCGAGTGCAGACACATCGACGTCTGATCGCTGCGTGCAGTGTGCAGTGTTGGTCTGAGGTGTTTAAGAATGTAGAAAGTGTTTAAGAGCATAGGAAGTGTTTATAAGAGCGTGGGAAAGGTTAACAAGAGAGTGAGAAAGGTTTATAAGAGTGTGGGAAGGGTTTAGAAAGCCTTAAAATATGTATAAATAATAAAATAAATATAGGTCGCTACTTCGCGGATTTTCACCTATCGCGGGGGGGCTCTGGAACGTAACCCCCGCGATAGGTGAGGGATTACTGTATATTGTAACACACGTGCGCATGGGAGGCAGCTAAAGGGCTCGAGGGAAGGCAGTTCCGAGGCATGCCGGGATGTGGCAGAGTGCACTGATTCTTTTTTTCCCTTGCCTGTAGACCATTCCCGGGATATCTCAACTGGCTCTCATGACGTCACTTCCGGGACCGAGCCAATGGAAGAAGACCTTACCGGCTCTGGCCCCTGTGATGACACCTCCAGGCTCGAACCAGTGGCAGATGAACCTGAGCCAGACCCATATGACCTCACTTCCCGTCTCCCCCTTTAAAAGTCTAACCGTTTTCCCTATGTGTCAGTCTTGTTGTGGACTCTGTTGTAAGCACATCAGTGCTCTTTATTTGAACATATGACTTTGCAGCCAGGATACCTCCTTATACGGGTGGCTGCCCCAAACCTTTATCTGTGTGATGTCTCGTTATTGCGACTATATATATAGTCAAGGCCAGAGCAGGCATCAAAGTAGCACACAAGTCTACAAATGCAAACACCTTTTCAATACTAAAAGCAGGAAATTGGCCGTAGAGACCCAGAATTAGAGACGCGGTTTACAGCATTCCATGCAGTGCATGCCCAAGTGTAACTGTGGGACAAACATCCAAAACACTCACAACACGTACACAAGAACATTGCAATACTGTCAGAAGGAAGGATCTGCGGTCTCTGATATACGCACATACAAGTTCAACTAGACACATGTTTAAATGGGACACGGTGCAAGTAAAATTCAAAGCTAATTCAAGGCTAAAAGTCCCAGGGAACTGGCGGAAATATGGCTATCCAATGAAAACGCCATTAACAGACATTTGGGCATAAACCCAACATATGAAAGCTTGCAAAAAAGAACATGCACATATAAATAAGACGTTATGACCAACACTTCTGAACTCCACCTCATCAATCCCATCCACCTATCCTCCCCTCCTTATTTGTTATATATGGCCTTGAGTTCCTGTAAGTCTAATCATTTTCCTATGATGATGATTCCTGGTAGGAATCAAAAGCTTAGGAATTAAAAACTATTTTAACATACGTGATTCATTTGCTCCCTGTGAATTTCTGTCTCTCTATATATATCTTGTATATAAACGTCTACTCGTGGAAGTGTGTGTGTGTGTGTGTGTGTGTCTGTTCGGCCCAGAAGTGAGAGGTGGAGTCGGAGTAAGGGCTCCACCTCCGAAGATACACAAGAAAGGCCAGTATGTCAGCAAAACGAAACCTCCGAAGAAAGAGTCACTTGCTAAGCCGCTAATACAGAAGTGAGGCAAGCACTTTGGCAACATGAAACCTCCTAGGAGAGAGATGCCCAGAGTAGTTACTTTCAATTACCTGACGTCTCTACATTTCAATTATTTTTCTGACGATTTCAATAGTTTCTAGGACCCCGGGCTTTTTACAGCATGGACTTACACAGCTAATACATATATATTATTATATACAGTATGTAGAGTGTCAATATGCATTGCCTAAGAATAGGTTCCTTGCATGTGTAATAGATGTGAAGGTAAAATGTGTCTATATGTGTGTGTCTGTATTGTATATTTTATGTTTATATTACAACTCTTATAAACTGGAGGAGGATTGGGTTTGGAGAGGTCTGAAGGAAATCACAGCTCTAGGGAAATAGCTATTTCTCAGTCTGTTAGTGTGTGTTCTGATTGTTCTAAACCTCTTTCCAGATGGTAGCAGGGCAAACAGATGGTGGCCTGGATGTGTTGTGTCTCTGATGATGCTGCTAGCCTTCATCCAATGTCAGCTAACATAGATAGTGTCCATGTTTAGGAGGTCTGCCCCAATGATTTGTTGCTCAGCCTTCATCACATGGCGTAAGCTCCTTCCATTCTGTAATTGTGCAGCTGGCATACCACAATCAGGCCATAGGGGTGGACACTTTCTATTGCACTACAATAGAAGTTGATTTAAAGCTGCTGAGGTAGATGAGCCAGTCATTGTTGAGCTTTTCTCACCAGGTAAGAGATGTTAAGAGACCATGTGAGATCCTTTGTTTTATAGATATTGTCAAGTTTGGGTCAAAAGGTTGCATAGGAAAGTACAGAAGGGTTTCCAAGGAGCAGAAGCTTTATTGCAGTTCTGGCTGATACAAACACAAGACTCTTTCAGAAGCAGTCCGGCTCAGAAGCAGCGACTAGAGCAGAGGGAGTCTGGGGGAAGAGAGGACAGGAGAGTGAGACCTCAGGATGGCTACAGCTCTGTCTTTTAAATGTACGAAGCCCTGCGCAAGGAGCACATCGCGTGGCAATCCAGCATGCCAGCAGCTGATCCTGCAAAGAGGAGGTGTAAGAGTGTGTTTGTTTCAGAGGGAGTGTCTGAAGAGCGGCCGCATCCCCCTGCGGCAGCGGTCACAATATATATAGTAACACAGGGGCATCTGAGGATAACCTTGTGGGCTCAGCTCAGACACTAAAGGTATTGTCTCTACCTCCCACAGTTCTGAGAAGATACCCAATGAGGGCAACTGACCCTGCCCTCATCGCCAGAGAAAGCCCTTCCCCTTTCTGGTCAGGAGGTTAGATCCACATGAAGTAGGATGTCCCTCAGTTTTGGACCCAAGCCTACAACAGGACTAAGTTCCCAAGCCAGACCTGCTCTTCTGATCTGCTTCACTTAAAACAGCCTTAATATGAGTTGCGTGTGGCAGTTTTAGATGGAGCCATCGTGTGACTGTTTCTTTTTCAAAGCACTTTTTGTTTATTTAGATTGCCTTGCATTAAACGTGCTGGTCTGGTTGGCACCCCAGCTATTTGTTTATATTGCTCCAGTCACTCAGTATCCTCAATATATACATAAATATAAGTAAGAAAATGTCATAATGTGCACTGTATCTACAGACCTAATGCTGATGGACGCCATTTCTAAAAAGAAAAGAAGTCTTGCTTGTGGAGGATAAAATCAAGAAGCTTTCATGCTTTCATCTGAAATAAACAGCATGCTCTATAAGGGTCTGTTTAGAAAAAGTCATAATTAGCAAACTGGGGACCACTTAGAAATTGTCAGAAATAGACTATTGGATAAACAGGAAATTTTTATCTTCTGGAAAGGAAAATAAAATCAAATGTTAATGGAACACAAAGTGGCTGAAGCAGCTCTTTACTTATCTAGTTCTCTTCATTTAAAAAGTCCCCTTGTGTTGGAATTGAATTTTATATAATTAACTATTCAAGCCATGAAAAAAATTGATCTGTCTAGAGGTTGACTTTGGGAAGGGGGGGGGGGGGGGGGGGAGGTGTGTGCGTGTTTCTTGAACCATTGTGGGGCACCAACTACAGTGGAACCTCGGTTCACGAATGTCTCGGAACATGTACAAATCGGTTTATGACCAAATAATTCGCCAAACTTTTGCATCTGTTCATGACCACACACTCGGTATATGAACAAGCCAATTTCCTTTTCAGTTTGTACGTGTTCAGTCTATCCCTGTGCATTTCCTGTGCAGCGAGCGAGCGAGCAAGAGAGAGAGAGCGAGAGAGAGCGGGACACACACACACAGGCGTGAGAGTGAGAGACACACACAGGTGCGCGAGAGAGACACACACACACACGCGCGCGCACACGAGAGAGAGAGAGAGACACGCACACGCGCGAGAGAGAGAGACACACACACAGGAGAGAGAGAGCAAGCAAGTGAGCAAGCGAGAGAGAAGGCTGGACGCTTAAGGTAGGAAGGTAGTTAAAGAATGAACTGGGTTTGTTTTTGTTTTCACTTCTGTTTACAGTGATCGGTTCATTGCATGCATTGTTGCAATGTTACTTTTCTTGGTGGTTTATTAAATTACGGATTTTTTCAAATGTTCATTTTTTCCCTGTGCTTAAAACTCATTAAAAAAAAGTGTTTTTAGCCAGTGGTTGGTAGCGCTATAGCGCCAACTATTGCAGTGTTAGTTTTCTCTGTTGTTCAAGGTTTTCTCAGTGTTATTCAATGTTTTTACATTTAGTTTACTATTACGCTGTGCATTCTATGGTTTAATTAACTATATTTGTGCTTAAAAACTTAAAAAAATATATATTTACATAAAGTTCGTATGGTTTGGAATGGATTAATTGTATTTACATACAATCCTATGGGGGAAATTGCTTCGGTTCACGACCAAATCGATTTACAACCAGAGTTTTGGAACGAATTATGGTCGTGAACCGAGGTTCCACTGTACTTGCATCCCACAAAATCTGAGGAAAACACAGAAAAACTAGCATGCAGTGTCAAAGTGTTTTTGATGGTTTTATGTTGCAAAAGGACTTCTCACAACTGTGTGAGGCGACAAGTAACACAAAATGCAAGCACCTGGGACATAAGCTGAAATGTTTTTCCACTTGTGGTCTGCTGTCCTTAAGGAGTTTCAAATAAACATTTTTGTTGACCAGTACATTTCAGCTTCAGGCTTTTACTTTACACTTGGAAGTGCAGAGAAAGCCAGCAGCTCATCATAACTGACATCGGACTACATGTGCACCCTGAAATTGGGTTTCAGTGTGTCTGCTCGATCACTCAGTCCAGTGGCAAGAATATTTGTTGACAAACAAGGAACACATTTTTTTGGAGTCCCTGTACCTCATGGGGCCTTTCATAGACTAGACATACATTTGGCCATGCATCCATCCATTATACAAAAGATATTTAGTAAAAATATCCATCCATTTTTCAGAATATCAGATCTGTATCAGGTGAGGCAAGACAGGAAGTGACCCAGAACTTCTTCCCAGGGCCTACTCACACATTTGAGGGCACTCATGAATTTAGCCAAAAGCAGAACTGTCAATTATTGAAATGTAGCATCTGCATAAAAGTCACAGTGACATGGGAAGAGCATACAAACCTCACAATGACAGCAAGAGGGCCAGAAAGTGAACAAGGGACCCAGCGGCTCTGAGACAGCAGTGCAGACTTACTGTACTGAACTTTCAATGTGAGCATTCCACTAAATCCAATATACATTTAGAAATAAGTGTCATGGTGACTCAAGAGTCTCCACATTTATTTAATTAATAATAATAATAATGCAGTGCAGCTGACTCCTAAAGACTCCTCAATGAATGCAATATTTATTTTTATTTTTATGAATATGAATTTTCTGTACTGGACTGCTATTTTTTGCAGTGGAAGCAGAAAAAGTAGCGATACCTAAAGTGCTGACATGATGCAGATATCAGTCAGAGACAGGTGGGCTGGTGGACACAAGCACGCGTCGAAACGTTTCCTTCCATTTCTCTTTAGCATGCTACACAATGCGGCATACCAACGTGTCTGTCTCTGTTTGGAGAAGAGTTCTGCCTTTTGATGATGTAAATGAAAACTCCTCATGGACATATAAAAATCTCTTGCAAATTTAAAAAAATGGAGTTCAGTAAATATAACACTGTAGAGTAACAGGGTTAATGTTCAAGAGCAGCAGAGTTTCAGCCTTTGTGTTTATAAAAGTGGCCCTTACGTCAGAATTAGAACACAAAGCCACATTTTTCTATAAATATGTTGTGCAGAAGCAGGTGGCACAACATTTTATCAATTCTTGCAATAAAAAATGTATGAGACAACGTATAAGTCCTGGCATAGAGCATCAGGAGTTCAAGGTTTGAAATTATACAACCAGCAAGAGTGCAGGCTCTTCTGACAAGGACATTACAGATGGACATTAATACACCAGGCTTGAGGTAATACAAAGCAATTGGCTTTTCTATGGCAAGCAGGTGGGCAGAAAATAAAGTTTTAAAGAGTCTGGACTTTAACAACTGATTTAATTAAGACTAGATTCATGTATGGGTGCCATGATGATGCAGTGTTTACTGCTGCTGCCTTACAGCTCCAGATTCCTGGGTTTGAATTCCAGATCAGGGCCTTGCTTGTTAATAGTCAACGCGTTCAAATGTCTGTGTGTTTTATTCTTTAGAGTGTAACCCAAAGACACAAGTGTTTGGTTAACTGGCTACTCAGCATTGGCCCACTTTGAATGTGTATGAATCCCATCCCGGATTGGCTTCTGGCTTGTACTGGAATGGGGTACAACCCCTGCGACCCAGGACTGGACATAGACGGTGTAGATAATGGATATTTTTACTTGCTGATTCCATACTTCTAGTGACTTTTATATGCATGAATTAGCAGAGCTTTGAATCTTTGCATGAAAGTGCTAAAGTCCCAACAACTTGCCGTGATCTTTGTTATACCTACTGCTGCTGAGCACCACTACTTTTTCCTTGAAGTGGTCATTACACCACAGCCATCCACAGAAGTTTAGTGCTTACTGCTGCTCATTCACACAGACTTCACTCTGTAATGTGCCACTCTCTCCAGTCTCTTGTTATGTGTGCCAACCATAAAAATGTTTCATCAGTTTGTAACTGTATTGTGTTGGGATTAATGTATTACCACAAACTACTTATTCGATTTCCATGCACAGGTCTATGGTGGGTCAAAACCTATGGCTGGTGTGTTGGGTGAGGTGATGAGGCGATCACATCAGGCAGCACTTTTACAAGGGTGGCATTTTCATATAACAGTAGACAGACAGACAGACAGACAGACAGACAGACAGACAGACAGACAGACAGACAGACAGACAGACAGACAGACAGACAGATAGATAGATAGATAGATAGATAGATAGATAGATAGATAGATAGATAGATAGATAGATATGAAAGGCACTGTATGATTAATAGATAGATCCACACCACAAGCTTCTGAGACTCAAAATAGTCCATGCACGTGTCAAAACTACATAATATCATTGTGTGTGGTACTGGCATTCAGTTTTCTGATTTTTCAGATATTACATTATATATGTACTGATAATGTCATTTATTAAATTGTGTTTACTTCGAGAATGTAATTAAGGTGCCAGTAAAACGTACAATGTGTGTTTAGTTAGAAAGAGCAGGCGCCTTTCACCTTGAAGGACGGTTTCAAACTGCTGAAGTGTTCCGAGAAGGTTGCGGAATGAGCGAAACAGCCAAGGTTCACTCTACATTCAGTTTCACAATTGTAAAAAATGCAAACGGTTTCAGGGTGTCAAATGAAAGTGGGGAAGTGTTTATACATTTGTATTGTTTTAACACCTCTGTTGTATGTTTTATTATTTTTACATTTACATGTAGTTGCTTGGGTGGCGCAGTGGGTAGTGCTGCTGCCTCGCAGTTGGGAGACCTGGGGAGCTGGGTTCGCTTCCCGGGTCCTCCCTGCGTGGAGTTTGCATGTTCTCCCCGTGCCTGCGTGGGTTTCCTCTGGGCGCTCCGGTTTCCTCCCACAGTCCAAAGACATGCTGGTTAGGTGGATTGGTGATTCAAAATTGGCCCTAGTGTGTGCTTGGTGTGTGGGTGTGTTTGTGTGTGTCCTGCGGTGGGTTGGCACCCTGCCCGGGATTGGTTCCTGCCTTGTGTCCTGTGTTGGCTGGGATTGGCTCCAGCAGACACCCGTGACCCTGTGTCTGGATTCAGCGGGTTGGAAGATGGATGGATGTAGTTGCTGAGCAGATGCTTTAACCCAAACTGACTTGCACAAGTGGTCAACATTATTAAGTAGTCACTTATTAAGTAGTCAATTATTAAGTAGTCACAAAACACAAGTATGTTACATGTCCATAGTCACAAGAACCTACTAGAACCTGCCAAAGCCATTATTATCCAGACAGAAAATCACCAAACCAGAGAGTCTCCAAACAGTTCTTAAACACATTGAAGAAGTCAGAAGTTCAAATGGAGGAGCTACACATAAATCCTTTATTGAGATTTAGTACCATGCAGAGATGCTGTTCATCAGCAGACCTGAATGGACAAGAAAGAGCACAGGACCTCACAAGTGTCTCCGTGTTTATAGAAGCCACTCTCAGTGATGAATCAAGGACTTGAACTTAACATGTGCCCCTACAGGCAGCCAATGTAGTGATCTGAAAAGAGGAGTGCAGGCCTTGGCTGGTTGAACATTGAATGTGCCCCCTGCATTTTGAATCATCTGCAGGTGACTTAGTGACACATGCTGGTACTCCTGGCAGCGGAGAGTTGCAATTATCCAGTCGTGACAAGACCAAAGGCTGGACCAGGAGTTGTGCTGCGTATTCTGTGAAATATGTTCTGATATTGTGGATGTTCTACAGAGTGAATCTGCAAGACCAAGAGGCCTTTGCAATATGGTCAGTGAAGAACAGCTGGTCATTGATCAGCTCCTCAGGGTTGTGTGCAGGCTTGGTGGGTGTTTGTATTAATGAGCTGAAATGAGCAGAGATGAGCAGAGATGGAGTGATGAATAGATGGATGAGCTGGGATAAAAAGAAGGTCAGTCTTTATCAGGTTTAAGCTGGAGGTGGTGTTCCTTAATCCAGGTTGCATTATCAGTGAGACATGTAGAGATTCTAGTTTATAGTAGTGGTCTTCTGGAGGGAATGGCAGGTACATCTGGGTATCATCAGCACAGCACTGACAGAAAAAACTATGGGACTGGATGAGAGGGTCTAGTGAGCAGGTGTATAGAGAGAAGATGAGAGGACCCAGCACTGATCCCTGGGGCACCCCCAAGGTTGCATGGTGCACCCAGATAACCTTTTTCATTTTTTCACATATTTTCCAAAAACAATACTTTATTAAGTTAATTAATTATTTTTTTTGTTGATACAAGGATGCACAATATCAGGATTATATCATAATGAAGCGCATATTGCAATATGTATTGTATGTGGATGAAGTCTATGGTCTTAAGTCAATTAAAGTTATATATTGAAGGATGGGACAGCAAATATAAAACATCGGCCCTGTCAGAACATCTCCTGGTAGCATCAGGTGCAAAGCAAGAACCAGGCCACGAAATTCTTCACACAAAGTCAGTTTCAGTTCCCAGTCAGCCTCACCTGCACATCTTTGGTATGTGTGAGGAAACCAAAGCACTAAACAAAAAAGATGCAGACGCATGAAAAATGGCCCACAGACGGGGTCTGTACTGGACTAACTACTATGCAATCTCACTTACTGCTTAATAAACCTCAAAATAATGCCTTGTGCATTGTGGGTGAGCAGGTCAGACACGCTAACTCTGGACAGGGTACCAGTCCGCTGGGGGCACACGCATGCACACCACCAGTCACTCATTTGGTGGTGGTTTAGAGCCGACTGTTAGCCTAACATGATCAGAATAGGTTTGGATTTGAGAAAATCGAGAGGATGTGCACATTCCATACAGAAAGGCTGCGAACTGGACCCGCTTCTCTAAAACTCCAAAATGTCCTTCTTGCTGCAATCAGACTCCTAGAGTTTACTGCAAACTAAGTGTTGTGCTTTATTTTTGTAAAACAATATCCATTCTACTAATTGTTTTGTATTTCAGGTCCTGTTTTGTATCCTGGACCATTTTAAGTTTCTTATATATTTATAACTAAATATATGGGAAAATTATCTTCACTCCCACCAGCTGTGCACTAAATGAGTTTCCAAGATGCTGTCCATGTTATGGAGCAAAACTAAAAACGAAATTTTAAACTCTTCAGGCATTGTTTTCATGATGGGTGGCACCACTGCAAACAAACAGGAAACAAGCTGGTGTGCACAGAATGCTTTCACAATGATTAGAAGCCGCCATCAAAGTAAACTCTGAGGATGAAATAGCCCCTCTGTGCCAGGAAACAGGAAATAGCCCTGTCCATTGCCCTTAACCAGCTAAATAGAAAGCCCAGGCTGAGACCCTCATGATGACATCCAGCCTCTAAGTGCCAGCACAAACATTTCTTAAGTGTCTATGTTTGTGCATGAAAATGTCTAAAAGGTTAATGCGAGTGTACCTACAAACGTGGAGCAGGCTGCTGTACCGGTGCTGGACAATGAACAAGAAAAGAGAATTAAGAAGGATTGGTGATATGAAAATCGGCTCAAATGTAGTTGGTTTATATAAAATATTAAAATTTTGTAATAGAAAAAGACAAACCAGATTTTATACAAAAATGTAGTAGTAGTGTAGTAGTGAATGATTATTGTTTTAAAGTGATCAGTGCTAAAGAAATCACTGGGAAGAATGGGAACTCATTCATTGAGTCCTTTTTTAAAACCCCCTTAACTGACCACAGAGCAAGAGTTGAGTTTTGAATTGTGGTCTACACATCCATGGAGACAGTGCCAATCCAGTGCAGGGCCATTAATTCCACACACACATCCATGGGACCGTGGGTAGAAGTGGACACAAACATGGAGGGAATGTTCACACTTCACACATCGCTAGGACATTTGTATACACTTTATATTGTGTCCAAACGAGGGGCAGAATACGGCGTTGTGCATATACAGTAGCTTTGGTTAAATCACATGATGGCATGATGGCATGTCTGTCACTGCTCACAACATCTATTCTCAAATACACTTACATTCCATTTGTTGGCCAGACAGAGAGAGCCTGATTCAGGGTAGTCACACAGAGCCAGACAAATACCGTGTTTCCCCGAAAATAAGACTGGGTCTTATATTAATTTTTGATCCAAAAGATGCTCTAGGGCTTACTTTCAGGGGCTATCTTATATTTATTCATGTACAACATTAGACATTTATCCAAATACAGTCATGTCATCTTCTTCTGGAATATCATCATAACTCTCCTAATTCAAACCCTGAATTTCTTGCTACTCCAGCTGCATTTAGGATCCTCCAAGATCGATGTGCGCACTTCGATGTTTGATGAATGGTTCAATGTGGTGAAGCAAAATGCTGACATGCAAATGCATTCGTGGGGCTTTTATATTCAAGCATCGCATATTCCCCAAAGCAATGACACGATACATTTTAAAAGTCTCACATACCATCTTCTGTGCCGTCTTTTTTTTTTTTTGCACCTTCACAATACCATCAGAATGTACGGCGGCGTATTTGAGCTACAGAGAAAAAAAAATAAGGACATAATGAAAATGTCTATTTTATGATTAAAGTGGAAATTTCGGCTTTAACCTCGAAATGTCCACTTTAATGTCGTAGTTTACTTTATCATTTAAGTAGACGGTCGTAAACGTCATCTTAAAACCGACCCAGTTGTTAATCGCTACACGCTTCTGGGGCTTCCTCCTGGCCTGACGGCAGCGGCAAACAGCATCACCACACAGAACACATTACATTTATGATATTCCAGCTCCCTGCACAATTAGAATTCTTAGATTTATACTTGATATCACTTTCATGCATTAAAATATGTACAGTATGTTACATTTACAGATAAATTGTTAAGTTTGTTTAAATAATGAATACTGTTAATAGTTACACATATGGGAAGGCACGGCGGCAGAGCGGTAGCGCTGCTGTCTCTCAGGGAGTCACATTCCTTGTGATCCCTGCCTGGAGTTTGCATGTTTTTCCTGGTGGGTTTCCACAGTGTGCTCAGTTTTTCTTCCAAAGACATGAAGGTTTGGGGATTTGGTGAAGCATTCAAAGCAAACAGTGTGTCATGCATATTCCTTCAAAAGAAGAGAACTGATGATGAACAGCCACCGGAGATGCTCAAAATACAAAAATCAGTAAATGTGCATAACGACACGGACATGACTTCAGCAGAACCATGGACGAGGCTGCACAACATCTGCCTTCGGACTGCATGACTAAATGAATAGCTAAAGGAAGTTAACATGACTGTCTAATCAGAAATGCAAACATGCCATAACAAAACAGCAGCAGCGTCTTAACACGTCATATATCCATAGGCCACAATGCTTACCTAACCTCTGTTTGCTGTTGCAGTGCCACATAGTGATGCAGTAGTCAAAGTGACAGAGAGATGTCATAGCAGTCAGACGCACTTCTTAAACACGTGGGGGCAAGGACCTGCAGTGGTCTGTGTCTCTTCTGTCGCAGTGCTCATTCCAATGTACAAATTACTCATTAAGCCTCAGTTATCTTGTTCTACTGAGCCCCCCAATTGTTAACAGCAATTTCAGATTTCTACTTTCTCTCTTTTTTCAGTTTTTTAGGTTCTCCATCTTTCCATAGATATTTTAGAAATTTTTCTAAGGAGTGGAAACAGAACATTGCAACCCCAAACATTTAAAATGCTTGGACTGAAGGAAAGTGGGGGTGGGTTTTTAGGAAGAAACCCGGTGGGCGGAGCCTGTTCAGCAGCTCTAAATACACACTTTTTAGTGAGTTGTTCCCAGACGTATGATCTCATTTCAGAATCCCATCTGAGACCCGTGAGGTTAGGTACAAGGAGCAGCAGAACACCAGAATACCAAGAAGAAAATGAGAAAATGAAAATGATTGACACAATTTTAGAGGAATAATAAAAAAAATAGCTCTTTTCCACTGATATAAATGTTGATATGGATGAGCAGTTGCTATCTGGCAGAGCACTCCAAAAATAAGACCCAGTAGTTAAAGGCTCCTCCTGAAGTATTTATTTATCTTTGGACTTTCAGGAAGCCCTGCAATTTCTGATTACAGCCTACTGTACACTATGGAGTTTATGCATTAATAAGTTCTGAAAGGCCGCTGAAGCCACTGACAGCGATAACTAATAAAAAGAACGTTTTAAAAATAGTTCATAAACATAAATGGGAAGCAAGGAACAGATTTTAAAAATGGAACTTACATAGTATGGATGCACTCTTCAGTTTTACAAATGAAGGACTATTCTGAATTAACTGCATAATGAAAATATGAACACCCTGCGAGGAAAGAATTACTGTGGTCAATTCTCCTCTAAAATCAATGCATGAAGTCTACTGTACTTTCAGAATCCCGTGTATTGACAAATTATTTTATCTTACATATAAGCTGGAAACACAGACTTTGAACAGTTGAACAATGTGAGCGCTAACGGCCAGATCAGAGCCAAACGTGTCCTGAACAGTCACATGGGCTTAACAAACGTACCATTCTCTGGTTACAGACATCTAAAGGGATCAAGGAAAGGCACATTTTTGACAGCTTGGCATCATCATTGGAATTTATTTATTTTAAAACATTTTTTTTACTAAATAACATTATGAAAGTAAGTAAACTAAATAGACTGACTGCAGCCACAAGGTGCAAGCATTTCTTTGCTTGGCTGTCCAAAACATTTTCATTGAAGAGTTCAAGTCGACTTTCCAACATAAAGCAACACAAAGAAGAAAAAAACGGCCACTTTGTTCATTATGTTACTGCCAGAGGCTGTCAAGTTGTGATATAGTTATCATCAAAAGGAAAGACTTTATGATTAAGGAAGGAAAAGAAATTAAATTTATTGAAAAATTTCAGAATTTACAATGCTGCTTTGTCTGGTTTTCCTTGTAAGTTTCCTTGAAAGGTCGATTGCAGTTTTCTTTATCCAGTGTTACGGTGGAATAGTGGCTCTGAGGCTAAGGATCTGCACTGGTATCCAGAAGTTTGCCAGTTCAAATCCTCGTCACTGCCAAAAGAGATTCTACTCTGCTGGGCCCTTGAGCAAGACTCTTAACTTGTAATTGCTCTAGGGGGCACTGTACAATGGCTGACCCTGCGCTCTGACCCCAAGGGGTATGTGAAAACGGAGAAATTCTTAGTACAAGAAATTGTATAAGGCGAAATAACCTTCACAACTCTCTGTTTACTGTTTTTCTACTACAGTAATCCCTCGCTACTTTGCGGTTCACTTTTCGCGGATTCACGACTTCGCGGATTTTATATGTAAGCATATCTAAATATATAACGCGGATTTTTCGCTGCTTCGCTGGTTTCTGCGGACAATGGGTCTTTTTACTTCTGGTACTTGCTTCCTCAGTTGGTTTGCCCAGTTGATTTCATACAAGAGATGCTATTGGCGGATGGCTGAGAAGCTACCCAATCAGAGCATGCAGTTAAGTTCCTGTGTGCTGCTGATTGGCTCAGCGATGGAGTGCTGCATTAACCAGGAAGTCTCATCTCACTCATTCAGCATTAATGTGCTCTTGCTACTGCATTCAGGGGATTATCACCTTCATCGTCATCATTTTTACTGCGCAGCATATTCATCACGTCATATATAGCTACGTGTACTTCGCTATACAGTAAGTGTAAACTTATCTACCGATTTCATATTGCTTAGCAGTTGTCCCTGTTATTAATAGAGTAAAGGGTGGGTTGTAAACAATACAGGGAGGGTTTAAAAACGTCCAAATACACGTTAAATAATTAAATAAATATGGTGTCCCTACTTCGCGGAAATTCAGTTATCGCGGTCGGCCTTGGAACCTATCTCCCGCGATAAGTGAGGGATTACTGTATAATTCCAACCGTTCACCTTTAATGTAACAACCCGCTGAGATGAGAGGGGGCGCTGTTGCTAACATTGTCTTCTACTTCTCTCCCTGCAACACGGAGAACACTCCCAGTGAGGGCACTTAGCCCCGCCCCTTCTGGTTCCCCAGCTATAAGAACCCCGTCTGCCTGGGAGGAGGCATCTTTATGGCAGGAATGATCCACTGGGTGGAGCTCCTGAGCAAACAGACCCTGAACCTGTGGCTAAAGCCAAGCAGTTTTGTTTATTTGGAAACCCAAAGGCAAGATGCCTTAACTGTACAAAGTGTTTTTTTTTTTGGCTGAATTTTTTTGTTGAACTAAATGGGATGACCCGATTGGCACCCCAGCTTTTAACTCAAGACCTGTCATTCCTGCACCTACAATATTTATGTTACTCTGTAAGCAAAAAGATCAATCCCTTTGTTTGATTCATCCAGACAGGCGCAGCACACACTATCTCGCTGGGTAGCCCAGTGCTTCTGCTAACAGAATTTTAACCTCTAACTGTGTTTAAAAATATAATTTGGAGCAAAATTGTGGAGTACCAAAATTTTTTTGACCTCTCTTGAGAAATAAAACCTCTAAGAGATTACACTTTGTATTTGGATGCCTATTTTTGTTATACCAGGCCTTCCAAGTGCATTGTCAGCAAACTGTCAAGTTATTTTTGTGAACACCAGGAGACAGAACTGAAAGAGAAAAAGGTTAAAACCAGGAGCTCAAAAGACACAATCATCAAGCCAAGAAGTGAGGCAAAAATCGTAGTCAAAAAATTTTTAGCGAACTGGCTAGAACCACAAAAAAATAATTCAAAAAAAAGTTTTACAGAAAGAACATAGAAAATGGCTTTGAATCTGCAACTCAGTGATTGTCAGCTGACCTTGTAACCTGTTGTATTGATTACGAGTGGGTCACGACCTCAGAGGACACGCCCCTGGAAACAAGAGGCAGGTGTCCTGAATAGCAGTGATCATTAAAATACAAGATGGCAGCCCTAACGTACCAAAAAATGAAACAACTCATAAAGAAAACAAGAGAATTGTCAGAATAGAAACCGGCAACCTCAAAACCCCCAAAGCAAGTGAAAAATTATATACTGTACTTGACTGAACATAAAAGATATAAACAGAAACCAGTCATACCAGCAAGGTTGTGTGTAATTCCAAATGTCAGAGGATCCTGAGATTGATTCCGAGTCCCACTAAGGGCCGTTAAGCACACTCTGGAATTCTCCTTGGTTGCTGTGTTAGACTGGTCTCAGATACTATCTGGATAAAACTTCCATGTAGCAATGTGTTCAAACAAGGAGAACATCCTTCCCATTTCTAAGCCAGTTCTTGATGTAGCTCTACTCTATGGCTGCTCTGTAAACTTTGTGCTTTTTGGCTACACGGTTTTCCTGCATTACTTTGTTCATGACTGCCTCTGTTCAAGAGTAATTCACAATGTAGCCTCGACTGATTCTTATTCAACTATATCTCTTAGGTGTTGTAATTTTAAAGATAACTCTGATTAATTTAAGAACATGCCATTTTCCCAGTGCTCTAGCACTGTGCCTTACTTCCTTTGTTCAAGTCATTTAGTATTCTTGCTTTAGTGTTTGAAGTCTTGTGTGGTGTTTTTGGATTTTCTTCCTACCATATTGACTGGTCTTTTAAATTATTGCCTATGTCAAACATTTTGTATTCCTATTTTTGCTTGCCTTCTTGTTTTTTATATTTTATCACTCAATGAAGGCCATTCATTTACTAGGGAATCTTGT
Source organism: Erpetoichthys calabaricus (assembly GCF_900747795.2). NCBI lineage: Eukaryota > Metazoa > Chordata > Cladistia > Polypteriformes > Polypteridae > Erpetoichthys > Erpetoichthys calabaricus. Next base: position 49,584,975 of record NC_041394.2, read on the forward strand.
TTGCACCTGGTATGAACCAACATACATGGCAAATGATCAGACTCCTCAGAAATGCAAAGCGTGCACGTTAATAATGGGTTACTATTCTGAAAGAATAAACCTGTGATCAGTATGCTTAGATTTTCCAATTTTTGGCACGACTGAGGTACCTACTGAGGACACTTGACAGTTATCTGTGTAATGCCATGACATTTCCACTACAGAGCATTAACTTTCACAGCAAAGTCTAATGGGGAGATGAGGTGCATGCTGGGAAGTACTTAAAGATCTCTCAAAACTGAGTTGATTTTTTTTCTGTTCATTGCTCCGTCCTAGGTATGACGTTAATCTGCATCCATCCTGCATGTAGGCCCTCCAACCTGCAGGGAAAAACCTGGGAGTTTGTGGCAGAATTGGCACTCCAGCCACCATAAAAAACCTCACACTGGTTCCAGTCCATCTGAACTGGTGTGGTGCTGAGATGTCACCCTTTGCATGGCTGCACTCAGGTCCTAATCTGGGGTCCTGAGCTGGTTTGTCATGTGGTGGGTGCGGGAATGTGCTGTATCAGCGTGTGCTCCTAACCTCTCTCTTTCCTCTCTGTTATCATTTGTGGTCATCTTTAATTTTTTTATATGAAATACACCACCTTTTCTGTGACTTCTTGAGCTCATTGTTTTTTTATACCCTAAAATTTAGTTTTACATTAGTTTGTGGATTAGTGGCTAGGTTTCAATTCAATATATTTATTTGGCCAGTTTTCACCACCATTTTCGCTGTTTCATGATCATTGCGTTTGTGCTCCCGTTGTTAGGATGCTTTTCATGTTGTCAGGGGGGTGTCCTAGAAGGATGGAACCTTTGTCAATGATGCAATGGGTTTGAAAGGTCATTGAAAAGTTAATTTCATATCCAAGTTGGTGGATTTCAAAACCCTTTTTGTCAATCGTCGTTTTATTCAAATTAAATCTTTTAACTGAACGTTTTCTCTGGACTTGTGCTGCTATTTTTGACTGGTTATTTGGGTTGCTAATGGTGCTGGTTTTGGACTCTTTTGGCTTTCAAGTAAGTATTTTCTACCGGTTATATTTTAAAATTCTCTCGCTAGTTCTCTACCAGAATATCTAGGTGCTTGAGGGCATCACAAAGTCAAGTTCTTTCTTCTACATGCTGTCACAGTTCTCTCAACAAAATGAGCTGTTAAAACAGGAGAAACCACCCAAGGGGGTAAGAGACTCCAGAGTCTGTCCTCTGTTTCTTTCAGGAAGAAGCCATAAGCAGTCTGGACATTCAAGAGGAATTAAGGAAACATGCTGGCCCAGTAAGGTCAAAAGAGATGCCTCTACTGGTCATATTTTCCTGAGAAAGTATAAAACTACTGTGTGGCAGTTCACCTGAGAGTAGCGAGAACTCAAAATGTTTTAATTACACTTAAACAATGGAATGAGTTCACAACAGGAACAATATGGACAATATGTGATTTACTATCATAATGATCATCTGATGGAGTATATGCCATTGAGGTACAGATTACACTCATGTTTTGAGACACAAAAATGCATTGTACTATGAAGAAGTGCGTAGACAATTTCTACAAATCACGTAGAATGTTACTGTAATGCACAAACCTGCAGACGCTGAGTGATTAACATTTAGTCCCTGATGCAAGCTTTAGTTAGCTCTTTACTTACCTGTGGTTAAAAGTGTCATGGTTAAGCCGTACCATTCAGTGGAAACGTTAATCAAGCCAGAAGTCCTAACCAAGAACCAAGCCTATCATTCATCTGACCAAGAAAAACAACCTAAGAATCAAAATAAGAAAAAGAAATTGGAAAACCTAAATAGCACTATTATACACATGTATGAAGAGTTAGCTTGCAGACAATGAAGTAATCCAAAAAAATCTAAATAACTAAATGATGTGCTGAGCAACCTGACAGCCTCAGACCCAGACAGAAACAAGGTTAGCGTACTATGTGATATCATCTACTGTTGAATTCTGCTCTGCACTTGTAATATTTCCATCGCACTATTATATTGTATTGAGGATTACTTGTGTTCTGTTCTGTGTATTGTATTGTATTGTATTTTGCCCTTTTTTGACACCCACTGCACGCCCAGCCTACCTGGAAAGGGGTCTCTTTTTGAACTGCCTTTCCGAAGGTTTCGTCCATTTTTGTCCCTACAAGGGTTTTTTTTTGGGAGTTTTTCCTTGTCTTCTTTGAGAGTCAAGGCTAGGGGGCTGTCAAGAGGCAGGGCCTGATAAAGCCCATTGTGGAACTTTTTGTGTGATTTTGGGCAATTGAAAAATAAATTGTTTTGTATTGTATTATGCAGTATTTGAATAAAAATACATAAATAATAGCATTGGGCTCTTAAAATGTCTCATTGTTATATGTTAACACCACATCAATTATCCTCCGTACTGCAATAAACTGGCCAGGAAGAGTTGCATACAAAGCAATAAAACGGGTGGAGGACGCCAGAGCAGCACTTCTAAATTTAATGTATGAGCATTTGACAGGATCAAAAAAACATGGAAGATTGCTGTTCATAGGTTTCTCATTAGCTTTTAATACAATCCAGCCCCACATTTTAGTTAACAAACTGATTAATCAATTCTGTTTGGATGTTTACTTGGTGGGATAGATTATGGAATTCTCAATTTACACAACACAAAGAGTGAGTGTTAGCCTTGAAACATCTATTGGGACACCACAAGACTGCTTTCTGTTACCGCTTTTGTTTATCTTATACACAAATGACGGCAGGAGTTCACACAAGGACAGACATATCCTGAAATCTGCAGATGACTCTGTTAGTGAGTCTTCTAAAAGATACAGGGGAAAGTCATGGATCTGTCGTCGATGAGTTTGTTCAATGGTGTAATCGTTCCACAACAATAAACATTTATTTCTATAGCACATTTTCATACAAATGATGTAGCTCAAAGTGCTTTATATGATGAAGAAAGAGAAAAAAGACAAAATAAATAATTAAAAATAGAATAAAAGTAAGGTCCGATGGCCCGGGGGGACGGATCAAACAAAAAAAAAACTCCAGACGGCTGGAGAAATAAAAAAAAATCTGCAGGGGTTCCAAGGCCACAAGACCACCCAGCTCCCTCTAGGATGAATATCTATGAGAAAAGGATATGTTTGAAAATCTGGTACTCTCTGAACATTAATTAAACGGGGTACAATGGACAAGGTGGAGCAGTACAAATATCTGGAGATAATCACTGATAACAGGTTCAGACTTATCACAGAACGAATTTGCAAGAAGGGTCAGGTACAGCGTTTTTTTTTTTTTAGGAAACTCAATTGTTTTAAAATGGCCAAAACCATAGTGACACTTTTTATAAATCCCTTATGGAATCTACTGTTACATTTGCTTTTGTATGTTGGTTTGGCCAAGACTATTAAGAACATAAATGATCTTAACAACATCATAACTATTAGCAGTAAAATTATGAGTTTGTAACAGATGTCTGCCACGAAAGTATATTACAAACAGGTTAGACAGAAGGCCAACTCAGTTCTGTCAGACAATAGCCATCCTGTTTTTCCTAAATTTCAGTTGTTGCCATCAGCCTGTAGATTTAGGTTCCCGATAGTAAAGAGTAACAGATTCAAGAGCTCTTTTATTCCTAGAGGTATAAGCATTTTGAATTCTGTTACTTGTAGGGATGTTGCCCAATTCTAAATGATTGTTTTGTGTACTGTTAAAGGTGATTATTCTTCTTTGCAGAAATCTTCAGTGTGTGTGTATATATGATAACACCAGTTGTAATGTCTGTGTAACACTGTCTTATGTTTTGTACTGCTGCAAACAAATTTCCATCCATCCATCCATTATCCATCCTGCTATATGCTAACTACAAGGTCACGGGAGTCTGCTGGAGCCAATCCCAGCCAACATACGGCGCAAGGCAGGAAACAAAGCCCGGGCAGGGCGCCAGCCCACCACAGCAAACAAATTTCCATCTGGGTTAATAGAGTTCACCTAGCCTAACCCTAGTCCCCTAAAAACACATGGAATACTAGTCCCCTCTTTGACCTACTCAGCTTTCCTGCAGCTACTGTACCTAAATTCATTTCAGAGTTACGCATTTTGTGTTCTGAGCCATTGCCTTCTTTCAGAAGAAGTGTCCCCAACATTGGAAGATATAGTGCAAATCATTAGAGTTGTAAAACAAACTGTTGTACGACTGCTCACTCCTTCAGTTTTGTTTAGCCTCATTTGTGCATCAGTCATCACTCAGCATCTCTGCTGCCAAGAACAACTAGGCAGTGGACCAGCCTGCCATACTGACTGTTGTGAAGAGTACTTTGCCTCACGTGAAATCTCTGTAGGCATTCACACTACTGTCAAAAATCAGATTCTCTGGTGGATTTCGTTCACACTGTCGCGTAATGAGAGTGTATATTTCTGTAGTGTCTACTGCAGTGAGGTGTACTGAGGAAATATAAAACTGGAATAGAAATAGATTAGAAGCAGTATGACATATCACATATCCTTTCTATACAATCATCCATCCATTTTTTGATCCCCTCTTTTCTAGCATAGGATCCCAGGGTCCTGGAGCCTACCAAGAAGGGCTGCAGTCAAGGCTGTAACCAACCAGAGGCTGCCACTCCTTTGCAGGGCCTACACTCATACAGGCCAGATTTATAGTTGCTTAACGAACATGTCTTTGGGATTTGGAAGGAAACCAACAGTGACCAGGAACCAAAACCCAGGTGCCTGGAGATCACTGTGACATTACTGCCTGCTATGTGAACATAACAGATGGAAACAGCAAAAAAATGAGAGAGAAAGAACTCATAGTCAAGTAGGAAAAGTGTTGGGACCCTGCATATAAGTGGTCAGACACACCACTGGAGCAGTCTGGGTGAATTAGGCTCACGCAGACAGACAAGCTCCTCTTTTTGTTAACTCCCTTTTTTACTATGCCTTGTGTCTTCAGATTTCTAATAAAAAAAATGGTGGCTAATATCTAAACAGGCTGCTGAATTTAGTTATATAACTGATGTTACTTCTCACGGTTGGTCTGTAAAAATAATATTTCAAGAAAAGCTGACAGTTAAGAAGGTATGAAAAAATCACTTTGAAGTAGCTTTGCGCTTGTGAATTATAACAGAGAAATACCGAGGGTCAGCACTTTGAAATCAAAGAGCCATCTGTTGCATATCAGTGAAGGAGAAACATTACACAATTCAAGAACAATCACTCATGAAGAAATTGATTGCCTTCCTCTGGGGTTTTATCTGTCAGTTCTTAAAGGACTGGGCCAGTTAATCTATGAAGCACACATCCTAGTGTATTGTTGTGAGATGTTTCGAAGAGAAAGTGGTGCCTGAAGATTGCAGCTTTGAAATTACACATCAAACTACTTCATTTAGTTGGCTTTTTATCCAAAATGCCCAAACTGACTAAAATATTTTGTAAAGTTATTATGGGAACTGACGGATTTACTAATAGCTAACTCATTTTCAAACATTCATTAACTGCTGGAGACTAAATGTGAAGCCTTGTGGTTTACAGCTTGTCAGCTTAATTACTAGGCCATGCTGCCAAATGATCTCATACCTCTTCCTTCTGGTCCAGTTTTCATCTTCATTTAGCAGCGGTGCTGAATGCCCAGCCCTCCTCCATCTTCAGGCTCTCAAGTACTTTCCTTCAGCACAACCATCAAGGCTTGTATTTCTCACAGTCTCATTTCTGTCTTTGTAATCAACTAGTATGGCTGTGTTTCCATGCACAGCATGCTGGTGCAGTGGTTCAAGCTCTAACCTGGTCACAGTCTGCGTGGACGTTGCATTTTAGAAGTACAATTGTTAGCATACATATTAATTTTAGAGTAGCCCATGGTCTGACATGGTGTAAAGTTCATTACTTTGGTCACTACGCCACACTTCAATACAAATTGCTTTAGTTCATTACAGACTGTCTGTATTTCAAATTTAAAAACTGCATTAGTGATTTTCACATGAATCTAAAGTTCTGCAATGATATCTGAACGATAACTGCCAGAATCGCTAGGGCTGAAGATATTGTTCCACTGCCTGACCATCCAGACCTCTTGTTGCAAACTGAACTTTACATGCAGTTAAAGAAAATGCAATTAAATTACAGGAATGACCTGTGGGAATAACATTTGTCATTGCTGTTTTACAGAAGGGGTAACATGCAAATGAGTGCTAACCCTTTATAGAAACTGAAAGAAGACATTCAACAGTATTACAAATGTAGAATTACACCTGCGAGTAGAACATTAAGTAACAGACATCTAACAAAAAAATAACAGAATTATTAGGCAGTAAAAGCCCTGTCTCTGGCCCAAGGACATGTAGGACAAAGTGGTCATTGTCCATTCTGCTAGGCTTTCATGACACACCAGGCCTGTTAAGAAAGCAGATTTCACAGGGATGCAGACATCCAGCTACGCCTTCCCACTCTTGCATTCCAAACTAAGTGATTGAACTCCAGCTTGTACCAGGATCTGCTTTGACTTCATCTGAAAACAAAGGTGTAAATAAGATTTGAAGTGACATCTCTTCAGCGGCCTCTCTGCATGAAATGGACTCAAGACTGAGATATTCATCCGTCTACTATTAGGCAAGTTGTCTATAAATGGAGACAATTTGGTATTGTGGCTACTCTGCCAAGAAGTGGGCGCCCTGCCAAGATGACTCGAAGAGCACAATGCAAAGTCAGCAATGAGGTACAGAAGAACCTTAGAGTGACAGCAAAGGACTTGAAGAAGTCATTAGAACTGGCTAACATCTCTGTTCACGAGTCGACTATACGCAAAACATTGAACAAGAAAGGAGTCCATGGCAGGACACCAAAAAAGAAGCCACTGCGATCAAAAAAGAACATTGCTGAACGCCTGAGGTTTGCGAAAGAACACTAGGACACTCCACAACGGTACTGGGAAAATGTTTTGTGGAGTGATGAAACCAAAATTGAACTATTTAGGAGGAACAAGCAGAACTTCATTTGGCGTAAAAAGGGCACTGCAAATCAACATCAAAACATCATCCCTACAGTAAAGTATGGTGGAGGGAACATCATGATTTGGGCTTGCTTTGCTGCATCAGGGTCTGGACAGCTTGTCATCATTGAGGGGAAAATGAATTCACAAGTTTATCAACAAATTCTCCAGGATAATGTGAGGGTGTCAACAAGAGGCTGGGTGATGCAACAGGACAATGACCCCAAACATCGCAGCAAATCCACAGCACAATGGCTTCAGAAGACCAAACTCTGCCTTTTGGAGTGGCCCAGTCAGAGCTCAGATCTCAATCCTATTGAGATGCTGTGGAATGACTTGAAGAGAGCCATACACAGAAGACAACCAATGAATATGGAAGAGTTAAGGCAGTTCTGCAGGGAAGAATGGGCTAAAATTCCCCCCCTGACGATGTGCAGGTCTGATCTGCAGTTACAGGAAGTGCCTGGTTGAGGTCATTGCTGCCAAAGGGGGGTCAACCAGTTATTAAATCCCAAGGTTCACTTACTTTTTCCACTACCACTGTGAATGTTCAATGCATTGTAAAATAAAGACATGAAAGAGTAGATTTTTTGTGTGTCATTGGCTTAAGCTCATTGTGTATATCAGTACCTGTGACTTAGATGAAGATCAGATCACTTTTTATGACAATTCATGCAGTAAACCAGATAATTCCAAAGAGTTCACATACTTTTTACTTTGACTGAACGCCTCTCCAACACTGGCAATGGCCTGGTGTGACAGTTCTTCTTAGTCTTTTTAGCTTGGTCACTCCATTGAAATTCAACATTTCCAGGGTGACCTTCTATTAAAAAAGAATTTGAACTTGTAAATATGAAAGAAAATTGTTTTAGATGTGGATACAAACCAGATTGACTTCTAGAAGTTCACTTGCCTGTTTCAGCACCCCTGCTTCTCTATACACACAAGAACACTTGGGAACTATCGACTCCATTCCAATCTACATCTCTGAGTGCAAACCACAAGACCACTCATCTGTCAAATTCAAGGATAACAATTTGAAAAAATGTAAAACAGAACAGACTGTCCAAAAACCTCTCCCCCTTGAAGCCAGAGCCTCTGCTGCATCATGGCTTCACTATCATTGATGCTGTCCAAAGTGGCACACAAAACTTCAAGGCGCTGGCCATTTATGTACTGCTTTTCTTTGTCAATTTACAAAAGCACTGAAGTAATGTCAGACTTATTGTAAAGGTGGGGTGCGATAGGATGTGTTGTTGTGGAGGGGGCCTGGGATAATGGATGGGTGCAAGACACTTTCAGCACAAGGTACAGGGGGTCCTCGGGTTACGACACAGTTCCGTTCCTACAACAGTGATGTAACCTGAATTTTGGTAAAAGTCAAAACACACCCTAGCCTAAGTCACTTATTCTAACACATTTGCAAAATCATAATCTGGGACATAAAAACACAACTAAGCCACAGAAAAAGGTAAAGGACATAAATATGCTGTACTGTACATTGTACTGTAGTAACAGAAAAAATGACAAAAAATGAGTGTAAAAAAATCCTTACTTTTATTCCTTCTGATCTCTTTACAATGTCTAATTTCACTTCCATTGTGATGGCTTTCCTCTTCTTCGAAGCACTACCATCTGAATACTCTGACTTTTGTTTAGGAGCCATGATAAGGCCAAAAAGTAGCCAAAGAAAGCAACACAAACAGAACACTTTGCCAACTCCCTCACTCATACGCTGCATACTTCCGCCGCGAGCAACCAAACTAGCTTGCCCATGTAGTCTGTAAGCACGACACTAACGGCGTAAGCCGAAACATTCAGGTCTCAATTTTTTCAAGTTTTTATTGGAATGAGCGTTGTAAACTCGAAACGTCGTATGATGAGATGTTGTAACCCGAGGACCCCCTGTATAAAGAAAAAGGGCAGTAATGGCTTTGAGTGTGTGGAGACAGTTTGTCACTGTGTCACGCTGATAATGTGACAACACATTTTGACCGTAGTTTCAGTGAGTGACCCCGAGACAGTTGCTTAACTGGCCAACAATCATACTACTGTTCTATATTGTAAGGTTCCTATAAATCACAAAAATTAAAAAATAAGATTTGGGACACCAGCCCATATATTCTAAGGAGCAAAGATCTTTTAAGTAAAAGCTGTGAATCCATTCAGTCACTGACTCCATGATGGCAGGCAGAGTGTTTTATATCCTCTGGAGCACAAGGGGTGGGGCTAGAAGGCGGGGCCAGAAGTGACATCACAGGTCCTTGACATTCTGAACTTTTGGTCTGTAGATGAAAAAGGACAGGATGTGAATAACAGCACCTCCTGTCGACTTGGGGTGGAACTACTGACATTACATAAGCCCTTTGAATGCATCCCACTTGCACGTTGTGCTAACAATTTATTCAAGAAATTGGAGATTTGGGGAGACTTGATTGAAGTTTTGAAATCTATGAAAGGAATTAGAACAGTGGATCCAGGCTGATACTTTAAAATGAGTTCAGCAACAACATGGAGTCACAGTTGGAAACTTGTTAAGGGGAAATTCTCACAAACGTTAGAAAGTTCTTCTTCATTCAGAGATGGAATACACATGGAATAAGTTACCAAATAGTGTTGAGAAGAGTCAGACTCTAGCGACCTAAAAAACTGCATGTTATTTTGGAAGAATTAAGTGGTTGGGCTGACTGGCTAGCTCTCTTCACAGTTTCTAATGTTATAAAATAAACGCTGTCAAAACAGAGGGGTCCAGCAACCGAGTTTGATTTTCAAAGTAGGAAACTGAAAGACATTAGCAAACTTGAGATCTACCAAGAATCTTTCCAAGTATATAATGTGTATAATGTCAGATGTTTGAACTCCCACCTCGTATCTTTACAAATATTCCAATTGCTTTAATTCCGGACATTTAGTACTCTTAGGTTTTATGGTCCTATTACTGACATTGATGTACAACCGAGGCATCTAAATGATGCATTTTTGAATGAACAGGTGATTATTTTACACCTTTATTTCTGTATAAACCTCACTGTGCCCACTATTAAAGCTTCCCTATAAGTGCATACTTTCAGATTTTTTCCAATTAGAAGTATAAGAAAAACACCAAAGTTAAGAATATTACTGAGACTCATTCAAACACTGATAATAGTGACCTTACACTGACATTTATGAATTTTTAAAGTAGCGTGTAATGAATTTTACCTCGGTAAAGTTCACTTAAATTGAATACAACATGAATCTGCTACAGCAATAGAGAGGAGATCTGAACGTGACAGCTACTTCTTCCAATGCAACAAATGCTGGAAAAATATATTTTAAAAAATCATAGGCAATGGAAAATCTTGATGTACCAAAATATAAGTGTTACATTTCTATAAACCTATTGCATCAAACTGCAGGTTTTCTGCCACGTTCACTTTATGACAGCAATCTTTTAAGATGACATAGCTGTGTTTTGGCAGCTTTTTTCATGTCTGAAATTAAGAGCACAAAGCAGCCAAAAATCTGGTTTCCAGCTGAGCTTTGGTAGATTCAGCCATTCAGAATAAACAAAATATTCAGTGCCTGTCTGGCACGGTCCAAGGATCGTCATAAGCAGAAAGAAGGTACATGGTCTCCTAAATCAATCCACGGGTTTACAGTAACAGGTTACCTAGGAAATTAATGTGAAGTATATTCAAGGCAGAAACAGGAAACACTTCTTCACACAAAGGTCATCCCGGTCTGGAAACAACTCTGGAGCCCATTAAGCGGAAAGTTCATGTCCTTAGAAGATTTCAAAAATGTTGAGGCATTGCAGCACTTGAGCTAGTAGCAAATCAAAGGAGCTTCATAACACCGATAAGTGTCTGCTCATCTGTGTGAGAGTGTGGAAGGGAGCTGTTCACACCCTCTGAGACTCATAGACAGGCAGAGGACACCACTCTTTACATGCTCAGCCCCTAACTGCAGGTCCCTTACAGGAGAGGCCAGAGGTAGGCCACATGGCCCTGTAAAATATCTTATCTTCATATTTTGATTTCTACACAAAAGTTCACAGCAGAGTAAAATCAGTACAAATATTAAGATATCACAAATAGTGGATTAAGATGTAATAAATGCTTGAATGCTTGAAATAGTTCATTCCAAACTATTTAACACATTTCTAGGCTAGGTATGCCATACTGTTGATCCCTTTTCTTAACTACGTTTCCACTGCAAGCTTGTGGGCTGCCATGTGTGTCTCACTCCATAGCAGTGTGTGCGCACACAGCCACATTCACAGCAGACCAGTTCTGGAGTTGGGATTCAATCTGAAATGTACCTCTCTGTGAGAAGAACCCAGTGTCAGGTTTTGAAAATCTTTTGCATCTGTTAGGGGTTTTGTACTCTTGGCCCGGTTTATACTTCATGCTCAGAACGCGTACGCGCATGCATCATGGCTGCCAGGCGTTTCCAGCATTCATTTGATGAATCCTCTGAGCACATCCTCAGAAATCAACATGACGCATGCCCGAATTGCAGTACCAGCAAAAAGTCGGCGGGTGCAGTGTCATCAACTTGGAATGTGACATCAGAGTCTCTGTTTACTTATCAACATCTGATAGAAAGTCATTTTGAAGATCCTACAGGATTGATGTGTGCTTCGATCTTTGATGAATGGTTTGATGTGGTGTAGCAAAATGCCGACATACAAATGCATTTGTGGTGCTTTTATATTCAAGCGTCACATATCGTAATGACACGATACATTTTAAGGGTCTCACATACCATCTTCTGTGCCGTCTTTTTTTTTTTTTACACCTTCACAACAGCATCAGAATGTATGGCAGCATATTTGAACCACAGTGAAAAAATTAAGGACTCAGTGAAAAGGTCTATTTTGTGATTAAAGTGGCAATTTTGGATTTAATCTCAAAATGTTCACTTTAATCTTGTAGTTTATTATTTCTTAAAACCGACCCAGTTGTTAATCACTATGTGCGTCTGGGGTTTTCTCCTGAACTGACAGCAGCGGTAAGCAGAAATCGCCACACAGAATACATTATATTTATGATATTCCAGCTCTCTGCACATTTAGAACCCTTAGATTTATACTTGATATCAGCCCAGCCACAGGGGATGCACAAACCAGTGTGTTTCTTCGTGCCGCTCCCAAGCCCGGATAAATGGGGAGGGTTATGTCAGGAAGGGCATCTGGTGTAAAATTTTGCCAAATCAATATGCGGACAACAATACAAATTTCCATACCGGATCAGTCAAGCCCTGGGTTTACAACGACCGCCACCAGTACTGTTAGCAAACAGGGTGCTGGCGGAAATTGGGATACTGTTGGCCGAAGAAGAAGAGGGGGGAGACATGTCCGGAGACAGGAGGAGAGAAGGAAAGTAAAGAGAGTGGAACTGAGGGTAGGAACTTTGAATGTTGGCAGTATGACTGGTAAGGGGAGAGAGTTAGCAGATATGATGGAGAGAAGGAAGGTTGATATATTGTGCGTGCAAGAGACTAAATGGAAGGGGAGTAAGGCCAGGTGGATCAGAGGTGGATTCAAATTGTTCTATCATGGTGTAGAAAGGAGGAGAAATGGGGTAGGGGTTATTCTGAAGGAACAGTATGTCAAGAGTGTGAAGGTGAAAAGAGTGTCAGGCAGAGTAATGATTATGAAGCTGGACATTGGAGGTGTGATGATGAATGTTGTTAGTGCATATGCCCCGCAAGTTGGGTGTGCAATGGGAGAGAAAGAAGATTTTTGGAGTGAGTTGGATGAAGTGATGGACACTGTACCCAAGGGACAAAAAGTGGTGATTGGCGCTGATTTCAATGGGCATGTTGGTGAAGGGAACAGTGGAGACGAGGAGGTGATGGGTAGGTATGGTGTCAAGAAGAGGAATTAAGAAGGTCAGAGGATAGTGGATTTTGCCAAACGGATGGACATGGCTGTGGTGAATACGTATTTTAAAAATAGGGAGGAAATTAGGGTTACGTACAAGAGTGGAGGAAGATGCACACAGGTAGATTATATCCTATGCAGAAGAGCTGATCTGAAGGAGATTGAAGACTGCAAAGTGGTGGCAGGGGAAAGTGTAGTTAAGCAGCATAGGATGGTGGTCTGTACAATGACGTTGCAGATCAAGAAGAGAAAGAGAGTGAGGGCAGACGCAACGATCAAATGGTGGAAGTTGAAAAAGGAAGACTGCAAGGTTGAGTTTAGGGAGGAGGTGAGACAGGCATTGGGTGGCAGTGAAGAATTACCAGACAGCTGGGAAACTACAGCAGATGTAGTAAGGGTGACAGCAAGAAGGGTGCTTTTCGTGACATCTGGACAGGAAAAGGAAACCTGGTGGTGGAATGAGGAAATACAGGAGAGTATACAGAGGAAGAGGATGGCAAAGAAGACGTGGGATAGTCAGAGAGAAATAGAAAGCAGACAAGAGTACAAGGAGATAAGGCACAAGGTGAAGAGAGAGGTGGCGAAGGCTAAAGAAAAGGCGTATGATGAGTTGTATGAGAGGCTGGACAATAAGGAGGGAGAAAAGGATCTGTACCAATTGGCTAGACAGAGGGACCGAGCTGGAAAAGATGTGCAGCATGTTAGGTGATAAAGGATAAAGATGGAAACGTACTCACAAGCGAGGAGAGTGTGTTGAGCAGATGGAAAGAGTACTTTGAGAGGCTGATAAATGAAGAGAACAAGAGAGAGAAGAGGTTGGATGATGTGGAAATAGTGAATCAGGAAGTGCAATGAATTAGCAAGGAGGAAGTAAGGACAGCTAAGAAGAGGATGAAAACTGGAAAGGCCGTTGGTCCAGATGACATACCTATGGAAGCATCGAGGTATTTAGGAGAGATGGCAGTAGAGTTTTTAATGAGATTGTTTAATGGAATCTTGGAAAGTGAGTGGATGTCTGAGGAGTGGAGAAGAAGTGTACTGGAGCCAATATTTAAGAATAAGCGGGATGTGCAGGACTGCAGTAACTACAGGGGGATAAAATTGATGAGCTACAGCATGAAGTTATGGGAAAGAGTAGTGGAAGCTAGGTTAAGAAGTGAGGTGATGATTAGTGAGCAGCAGTATGGTTTCATGCCAAGAAAGAGCACCACAGATGCGATGTTTGCTCTGAGGATGTTGATGGAGAAGTTTAGAGAAGGCCAGAAGGAGTTGCATTGTGTCTTTGTGGACCTGGAGAAAGCATATGACAGGGTGCCTCGAGAGGAGCTGTGGTATTGTATGAGAAAGTCAGGAGTGGCAGAGAAGTACGTAAGAGTTGTACAGGCTATGTACGAGGGAAGTGTGACAGTGGTGAGGTCTGCAGTAGGAGTGACGGTTGCATTCAAGTTGGAGATGGGATCACATCAGGGATCAGCTCTGAGACCCTTCTTATTTACAATGGTGATGGACAGGTTGACAGATGAGATTAGACAGGAGTCCCCGTGGACTATGATGTTTGCTGATGACATTGTGGTCTGTAGCGATAATAGGGAGCAGGTTGAGGAGACCCTGGAAAGGTGGAGATATGCTCTACAGATGAGAGGAATGAAGGTCAGTAGGAACAAGACAGAATACATGTGTGTAAATGAGAGGGAGGTCAGTGGAATGGTGAGGATGTAAGGAGTAGAGTTGGCTAAGGTGGATGAGTTTAAATACTTGGGATCAACAGTACAGAGTAATGGGAATTGTGGAAGAGAGGTGAAAAAGAGAGTGCAGGCAGGGTGGAATGGGTGGAGAAGAGTGTCAGGAGTAATTTGTGACAGACCGGTATCAGCAAGAGTGAAAGGGAAGGTCTACAGGACGGTAGTGAGACCAGCTATGTTATATGGGTTGGAGACGGTGGCACTGACCAGAAAGCAGGAGACAGAGTTGGAGGTAGCAGAGTTAAAGATGCTAAGATTTGCACTGGGTGTGACGAGGATGGATAGGATTAGAAATGAGTACATTAGAGGGTCAGCTCAAGTTGGACGGTTGGGAGACAAAGTCAGAGAGGTGAGATTGCATTGGTTTGGACATGTGCAGAGGAGAGATGCTGGGTATATTGGGAGAAGGATGCTAAGGATAGAGCTGCCAGGGAAGAGGAAAGGAGGAAGGCCTAAGTGAAGGTTTATGGATGTGGTGAGAGAGGACATGCAGGTGATGGGTGTAACAGAACAGAATGCAGAGGACAGGGAGATATGGAGGAGGATGGTTCGCTGTGGCGACCCCTAACGGGAGCAGCCGAAAGAAGAAGAAGATTTATACTTGATATCACTTACATAAGTGTACTTTAATGAATTTCATCATGAATAATTTAAATAATAAATACTGTTAATAATTACACATGTGGGGGTGGAACAGTGGTAGCGTGGCTGCCTTGCAAAGAGTCACGTCCTTGGCTTTCCCTGCATGGAATTTGCACATTTTCCTGGTGGATTTCCACAGTGTGCTCCAGTTTCCTTCCAAAGACATGAAGGTTTGGGGATTTGGTGATGCTAAAATGACGCTAGTGTGTGTGTGTTCTTGTTTTCACCTTGAGATGGGCTGATGCCCTCAGAAATACAATACAACAGTATAAACTACAAAGGAAAATTTAAGGATAGATTATCTTCTTCTTTTGGCTGCTCCCATTAGGTGTCTCCACAGCAGATCATCTTATTCCATACCTTCCTGTCCTCTACATCTTGCTCTGTCACATCCATCACCTGCATGTCCACTTTCACCACATCCATAAACCTTCTCTTAGGCCTTCCTCTTTTCCTTTTTCCTGGCAGCTCCATCTTTAATATCTTTCTCCCAATATACTCAGCATCTCTCCTCTGCATATGTCCAAACCAACACAATCTCAATTCTCTGACTTCTCACTAAATACAGAACTATCACATATAAGGATACAGATTTGATCAAATACATCAAAAACAAAGTACAAACAAATTCACAAAACTAATAAATCACTCATATCTGTCCATAATCATAAAACTGTGGCCAGACTGTGGCAGACATGGTCAGAGTCCTGCAGGCCTCAGCCAACAAGCCACCTCCCTCCTACAGTCAATCAGATGGAAGGAGCCTTCTACCCGATGATTCCAGTGCTCCTTTATCTGAGTTGAAACAACTTAGCAGCAGAGCAGTGGCACTTTGATGTTTTCTTGAATGTTATTTGTGCTTTCTTTTCATTACACTATCAAATTCACTTGTTTTCAAACCTATTTGTCCTCTTTAGGTTTGCAAGTATTTTAATTACTCTACAGTACATTCTTACATGTTTACAGCACTCTGAGTTCGTACTCGTGACAGGAAGTGTGTCTTACAAAATTCAAGTCAACTCAAGTTTTTTTTTTTCATATGAAGTTGTTTTTTGCTATCAGGTTCAGAAACTGTCCTGTGGACATTCAATTTATCTGAAAAATAAGGTTTGAATATTTAAATTGAGTAAATAATCAAATATATTTAAACTTAAGTTAACGATTCTGGGTGTTACATGTACGTTTGCATCTGTTTTTATACTTTGTTATTTTGGTAACGGCCACATGGAGAACACAGTAGAAACAAACACCAACAAAACAATAATAAAAATCCAAATGTTACTCAAGTAAGAGCCATCAGAATCCCCGCTCTACAAGGGAAGCATGAGCATGGCCGTCTTTACCTCAGTCTAGTCCTGATGACTAGGTGACCAGATCTTAAACTGCTCGGCTCGTAGGGCACAAGAGCACAGGCTCTCACCGCATCACTCAGCAATTCCTGTGGACGTGTCATGTACCCTCACAAAAGGGCTTTCTCCTGGGCTCCATCTTAACTCTGCTTTCCATTTGTCACAGCTGTCCTTGGCAGCAGCATGAAACGTCACGAGACATTTGCACCACAGGACACCAGCTGAGTGCTACAAAAGGGCCCCATACAGCATTGTCATAAGAGTTTCATGCTTATGACAAATAAAAAATTAATAATGTGGTGTAGTCCCGTTCTGGCATGTGTGACTCCTAGGGATTTAAGCTGCTCTTTCTGTCAGCTTTTATGTCTCGCTGTCCTGACAAGAATCTGGAGGAATAGGGGACAGTTAGCAAGACAGAGACAGGGTGAGAATATCAAGATAAGGAAAAAAAAAAGCAGGCAAGAAGCCACCAGGTCGAAGGTGGACTTGTCTTATTATTCTGGAGGTGTTCAATGTGCACTTAATATTGCGGCATTCAGAATAAAAAGCCACTTGGCATCTGTGGAATCTTAAAATTTTTTCCTTTACAGATGTAGCAATATTTTAATAAATGTGACTTGACTATTGTGAAATATTACCTCATTGTTTAAAGAAGGGGTGGCACAGTGGCACAGTGGGTAGCACTGCTGCCTCGCAGTAAGGAGACCCAGATTTGCTTCCTGGGTCCTCCCTGCGTGGAGTTGGCATGTTCTCCCCGTGTCAGCATGGGTTTCCTCTGGGAGCTCCGGTTTCCTCCCACAGTCCAGAGACATGCAGGTTAGGTGCATTGCCGATCCTAAATTGCCCCTAGTGTGTGCTTGGTGTGTGCCCTGCGGTGGGCTGGCGCCCTGCCCAGGGTTTGTTTCCTGCCTTGCGCCCTGTGTTGGCTGGGATTGGCTCCAGCAGACCCCCATGACCCTGTAGTTAGGATATAGCGAGTTGGATAATGGATGGATGGATGTTTAAAGAAGTGGTCTCAAACTCCGGTCAGGTTTTCATTCTAACCCTTTTCTTAATTAGTGACATGTTTTTGCTGCTAATTAACTTCTTTTAAATTAATCTGAATTTACTTGTTCTTGAAGACTCAGATGCCTTAATTATTTCTTTTTCTTTAATTATCAGCCAAACAATATTGAGATACAAAATGAGCCAAAATGTGACCAGCAAACTGTGACCATCATATAATATCAGAAAATAAAGAAAGTTGAAGGTCCCAGGAATGTTGATCTGCTCAGTTCCACAAAACATTTTAGCAGTGCTCTCAGAAAAGAGAAAATCAGCAGTTTCGGAAATGTCTGCTAATGCACCATGAGAGCAGCAACAAGCCACAGAATTAAAGAACGGGTTTAATTAAAAACAAGAATCAGAGTCTGAATAAGCAACTGGTTGGAATGAAATTGGTTGGAGTTTGAGGTCCTGACTTAGTTGGCTCACTCACTTTGCATTTCATTTCTGTTTGGGTGCCATTTAAAGCAAGAAATGAAGCAATTCAGCGGAACGAAGAAAAAATTCAGGGGAACAAATCTTTGAAAACCAGTCAATTAAAATGAAAGGAAAAGGAGTTAATTAGCAGTAAAAACTGGTCACCAATTAAGAAGATGGTTCGAATGAAAACATGCAGCCACTGCGGCCCTCCAGGACCAGAGTTTGAGACCACTGGCTTAAGGCATTATTTATCAAACCAGCAGCCACATAAGACTAAGGCTAACTGTGGGACATCACACCAGAGAAGCATTTAGAAAACCTGCTCTGAGTACATCTGTAGATCAAAGTGCAGGGCAGTGGGACAGAGAAAAAAAGTGTGAAGGGGTCAGATTGGTTTTACTAATGAAGATAACAATTTCAAAAAGGCTGACTGTGGATGTGAAGTGCAAAAACAAATTAGATAGATAGATACTTTATTAATCCCAAGGAGAAATTCACAAAATTAGTAAAATACTGCAGATTTGTATAGCGCGTCTGGAGTTACTCGATGCTAAAATCAGTGCGGTGTCACACACGTGTGCATGGGAGACGGTTTATGGGCTCAAACAGTGTGCTTTCTCAGTCGAACCAGGGGTTGGTGCTGTCATCTGATCCTTTCTCATGTTGTTCCTCTACAGTCCAGCTGAAGACCATGCCTCTCATTAACATCACTTACCCATTGATGACGTCACTGGCCTGTTCTTGTCCAGATTATTCTGATGTTCTAATCTTAGTTGATATTAACAGTTTGTACAGAAGCAAACACTTTAATGACCAGCACAGAGTTATAGTAAAATCACTTTAATTTAAAATGTCCCTCTTATTAGTATTTGAGCATTGCCCTTAATACTGTTGAATAAAATGTTTCTTCATGAAACCACTTGTTGGAGTGTTGGCCTTCTAAAGTTAATGTTTGTCAATAACACCACAGGCACACCCAGACGTTATGTGGCCCACAGTCTGAGTCGTTATTGAGAATTCAGCCTGCCACCAAAGGAGTCACATAAAACAATACCAGAAGGGGACTGGCTGGTCTATAAAGAAGCAAAGCAAAAATACAACAAAAACAGTTGGGAGGGAGCAAGAAGCTGAGTGAGTTACAAAATGAGGAAGGCAAGAGAAATGTGTTTGGGATTGCAAAGCAGATGGTAAAAGAAAGACAGGGTGTTGTTCAGCCACCAGTGGTTTTGAGCTGAAAGAAAGGAAGAGGGATAAGGAATTAAGAAGGAAGTCGTTAACAAGCAGGGGTCAACACATCAAGTCAAAAAGGAAGATCAAGAATTGAGTCTAAGGAGCAAGGCATTAAAGCATTAGGTCACTTGCCAGAAAAGTCATTAAGAAAAGTCGCACAAAGTAGTCATTCACAGACTTGGATGATGAGATCCCCGCGGTGTTGGCTTAAAAACTGTCACACCAATGATGTCACCGTGTGTCCTTTGTTTGTGTTTACATGGGTGATCCACGGTGTGTGGACTGTGTGTTACGTTGCTGTCACTAAAGGTGGTCTATCTGTGTCAGTGACGGAATATACATTAATGGGCTTTAACCTGAAAACAGTGCCCTGTATTAATGGAGCAGTAATGTTTTCTTTGTCTTTGTGTTCATTGATGTAACGTGGCTTTACTGACATTTAGTGGTTCTGAATTCTCCTTTTACTTCTTCCTTAGAAGACCAGTGTTTGTGTGGTCCTCATTGTTCTTAAGCCTTGGACATCTTTTTGACTATTTTGCTCATTTAGGTGCAATTCTGAAACTTTAAACATAATTGTTTCTAATTTTTCTCCTTTTTTTTAAAAAAAGCCTGAAATTTACTGTTGTTTTTAGTTTTAAAAGATTGCTTTACTAACACATACCTGTGCATGCCATGGCTAGTCATATTATTAAACAGGACTTGCTATAAGACTCAGCTAATATTTATTTTCCTATCATTATGATAAGGAGAGAGGAAAAAAGTCCTTTTCTAATAAAGTTTTAAATGTTATTGTCAGACGTCTCTTTTTTCCAGTTTACACCAAGCTAATATTTACCATATTTTTTCTGAGACATATTGTAGACAGTAAATAAACTTTATTTACGTGCAGCGTGTGATCACTTTATCCTGCAGAAGAATGTCCATGTGCACGCACTACGCTAATGCATCTGTTATTTAATCAGCTGTACGGTATTTAGGGTCCTACTGACTTTCCCATATTACTTCATCCTTTCACCCAAAAAAGTAAGAGGAGTTTCACTGCTAACATTATAAAGTAAATATTCCAAGAAAGCCATAGCCTTAAAAGTAAAAATACTTCCCCACGGACCATCGGAAATCTGTATAAAGGGGAACCAACATTTTTACTGGGGAAGGTTCATTTTAATTGATCATTAAAATTAATGTTTTAAAAAGTCTTCACTGTGGTGGGCTGGCACCCTGCCCGGGGTTTGTTTCCTGCCTTGTGCCCTGTGTTGGCTGAGATTGGCTCCAGCAGACCCCCGTGACCCTGTACTTAGGGTATAGCGGGTTGGATAATGGATGGATGGAAAAGTCTTCATGTTTGCATGTATTCCACATTAAGGATTATTATATAAAAGCATTCATTTTCTGGCATTCTTTAAGGAATACTTCACCCAAAAATAATATTTCTTTTTTAATGTAACTTACTCCATGTAGTTTGTAGTGATGGCCAAGAAAAAAAAAAAAACTTATCTCATATTTTCATGCCGAACAGAGATAACAAAGTTTCTGACAGATTAAGCATCTATGGCGACTAATGCTGGGCAACAGCAAACAATGTCAAAAACACTCTTTAAAAAAAAATCTCACTTTACTTGTGTTGCATTATCCAGTCATCCAGTCACCCCAAATACATTTATGTTTATCAAAATACTGTTAAATAAATGAGTTCTGGTAAATGGTGTCATGAGCAAAAATGGAATGTGCTATAAACTGAACGGGTGTGGCTGGGCATGGGAATAATGGAGCGTGACAATTGGAGAATAGCTGGGACACCGAACCGGGTTGTCCCTTTTAATTTCCTTTTTCTTCCAATTTTAACTGAAACACCTTCTGGTGACAAAACCAAGTGGCCTCAAGGGCAGTGAAATGGCCCAAATAATAAGGCTCTATATAGCTGTTTCTTTAGCACAAACCGTCTCCTGGGGAGCTCTGGTTCAGTCAGGACTTGGTCTCAAAACACACCTCGCCCCAGGCACTTGGGCTTCTTATTTCAGGAGGACCGGAAGGGGCAGAGCTAATTGCCCTTACCAGACAGTATGTCGGAGCTGCAGGGAGAGAAGGAGAAGACACAGCTACAGCGCCCCCTCTTGTCCTGGTGGGTTATTACATAACGAATGAGACAGCGAAGGAGATCCTCACGATGCACCTGAGTGACACGGAAAATTCATTAGTATGATCCAAAGGATTATATTCAACCCCGCAATTGTGTCAATTCTTAATAATTTAGACTCAACTTATCCTCTGTCTATATGTAGGAAAGTGAGATAAGGTTGTCCCTTGTCTCCTATATTCTTTATGCTTTCACTAGAACCACTCACTGCACTTCTACTGCTGTTAACAATTCATCTCACAAAATTTGTGCACATGCCAGTAACATTCTTCTGCTTCTTGTGAATATCTCAGAAGATTTACCTTATAAAGATAAATTAAAGGAGCTATTTGACAAAGCGGAATGCATTAAACAGATTTCTCAGCATTTCAACAGATTGATTGGTCACCGGAAGATAAACAATGCATAAACTGCAATCCAACAAGAGGGCGCAAACTGACTGGATGAATTAGCCAGTATGCTCACCATATTAGTTGGGATTGTCAGGCAGTTTGAAAAAATCCAGCAAAAACGGAGGCTGAATAGTCAGTCAGATGATCTGATCCAAGGCCCACCTGAAAATTACAGATGAATATCCAGCAGCAGACCTCAAGAGGCACAGGAGCTTGCAGGCAACTGGAGTCTTGATGTTTAATAAAGCCAGACTGACAAAACAATTAAAAAAGTAGTAAAGCAGTTACAATTAAACCTCTTAAAAGAAAAATGGTAAAAATCAATTGAGGCAACAGATACACAAACAAGAAGGTCGGTGAGAAGCAGCAGTCAGATGCGGCATTCACTCAGCCACATCAAAAGTAGCCTTTTTGGATTCATAAAATACATTTTCTTTATTATTTGATCATCATGGCTGCTGTGCTTGTGTTTACTGCTCATCCATTCATATTTTGGCCCACGTGACAGGCCGGTGGTCTGCCCTCTGCCTCCATGGCTCAGTCTCTGTGTCAGGTGTTGGGATGACTCATGGCTGGTTTGCATGTCTGATGTGCGTTTGTTTTCATTAAAGCAGAAGGAAAGGCTGATACTTTCCTTAAAAATAGCTTTCAGTTATAAGAAAACATAATAATTTTCTTTAATAAATCCATACAACATAAAATAATGATTTTTTGTTTTGGGGGCAAAGAAAAAAATATATTTTTAGAGGGCAAAGGCTTTTTTTTCCCATGTGCCTTTGCTTTCTATACTTGCTGACTTTTTTGGTACTGTCTAGTTGTAGTAAACATGGACTGAGTAGAAAAAAAGAATTTGGAGCTTGTGGTTGTGTTTTTGACTTGACATTCTGCGAGGCTTGCCACCTCTCCTCAAGTTGAATTGCCCATCGCTACATGGATCTTCTTTCAGGGAGACTGAAGGCCGCTTGTGACTTTTTGATTCTGAGAGGTCCATTACACTCACGCCACCCATCCAGTCTCCTTGGCATCATTTACATTGCAGGCTAATTATTGTTCAGTGATTTGAGCTGACTGAATGTATTTGTAGTATCTATTTTGTTTTTGTCTGGTTGTCTTGGCAAGATGCTGTGTGTTCTTCTCTCTGTGCAGCTGCTGAACACAGCAGACCAGCTACTTCCACATCTTCTTAGTTTGTGAAGCCAGACTGCAACACACGTACTAACCAGGCATGCCACAAGAGTAATGTGTCAGCTCTTCAACAGGCAGAATATGGTTGGAAATCTGCTGTACTAACATATAAAGAGCAGCTAACTGTTCAACAAAATTAAATAGCAGGATGAGCAGCCATAGAAACTGACAAAACACGGCAAAAATCCAAATAGTCAGTCAGTCATTGTCCAACCCGCTATATCCTAACTACAGGGTCACAGGGGTCTGCTGGAGCCAATCCCAACCAGCACAGTGCACAAGGCAGGAAACAAATCCCGGGCAAGGCGCCAGCCCACCGCAGGGCACACACACACCAAGCACACACCAGGGACAATTTAGGATTGCCAATGCACCTAACCTGCATGTCTCTGGACTGTGGGCTGAAACTGGAGCTCCCAGAGGAAACCCACGCTGACATGGGGAGAACATGCAAACTCCACGCAGGGAGGACCCAGGAAGCAAATCTGGGTCTCCTTACTGTGAGGCAGCAGTGCTACCCACTGAAGGCCACTGAAGGACACTGAACTCCTTGTCATATTCATGAATCCAGATTGAGTCTGTTTTTGCTTTGTGACACAGTGCATTAGCATGCTGGAAGTTACCATTAGAAAATTGTGGCCATGAAGAGATGCACATGGTCAGCAACAACACTCAAATAGGCAGTGACATTAAAGTATTAACTGATGGATATTAATGGGCATAAAGTGCCAGGAAAACATTCTCCATTAATCACCACCACCAGCCTGGACTGCAGACATAGTGTAGGTTGGGTGCTGTTGGTGCCAAATTCTGACCCTACCGCCTGTGTGCTTCAGCAGAAATTGAGATTCATCAGACCAGGCTACGTTTTTCAAGTCTTCAGTTGTCCAGTTTTGGTCAGTTTATGCCCACTGCAGCCTCAGCTTTCTGTTCTTAGTTGACAGTAATGGAACCCGATGGTCTCTTCTGCTGTTGCTGTCCACCTACCACAAGGTCCAACATGCTTCGCATTCCGAGATGCTTTTCTGCTCACCACAGTTTTGCCAAGTGGTTATGTGATTTGCCGTAGCCTTTCTGTCAGCTCAAAGCAGTCTGGCCATTCTCCTCTGACCTCTCTCATCAATAAGGCATTTCTGTCCACAGGACCACCGCTCACTGGATGTTTTTGCACCACTCTGAGTAAACACTAGAAAGTGTCATGCATGAAAATCCCAGGAAATCAGCAGTTATAGAAATACTCAAACCAGCCCAATGGCACCATCAATCACAACACAGTCAAAATCACAGAGATCACATTTCCCCCTTGTTCTGGTGTTTGATGTGAACATTAACTGAAGCACCTGACCTGTACCTGCATGATTGCATGCACTGTATTGCTGCCACATGATTGGTTGTCTAGATAATTGCATGGATAAGCAGACGTGCAGATGCTCCTACTACTTTGTTCAGTAAGAGTAGATGTAAAATGGTAGGTCATAAAGACAGGAAACAACATGATAAAGCAAAACCCAAAAATCCAATGATGAAGCCATTGGTCAAGAAACTGTACAACACTAGAAAAAATACAAAATACTAAAGAAGGGGAGAACTAGAGGATGGAGAAAGGTGAAAAAGACATTACTAAAGAAAAGCAAATTATTAATTTATGTCCTTTGACCTTCCATCATATGACTGTAGAGCAATAAACACTGCGTAGAATTAGTTACTTATAGGAGAGCTATAGGTAGGCATAGAAAATGCTCAGAACCAGTACAACCCAGTATTGACCTGGCATATTTCCAGCACAGCCAACCTTCATTCTTACATTTTTTAGGAAGCCAAATAAAAAAGATGAATATCTGCTGAATGTTACAAATTCTGATTTCTCTCCAAGTTTAGATGTCCTAAATCGTTTGTCTTATTTCAGCCTGTGTCTCCCCCATATGGTGCACTTCCTTTGTCTGAATATAATATCAATGTCAGATTTTGTGTTACGTTCTACTTTGATTTCTGTATATAGTTTTGTCAAGTGCCTCAGTACTTTACCCCTACCACTTAATAAAGAAATAAAAAATAAGATCCATTGAGAATATTTATATATTTATGTAACTGGAATGTGACAATGTGGTAAAGTCTGCGAGTTCCTAATGACTTGTAATAAACTAAATCCAGGTTTAAGACACAGTTCTTCCCTCTTATACTCTGAAACTGCCACTCCTAAATGTTGTTATACTTAATTTCTCCTCTGATTTTACCACTTATATATATTTAACGTACTGTTTTTACACATAATGTGAGGGTACATGCCTTGCACTGTAATTTGAAATAATAATTACTAAAAACGTTTCTGTGCATTGCTGAATTGTTGATGGCTTGTGAGATTTGTGAGATACTGAACTGTACCACTTCACACATTCCATATTCTTTGGAGATTACACACAGATTACTCCAATGTAGTTCACGTGTAGCTGGTGCTGCTGTACATTTTACATAAATATGGCACACTGTGAGTAAAATGTATTGTATACTACAGTTTGCTGTTGCAATTGTAAGAACTAGCGGCCACGGAATGAAAACTCAAAGAAAGTTGCTTAAATTATGATAAAAGCCATTTGTCGCTTAAAAGGAAATTGGATGTATAGATTGAACTCTGGATGCAGACAAGACGACCACAGTGGCATTTAGTGATGCAATTGGACAAAGGTGACCCAGGCACTATAACACAAGGCACAGCAGATGCCACCCTGGCATTCACTTCTTAGTCCTGAGCAACAGCAACTCAACCCAAAGTGTATCTCATATTTTAAACTGCTGAAAAACATCACAGCTATAGAGAGCTAATGAAAAACCCTAAAGTGAGAAGGAAAGCACACATTTAAAAAATACAAAATTCAAAGTTAATATAATTCTATTACCCCAAAAAACAAAAACAGACGTTAAATTGTTGATTCCTTTTAACACTCACTTCCAGCCACATTTGACCTGTTTTTGTGTCTAAAATCAATAACAGCACCCTTAAATTCATTTTACTTTTCCTTCACCTCCCCAATAAATAAAAACAAAAAAATCATAATCTGTGCATGTTTTCATTTTTTTTCCTTGCCATGTCTTTCGGGTCAGATTTGACCCGCTATGAACATTAATGGACTTTAAGCTGCATTGGTAACTTGTTTGTTTATAACCATATAGAAATGTGAAGGGGTTTAGTAAAATGTCCTAAATTTACAAAAATCAAAAGTGGAAGAAAAATTAGACATGGGGGTCGCATAGTCATTTAGGATAAAGTGTTTTGATATGCTTTCCATATTAAGATATAGCATTCATCTTAAAGAAATAGCATTAAAGGATAAACCTGCCCAGGTATACGAGGAAACCAGATCAAGGTCAAGTGAACAACAAGACGAAGAGGTGACACACAAAGGGTACTGAAAGATGACTAAGAAATCCGCAGATGTCCTGTGAACCACCAGAATGGACGGTTGTTGTATGCACAGAAATTTCAAGGGTGGTGGCTCAACCCCAAGGATGGAAGAATACTAAGCATATAGTAAAACAGACTTTGATTTAATGTAAATCATTTGGGTGTAAACCAACAAACCAACCAGAGTAAAATGTATAGATTGACTGACACTGTATGTAAATTTAATAGTTTATAAAACAAACCTGTATCCTTTGTTTCTCTGACCATTCTGATCATGCTGTAGAAAAATGCTCCCGGTTCAAGAATTAGCTGAAGAGTAGTAAATGATGAAGACGGACAATCTTTTCTCTTTCATGATTAGTGATTTGTCCTGTTAGAGGATACGTTTCTTTCTTTAATTAAGATGTTGATTTCTACCACACAAAGCATTTTCTAAATGTCACTGTTTTGTACAGCTGCTACACATTGTGAACACTGCCATATCCTATGGGTCAGTATTAACCCAGTATTGATTTTATTGTATTTTCTGCTGGATTTAAGGTGCTTTGTTTATTAACAACTGATGAAAATATCCTAAATGTCATCTGTTCTAAAAGTTAGAATCATCACTACTACAGGTTAAGATGGTAAATCAATATAAAATAGTTTTGGGATAAAAAAATTTGATGTCCAGGACAGCCAAAAAGGGGTGTTAGAATTGGGTCAAAAAAGACCCAGAAGGCACAGCATCGAGTCAGCACTTGAAGATTTGTGAGGTTTAAACACCAAAGTCTTTACCCTTGTTTATCTTGTCTTTTGCAAATTAATGTCTACGCAGCATGAATATAACATGTGGTGTTTCTGCTGTTTCTATTAAGCAGTGATACTTCTTACTTTAAAAAGTAGCATGGGTCCTCATTATCTCCCATAATCGAGTTTTACTGTATATTTCTGACATAGGTGCAGCCTGTGAATTTATGCAGTCTTTCGCCTAGCTCCAAAAATATTCCCATTTATTGTTCACACCTAACGCACGAATAACCAAAATCACTAACTTCTAATTCTCAAATCTGGAGGGGTTACTGTAATGGCCAAAGTTCCTCATTGGGAGAAAGAGATCATTTTCAGAACTGAAACCATCTTGGGTCCCAAACCTGCAAATTAATTACTGACTGGCAGAAGTCTGACAGCCCTAATTAAAATTTTACAATATAAGAAAATATTAAATGGTCCTTGACTTTAGTTTTATCATAACATTACAAAATGCATTTTGAGGCAAGTTGCATTTTTGCCACCTACTTCCTACCTCCATTTATCAGACACCTGCCCTTTTAACAAAGCATGCGTGCTGTGAACTTAAGTGTCTTTTAACAGACATTGTCACTGTCACCTTAAACAGATTCCTGAAATGAGCAAAATTTTACAAAATGGCATTATCAGCAAAATACTTGAATTAAAACTCCGCAGATCCCGTCCTCTGTAGTGCTCCACCATCGATGACTTGATGATTTTAATATTCACATTTCCTTCTGTTCCTGGCACGCTAAAAAAATCTCGCTTGCTGGAAAATCTGACGCATTGATTGGATGGTGACATAGCTTTATTTGCATACACTAGTGAAGATACAGTTACAGCTTAAGGGGCTGCATAGTAAAAATGGTAATGGTGTTGCCACCATAACTGTAAGCTACCTGGAAGGTTAACTTCATGACTATTTAACTTAAATTTCATGTATGCTGCAGGCTTCTTCACCTCATTCGTATCATATTTCTTCTTCTGCTTAAAGGGTAACCTGGTGTCTCTACTGGACAAAACTCTTGATTTGTGTCCCACGTAAGCATGCATTCCTCCCTGGACTACACAGAAACACAGTTCATAACTGGACCACCAAGCTAAATGTCTCTGTCACAGACAATAGGTGGCCTGTTTTCTCTAAAAGGCAACTCTTGCCTCTGTAACAAAAGGCGCTATACCAGCGCCTGACCCGACACAGACAGACATGGCAGGCACACTTATAAAACAAATAAATGTTTTTATTTTGTTCTCTTCTGCCTGTTGGCAATGTCTTCCCTGCTCCCACAGTCCCAACAAGCACAATAGCACAATCACAATACTCCTCTTCTTTTTCTCCTCCACTCCTGTCTGGCAAGCTTAGTCCCTCACTCACTCCTCACTTTGACTCTCGGTGTAGTGTCTGCTGGCCCCTTATATAGGTCACCCGGAAGTGCTCTAGGTGCTCGTTGACCCACTTCCAGCAGCACATCCGAAACACACAGGCTCAGAAACAGTTGCAGCACATCCTGGCGGCACCCCCGGATCCCAACAGGGCTGTAACGGACTCTAATTCCCATGAAGCCCTGCAGGATTCCGAGGTATTCCTGCCATCTGGGGGGCTGCCATCTAGAGTTCCGGGGGAGGTGATGCTCTGTCCACACTTGCTCCCCCGGTCCTTCCAAGGCAGAGGCGTCCCGGCCGGGCAGAAGCCCTGGCCACCCATGACACCTCTAAGGGACTGTATTCTTTCCCTAACAACTGAGTGAAAAGTAAATACAGTAAAATGCCTCAAGATTCCACTTTTGTTTCTTTCTCTTGGATTCATGTTCTTGGTCCTTTTATTATCCAGCCATTTTTCTAACTGCTGGGCATGGTGTCTACCCACATTCCCTTATACAGGAATGGAGCCAATGGAGGACAAACCCATTCAGATATGGGGTGAATTTTCAAATTCTACACAGACAGTAGCTGGAGCTGTGAAGCAGTAGTGCAAACCACTGTCCCACGATGTCACAATATAGAAAGTCTATATTTACTCTGAAGCTCCAATGACACTCCAGCACAAGCACATACGTACAACTGCTTAATCACTCAATGCATCAGCACAGTGAGTTTACAAATATGGTGTAAGGGTTAACACTTTAATGATGAGATTGGAGCGGCAAGTGCACGGCCTACAACAGAGTGTCAGACAGTGTCACTGCCTGTCACCTAAGAGTATCACTGACCTCCAGTTGGCTTCAGGCAGCAAAACAGACAACTGCCCAGGAATCTGAGTCGTGTGTGGACTTGTTCATCCTGGGGGAAATGATGAGAAAGAGATTCACATGAGTTACTGGATTGTAGTGTTCTGTTTCAGTGAAAAACAAACTTAGATTACAGCCAGTGTTTCTATAAACACAAGATCGATTACATTTTATAGCATTTTTCAATATTAAGTGATAACTTTACAAATTTTACATTTACCAAGAGTAACATGGCAAGAAAATAATAAATAAATAATAGCTTTTTCCTAAAGTTGCTTTCCATAACACTATGTGATAGGTGCAGTGGCTATAAAACAGTCACCATTTAGGAAGTTTGTACATTTTATCTAAAAAAGTCAAATACCAGTGACTCACTCATCATGAAATCTCCTGAACCATGAGGACTTGGGACTTGAAATTTGGAATGTAGGTTACCCTTGGCCCATAGGTGCTCGCTAAGAAATGATTTTTAAAAATTTCATTTTCCAAGCACAAAATTTCTTAGTTTTTTAGACCCGTTTGTATGTCTGTCCACTTTTCACGAGAGAACTAATTAATGGATTTAGATTGGGTTGTTTTGCTTGAACATTCCGTTGATTTTGCAACTTTCTCATCGCGCTAAGTATCATAGTTCACTTGCAGTACCGATTTATTAGCCTGAATCTGAGAGACACGCAATGGGCCAATCCCTCCTCACTCACGTGTCTGCCTCGGAGCATAACCTTAACTCTGCTTAGTTAGTGAACAAGAGAATTACTTAACAGATTTAGATCTTTTTTATTTCTATAATTTGCTTGAACTTTCCGGTTGATTTTGCAACTTTCTCATCGCGCTAAGTATCATAGTTCACTTGCAGTACCGATTTATTAGCCTGAATCTGAGAGACACGCAATGGGCCAATCCCTCCTCACTCACGTGTCTGCCTCGGAGCATAACCTTAACTCTGCTTAGTTAGTGAACAAGAGAATTACTTAACAGATTTAGATCTTTTTTATTTCTATAATTTGCTTGAACTTTCCGGTTGATTTTGCAACTTCTCTCATTGCACTAAGAATCACAGTTCGCTTGCTGGAGCGATATATTCTCACTAATCCGAGACAGAGGCTGCGGGCCGACAGGAGGGGGAAGAGTGACGTCTGGAGCAGGGAGCTGGGTGGGCCCTCCTCACTCGCCTGTTTCACTAATACATGGGCGAAGCCGCAGGGGATGGCTAGTTGTTATATAACATTGAATCACAGAGGATTTAATTT
This sequence comes from Erpetoichthys calabaricus, assembly GCF_900747795.2. Lineage (NCBI taxonomy): Eukaryota > Metazoa > Chordata > Cladistia > Polypteriformes > Polypteridae > Erpetoichthys > Erpetoichthys calabaricus. The sequence goes on from NC_041394.2 coordinate 49,615,609, forward strand.
GGCTGTTTTGACACTGATGAACAGAAAGAGATTCTCTAATGGCAAAGTGAAAACGTATCTATGCAAAGTGGTCAAAACTAATTTCAAATTTAAAAAACTAAATAAGTGATTGCATAAGTAAATATGGCACCTCTGACTCATCACTGGTGCTGGCAGTTGGCTTTAAAAGCCACGTACAGTAATTAGTGGAATGGATGTCACCCGTCTGGGGTTTCCATTAACTGTGGCCTAAACGTATTTTATCTGGAAGGTTCAACATGAGGTGAGTTAGTATGGTGGCTGAACCTACACAATTACAAGAAAAGAACACTCCAAGCGACTCCATGAAGAGGACACTGAACAGCACAAGTCAGTGGATGGAGACAAGAAAACGTCCAAGTCACTGAATATCTGCTGGAATCTCAAGTTAAAGGAATACTCAACCCAGGAGTTCTGTTTTTTTGTATGTTACTTACTGTTATGTGTTTTGTAGTAATCATGAGAAAAAATGTTTAATCTCATAGTTTCAAGGGAAATAAAGACAAAAACATTTATGATATAAAGAAGACCAATGGTGACCAATGCTGCACAATTGCAAATGATATGAAAAAGTCTATAAAAAATTTCATGTCAGCTATACAGCCGTTTGTTCTATGGCACAAACTAAAATATTGTTAAATAAATACTTCTAAAAAATCATCACATGTCATAAACAGGAAATGTTTTCATGTAATGCTGAGCTTTTGAACTGAAAGTTGCCCCCCCCCCCCTTCATTGGTCATCACTACAGAGCACATGGGGTGAGTAACATACAAAAAAATATATACATAGTGAGCCAAAAAGAAGTACCACATTTAAAATGTTTATTGTACAAAAACGCTACAAGATAAAATACATTTCATTACAACACAAGAAAGGATATACAAAATAGATTTTCTTAACTGTGTTTTAAAACTGATGTCTTCAAGGTGGTGGCCATCATTAACGATGCACTCTTCAAGACGATTTCTGAACACTTGCATGACTCGTTTGTCCTTTTCAAGGGGAATAGGGGCGATTTTGTGATGAATAGTGTTCTTGAGGGCTTTCTGGTTTTAAGGTCGGTATGTGTATACCTTCAAATTGAGATTGCCTCAGAAGAAGAAATCGCATGGAGCGAGATCAGGCGAATGTGAAGGCCACCCGACATTGTCGCACAGGGAGATCAGCTTCCCCGTAAACATCTCCTGCAAAACTTGCATGGATCTCCGCGCCGTATAAGCTGTTGCTCCATCCTCTTGAAACCAGGCATCCACCACATCCATTTCTTCCAGTTGGGGTTGCAAAAAGTTCTCTAGCATTTCAATGAAACTTTCTGAGGTGATGTTGGCCGTTGCTCTCCCCTCCTCAAAAATGTAAGGGCCTACAATGCCAAATTCTGCAATGGCGCACTAAACTGTAACACGCTCACTGTGCAGGGGTCTCTGATGAAGTTCACGAGGGTTGGTTTCAGTCCAATAGTGAAAGTTTTGCTTATTTATGCAACCATTGAAATGCAAATGTGCCTCATCGCTGCACATAACGATAATAATAATACATTTTATTTATATAGCGCCTTTCCCATGCTCAAGGCACTTACAGAATATAATAAAGAACAGCAGCATATACAGTATATAGCATTGTACAAACCAAATAAATAAATAAAGAAGATTACGACAGTGAATTCTGAAAAAAAAAACAGAAAACATATTTGATTGTCTCGCACACACACACACATACAGGTTACATTGGCATCTTGACAGAGAAGTAAACTGAGAGAAAGGTAATAAAGTCAAGTAGAGCTACAAGCTTTCCTGAACAGATGAGTTTTGAGTTGTTTTTTAAAAGAATTCATGGAGTCAGCTGACCTGATTAATTTTGGTAGGTCATTCCAGAGTCTGGGCGCTATACAGCTGAAGGCCCTGTCACCCATAGAGTGTAGGTTAGTGAGGGGCACAACAAGATTACCAGAATCAGAGGACCTTAGTGGGCGGGCAGGCACATAGTGATGGAGAAGGTCACTGATGTAGTTTGACTCGAGGTTATTTAGGGCTTTGTAGGTTATTAGTAGGATTTTATATTCGATTCCGTAAGACACAGGGAGCCAGTGAAGACGGAGCAGGATGGGTGTGATGTGCTCGCTGCTGCTGGTTCGAGTAAGGACTCTTGCAGCTGAGTTTTGAATAAGATGGAGCTGTGATATAAGATTAGAAGGGGCACCTGCCAGTAGAGAATTACAATAATCGATGCAGAATGTGATAAAAGCATGGACAAGTTTATCAGCATTAGAGAAGGAGAGGAAGGAGCGAACACGGGATATGTTATGGAGGTGAAAGTAAGAAAGTTTCTTAATGTGATTTATGTGGGCGGAATAAGAAAGAGAGGAATCAAAAATGACACCAAGATTTTTTTACAGTAGAGGCAGGTCTGATGAGATCACTGCCAAGATGGACTGGGAAGGACCTCATTTTATTAAGTTGCATTTTAGTCCCAATTTGCAGGAGTTTCGTTTTATTGCAATTTAATTTTAAAGAGTTCTGCTCCATCCAGGTTTTAATTTCACTAAGGCAGGTTGTGAGTTGAGAAAGCTCTGATGAAGTTCCACTTTTAACATTGAAGTAGAGTTGAGTATCATCTGCATAAAAATGATAACCCAGTCCATAGCTATGGATAATATGGCCAAGGGGAAGCATATAAATACAGAAAAGCAGAGGACCAAGGACAGAGCCCTGAGGGACTCCTTGTGTGACTGGCACGGAGTTGGATCTGCTGTTGCCAAGACTAACAAACTCTTGCCTATCAGTCCGATAGGACTTGAACCACTGGAGAGCAGTGCCAGAGATACCCAGCATGTTCTCCATTCTGGACAGTAGGATGTCATATATGAAAGTGTCAAATGCTGTACTGAGGTCTAACAGAATTAATATGCTAGTTTGTCCAGAGTCTGCTGCCATAAGCAAATCATGGGTTACCCGTAGCAGAGCAGTTTCACAGCTGTGCCTCGCCCTGAAACCAGACTGAAAGGGTTCCATCAAATTGGTTGGGAAGCTACAACACGCTTGAGAACTTTTGACAGGAAAGGTAAGTGGGAAATAGGCCGGAAATTGTTAAGATTGTTAGCATCAAGACCAGACTTTTTTAACATTGGGGTTACAGAAGCAATTTTAAAAGTGAGCGGCACAGAGCCAGTGTCAAGGGATGTTTATTATTGTTGTAACAGTCGGGAATATGGCATGAAGGCCTCATCTTACAAAGCAGGTTAACAAACGTAGATGTGACTGGTGAGAACTTAGAGAAGGAGCTGGATGGAGTGGGAAAACAGGGAGAGATATAAACAGATGATATATTTATGTTAGTTGAATTATTTAGATCGTTAATTTTGTTACGGAAAAAGTGGAGGAATTCCTCACAGACTTCAGTAGAAGAGGTACGTAGATGGGCCAGATGTGGGTTAGATTAGTTTATTAACTACAGAGAACAAAACCCTTGGGTAATCATGGCCACTTTCTATTATTCTGCCATAATGGGTGTTCTTGACAGAAGTTAGTGCTTCTCTGTAAGCTCTTTGGTGGTCAGAGAAAGTCTGGATGTGCACGGTGAGGCCAGTCTTACGTGACATTCTCTCAAAGTGTCGGCCAGCTGCTTTAACAGATCGCAATTCTGAGTTATACCAAGGAGCTGAACGTTTAAAGGAAACCTCCTTATGTTTTAAAGGAGCTGTTTTATCTAATGCTGAATGAAGGGCTGAGTTATAGTGGTCAACAAGACTATCTAGTGTTGATGGAATAGGTGAAGACAGTAAAAGATCAGAAATGGATCCAGAAAGGATAGAGGGACAGATATTTTTAAGGTTTCTGTAAGAAATTTGTCGTTTACAGGTAAGAGGAGGGAAAGGCAGTGAAACAGTGAAAAATACTGCTTTATGGTCAGAGAGTCCCAAATCAATGCTGTAAATGTTGGCAACAGGTAGTCCAGAAGTGCAGATCAGATCCAATATATGACCACCAGAGTGGGTGTGAAAATTAACATGTTGTGTCAAGTCAAAACAGTCCAGTAAGGATAGGAATTCATTTCTCAATTTAGATGTGGGGATGTCAATATGGATGTTGAAATCACCAAGAAGGATAATTCTCTGAGAGTAAGAGCTTAGGTGGGTCAAAAGTTCAATCAGATCGGATAAGGAGGATGCATTGTATTTTGGGGGACAATAAAGAACAATGAGTGAGACAGGACCTGATTTCGTTATTAGTTTAAGAGTCAGGCACTCAAAAGACAATTGACAGTCAATTAGGATTTGTTTAATGTTTAAGTCTGCTCTGACAATTACTGCAAGCCCACCACCTTTGGCATCTCGATAGATGGTTTGCGGAATGTTCGCTCTCTACGGCTCTCCCAGTCTCTCTTAGTGAGTTCCTGCACTACCATCATTTTGTATGGATGGAAATTAAGGTCCTCATGCAAAATCCTCCTCAAACACGTGTTGGAAATACATAAGGCTGAAGCACGTTTGCACACTGAATATCTAGGAGACTGCAAAATTCATGCCCTTACAGCTTGGATGTTTTCAGGCGTTTGTACAGTCCAAGGACGGCCTGGAGATTTTCTGTTCTAAATTTAGCCACCCACTGAAGAATTGTTTTCTGATTTGGGACATCCCCGTTAGGAGGAATGCTGAAGTGCATTCAGAAGGTGCGTTGCATAGTGACGATGGATTAATTGTTTTTGAAGCACGCTTCGACAGTGAAAGCACGGTGTGCACCAGACCAAGGTATGTTGCTGACTGAAAACTACAAGGGATCGACTATCAAAGGACCCGCACCCCAACCCACTTGGCTGCCTCTACCTCGCACAATGACCTTGAGAAATGTGGTATTTCATTTTGGCTCACCCTGTATATAATTTTTGGGTGGAGTATTCTTTTAAATCAATCAAGAAGAAATGGAAGAACTATGGCACAGCTGTAAATCTACCTAGAGCAGGCTATCCACTAAAACTGAGCAATTTTGCAAGATGAAGACTTGTGAGGAAGGCAACCAAGAGACCTCTGAGAACTCAGCTGTCACAAGCTGCTCTGTCTGAGATTGGGGAAACTGTGCAGGTAACAAGACGCTTCACCAGTTGCATCTTTGTGGGAAATTGAAAAAGAGAAATATAACCATTAGGAAACTCAGACAGTCTTTGACAGAAGACACACGGAAGTCAGGAAGTGGGTTCCACTGTCTGATGAGAACAAAGATGTGCTATTTGGCCATCAGACTAATCGCCACGTTTGCTGTAAGCCACACACTGCATATTATCAAAAACTCACCATCATCACCGTGAAACATGGTGGTGGCAGCTTCAAGCTGTGGAGATGCTCCTCTGCAGCAGGCACTGGAGGGCTTGAGAGGGCTCAGGATAAAATGAAGGCAGCAAAATACAAGAACATCCTGGAGGAAAACCTGATGCAGTCTGCAAGGAACCTTCGCTTTGGGGGAAGATTAGCTTTCCAGCAGGACAACAACCGCAAGCATAAAGCCAAAGCTGCAAAGAATTCACTTAAAAACAACAACGGTAATGGCCTGGAGTGGTCAAGTCGGAGTCCAGATCTCAATCTGATTGAGAATTTGTGGCTCGGCTTGACAAAGGCTGTTCACTCTCGATTCCCATGCACCTGACAGAGCTTGAGCAGTTTTGTAAAGAAGAATTGGGAAAAATGTCAGTGTCTAATGAGTACAGACTATCATGGCTGCCAAAGGTGCATCCGCTAAACACTCACTTGAAGGGAGTGAATATTTCTGGAATCAGTTATTTTGTGTTTTAGATTTATAATTCATTCAGACCACTTTACAAAGATTTGTTTTCATTCTAACATTAAACAGTCTTTGACAGTTACAAAAAAGCCAAATTAAATCCAATTGAAGCTTTCAAGTATTTGCCAGTGTTTTATTTGTTTTTAGTCTGTTTGGATTGTAATGGGTTCAAATCCAACACCTAGTCATGGTGTCTGTGGAGTCAGCACATTCTCACTGTATACACTTCTTTAAAGATATGCAGTGTAAGTTAAACTGGCTGCATGTCCATGTGCGAGTGGGCCTTGTGCTCGACTGTCCAGGGGTATTTCTGCATTGTGCCAAGTGCTGCTGGGATTCTCTCTAGTCTTCTCTGTGACCCTGAATTGAATTAAGCATTTCACTTTGAGCTTCTTTAAATATACGTGACTGTTTGTTTTGTGTATTTGACACTGTATTGTAATGTTGTTAGCCCTGTGATATATAACATGTTAATACCACCGTAATGGATGGGCAGACATCCCGACTGGAATGGAGTGAGATGTCTTACCTGGCCATGAGGCCATTATGTGGGAATCATGTGATTGGAGAATAACACATCACATTCCATTCCAGTCAGGACGCCTGTCTATCTGTTACAGCGCTTACATACTATAAAAAGTAAATAACTAATCGATTTAGGAATAATTTTAGAATCTGTGGGTAACATTCATCATATGCACTGTGTCACACGTGCAAATAGGAGACAACTAAAGGGCCTGAATAGTTGTAATTCCATGCCTAACCAGGGGGCAGTGAGGAGCACTGATTGTCTCTCTCAATCCCTTACAGACCATTCCTGGGAAATTTTACTTGGTTCTGGTGATACTGATGACGTCACTTCCGGTTCCGGCGCTGCTGATGACGCCACATACTCCACTTGGCTTTAAAAGCTGCCATCTTAAGGCAGTAGTTCAGTTCAGTCATGGACTCTGGTCTGTAAAGATCTGTTGTTGTTTTTCAAACAATTTGTGGTTAGGACACAATATACGGGTGGCTGCCCCAAACCTTTGTGATGTCTGAAAGTATTTATTGTCACAACTCTTATAATTAAAGGATGATGCTCAACACTCATAGGAGCTTCAATTTTAAACATTTTTGCCTGGACTTTAGAATCCAACATCACATATGGAAAATCTTGGAAATACTTTACAGCGTAGCTTCACAATAACAAAAGTGTGGCCTATTTTCATTTTAGCATTAACAATTAAATGTCAAGTGATTAATTTAAAAGCTATTCTAACTGAAATTGGTATCCTCATTTGGTATAAACACAATGATATATTGATTAATATATTGTGCGCACCCACACATTTCTACATTCCATTTGGCATAAACTAATACGATCTCCCACACAACTTCATTTAATTATTTATTTTTGGCTTAAACTGTAATTTTTTAAACTGCCATAATGTATACCTCATTAAGCTGCTCTCTGCAGTGAGAGAAATTAGTAACGGGCACAAATTTCCAAGCTGCCTATTTAGTTTAGTGTAGCACGATAAACTAAAATCTAGAATAATACTGAATTACAGATTCAATATGCCTATCTCAAGAAGACAGATAGAAAAGTTGTCCACTTTTTCAAAATCAAATTCTTGCAGGATGGCCCTGTTTGTGTGCAGCTATGAGTACTCACATCATGGAGGAGAGATGGAGAGTCATCAAGGGGGGACTTTGTTGCTTTTTCCCTCAACTCCAATTTTTTTATCTGAATTTTAAGAAGGGGAAGGGATTTGTTGCCCTGAGTGAAGGATTCAAATCCTGGCTTAAAGCTGGCAAGTACTCCACCTTTCCATGTGGATATTCCTCCCACATCCTAAAGACATGTGTTTAGGTTAGTAGGAAGCTCTAAATTAACTTGGCACAAGCAAAAGCAGAAGGGCCTGTCAATGTACCTTGTCCAGGGTGTCTTCCTGCCTTTCGCTGGGAGTTGCTGGTGTAGGGTCTTGTCTTCACATTCCAACAAACTTGATAATGAATGGATAAATCTTAAATTGAGAGAGCCGGAGAGACAGAGACAGAAGGAGAGAAAGAAAATGAGGCCACAGGAAGCCTGGTAATCACCAGTGAAGGCTCAGATAAATGCCAACAAAGTGAGTTCAGAATACTCAAAAGAGCACCCTGGAGTGTTTTGTACTATTTATAAGCCATAAATGCTTAATTAGTGGTGCACGAGAGAGGCCCCAGTAGGGTTTGGGAATACTGACAAGCCAAGGCTGGGAACTGTGAGTTTAAGTTGCTGCTGTCAATAAGGGAGCCACCTCATTGTACACTGACAAAAATTGTTGTTAATTTTATAGTGTTAAATATGGAGGTAAACGGCTGTAAAATGTAAAGCGCTGTTTCACTTACGATATTTGAATAAGGAAACGCCCTTTTTACCATATTGTTCCTGGTGAACTGCATACCTTTAGACAGCAAGGATAAAAAACTTAAACAAAGTTAGCAGACGTATTTTTCCCTGCGTGCTGATGGCGTTTTGAGGTTATGGAAGCTGATTTATGGTGAGTGGTATTCGATAAGCTGGCATACCTGTAGGACACCATACACAACAAAAGCAAACTTTACTTCTCCACCAGACAATGTGCCGTAACTTCCATAAACATTAAATTCTTTTCAATGTGTACAATTAAATGATACATGTTTGCTATTGGTTGTTGTTACTTTACTGATGCAAACTGTGTACTGATGTTTGATCCTGACAATATTTTCTAATAGTTTAATGATTGGCATATTTATTACAGTGCATGGATTTCAGGTTATGGTTAAACATTGACTTCTATTAGAATGTGTTGTAAAGAAAAAACAAGTTATTTACTACAAAGTCATACTGTAGACCTAAATATATTGTCATCTTATTTTTTACGGTAAAATTCTGGCAACCACAGCTGCCAGTTTTTTTACCATAAATTGAACATTTTTTTTTAAGTGTACGCATGTGCTCATTTTGCAGTACAGATATACAAAGTGACAAAACTTAGGGATCATCCTCCTACTCATTATCAGCCTTACAGCAACGTCAATGCCTGCAACGTACACTCATTTAACAAATTATTAGGGACAACTGCGTATCCATGCAATTATCTCATCAGCCAATCAGGTGGCAGAGTGCAATGCATAACATCATGCAGATACAGATAAGGAGTTTCATTTAATGTTCACAAGAAACACTAGAATGGAAAAAATGTGATCTCAGTGATTTCGGCCATGGTTGGTGCCAGGCTGGTTGGTTTAGATAGATAGATAGATAGATACTTTATTAATCCCAATGGGAAATTCACATTCTTCAGCAGCAGCATACTGATACAATAAATAATATTAAATTAAAGAATGATAATAATGCAGGTGAAAAAACAGACAATAACTATGTATAATGTTGAATGTTAACGTTTACCCCCCCGGGTGGAATTAAAGAGTCGCATAGTTTGGGGGAGAAACGATCTCCTCAATCTGTCAGTGGAGCAGGACAGTGACAGCAGTCTGTCGCTGAAGCTGCTCTTCTGTCTGGAGATGATACTATTTAGTGGATGCAGTGGATTCTCCATAATTGATAGGAGCCTGCTGAGCGCCCTTCGCTCTGCCACAGATGTTAAACTGTCCAGCTCCATGCCAACAATAGAGCTTGCCTTCCTCACCAGTTTGTCCAGACGTGAGGCGTCTTTCCTCTTAATGCTGCCTCCCCAGCACACCACTGCGTAGAAGAGGGCGCTCGCCACAACTGTCTGATAGAACATCTGCAGCATCTTATTGCAGATGTTGAAGGACGCCAGCCTTCTAAGGAAGTATAACCGGCTCTGTCCTTTCTTGCACAGCGCATCAGTATTGGCAGTCCAGTCTAATTTATCATCCAGCTGCACTCCCAGATATTTATAGGTCTGCACCATCTGCACACAGTCACCTTTGATGATCACTGGGTCTATGAGGTGTCTGGGCCTCCTAAAATCCACTACTAGCTCTTTGGTTTTGCTGGTGTTCAGGTGTAGGTGGTTTGAGTCGCACCATTTAACAAAGTCATTGATTAGGTCCCTATACTCCTCCTCCAGCCCATTCCTGATGCAGCCCACGATGGCAGTGTCATCAGCGAACTTTTGCACATGGCAACTGCTGATCTCTGGGGGTCTTCACATACAATATTCTCTAGAGATGACATGAATGGGAAGTAAAACAAAAAACATCCAATGAGTGGTGGTTGATGAGAGAGGGCAGAGGACAATGGCCAGACTGGTTCAAGCTGACAGAAAGGCAATGGTAACTCAAATAACCACTCTGGACAACCATGGTGGGCAGAAAAAGCATCTCAAAATGCACAACACATTGAACCTTGGGACTTATGGGACCACATCGGGTTCTACTCGTGTCAGCCAAAAACAAAAAGCTGTGGCTACTGTGGGCACAGGCTCACTAAAACTGGAGAGTTGTAGACTATAAACAATATAGCCTGGTCTGATGAATATCAGTTTTTACAGAAGCATATAGATGGTAGGGTTATAATTTGGTGCCAACTGTGCAAATCCATGCACCCAAACTGCTTTGTATTAACAAGTTGTTGGTGGTGGTGGGGAAATTTTTCTTGGCACACTTTTGACCTGTTTGTACCAGTCAATCACCACTTGAATGGCATGCATCTTTTCATAGCCACAGTTTTTCTTCATGCCCACCCATCTAATGGCTACTTCCTGCATGATAATGCACCATGTTACAAAGTGAGTTCAGTGTTCTTCAGTGGCCTTCCTAGTTACCCGATCTTAGTCCAAAAGAACACCATTGGGATGTAGTGGAACAGGAGAGTTGCAGCCTGAATGTGCAGCTTACAAATTTGCAGAAACTGTGTGATACAATCATGTCAGCATGGACCAGAATCTCAAAGGAACCTTTCCAGCGTCTTGTGGTACCCACACCATGAAGAAGTGAGGTTGTTTTGAGAGTAAAAGAAGGACCTAGAAGGACTATAGTGCCCTTAATCATTTGCTCAGTGTATTATAATAGCATGGAGCATTAAGTCTGAATCAAATGTAGCCAGGCCCCAGTTAACTTCAGGACACACTCATTTAGAGTTACCACCTAATCTAACAGAGATGCATTTTAGATGAGAAGATAGAGGAGATTAAGTGATTGATGAACAGATTATTTTAGTGGCATCTGGGTGAAAGCTACAATAACTCATAGGTGACTTATCAGTGTACTGTGCATCCTTATCCAATCCCAAGGTTGTCCAACTAAAAGAATGATCCTGCGGGAACGAGTGGGTGAAATGATGTTTCTTTACGGAGTGCCAGCTGTGTTCACCACAAGGTGAGAATCTTGGCACACCAGAAGGCAGAGTTTTTTTCTGCTTCACATTGACAGGAGCCAGTTAAGGCGATTTTCGTATCTTGTGAGGATGCCACCGGGTGTTTCCTTAAGTGTCTGCTTCAACATTAAGGAAGATTATTCTAAAATCCTCAATTTCCTCCATGTAAACAAGTTCTTTGTCTAGCTTCTTTTGTTAACTTTAAGTGAGGCTAAAGACAATTCCAGCTGATTTCTATATTTCAGGGGATTCTTGATTTTAGGGGACAGTGGCATATACTGTAGTACAAAATAATAGCAAGTGAATGGTTCAATTACCTCAACTTAGTTTTACTTTCAGTTAATCATCCTAGGAATGCTGATAAAACACTACGTTCTTTAAAGAGCAAGTGGAAAAGTATTGGATGTCAAACTGTTTTTGAATAAAGAATTAGCTCTTCTCACCAAATTTGGAAGTGAAGCGTTACTGAGCAAATCTACGTCTTCTTACTTACCCAAGAATGGATCATGTTCATTCCACTTCTCTACTTTCACTTCCAATAATCGATTTTTTGCCATGTTTAAAACCACTACACAGTACAAGCTTCACTATGGAGAAAGGCTATTTTTGTGGAGTTAATTCTTTATTATTTCACATGGTAAGTTTGTTAGGGTTCTTATGCCAGTAGGCTAACAGTTGCAGATCACTTTTTAATTTTTCCAACATTAGCTCGATCCAGTGCGAAGAATGTTAGAATACTAGAATCTCTATATACATATAATCCAACGTTTGTCTGTCTGTCCGCTTTTCACAAGAGTACTTAATGGATTTAGATCGGATTTGTTTCTGCAATTTGCTTTTACATTCCAGTTGATTTTACGACTACTCTAATCGCACCAAGTATCATAGTTCGCATGCAGGAGCGATTTATTCATGCTATTCTGAGACAGAGGCTGTGGGCATGACATCAGGAATAGGGAGTCAGGTGGGGCTCTCCTCACTCACGCGCCAGCCTCAGGGCATACCTTACCTCCGCTTAGCTGGCGAACGAGAGCACTACTTAACAGATCTAGATTGTTTTTTTTCTGGAATTTGCTTGAACATTCCGGTTGATTTTGCAGCTTTTCTCATCACGCTAAGAATTAAAGTTCCAAGACAGAGGCTGTGGGCCGAGGGGAGGGGGAAGCATGACGTCAGGAGTAGGGAGCCAGACGGGGCCCTCCTCACTCACTCAGCTTCCGTTCCAGTCGGTCTACCTGTTGCCACGTTTTGGAGCGTAATTTGCCTCCTCTTAGCTAGTGATACCTGTTTGTTTATTTGATTTTTAAAGTTTGTCCTGTTTCACTACTATGCAGGCAAAGCAGCGGGGGACAGCTAGTATAGAATAAACACGGTAAATTAGTTGTAATCTTATAAAGTAACCGCTTGATCAATGTTTACTTACTAACTATTTACAATTCCATTGTTCTCAAAAGCTTTTTCATGTTTACCGCATGTAAGTTATTAAGTTTCTGCCATGAACTGTGCAGACATACAGCCTTTAAACTTATCTTTCATATTGTTAGTCAGGTATTAAATGTCACATGTGTGCACATGGGAGAGAGCTTAAGTTATCCCGTGATATTAGTTACCCACCAAACTAGAAGTTGGCGCTATGGTCTAATGCCTTCTCCCTCCTTCCTCTGCAGAACGGAAGACTGGCAGCTAATCCACTGCTGACAGCACTTCCATTGTCTGCCCTCTTGGACTTGCCCCTTTTTGCTGAGTGACTACTGTGTATATAATCCCGAAATCGGCCACCTTGTTCTCAGTTCTGTTCTGAAATCACATCTGGAAAGACACCTCTGCAAATAACTGTGTGTTGCATTTTTGTGCATTCTTTCAAATTATGTGACCCAACGCTTTCACTTTTTTGTGTCTCATTTTTATAATGTATTTAATCACGTCATAGTTGTAGTAAATTGTGACCAGGAACAGGTGCCATTGCATAGTCGTGTTGCACTGAGCACAGAGCACATGCTTTCACATTTTAACTCTGAAGCTAAGCTGCAAAATATTTCCAAAACCCGATTCTCATGTCGGTATCATAGCAAAGCCGTTCCAGCTAAAAAAAGGCACAGCTTTAATCTTTATGCAGTTCTGAGATATAAAATATTGGTTACATACGTAAGGGCTGCCTTGGCATATAAAAAATGTGGTGCTTTATCTCATTCATTTTTTTCTCTCTGTTTCATGAATATAAGAAGCTATTGAAGCTCATATAAGAATGTAGAATTTTAATAGAGGAAAACTACAGAAGTGCTTCTTCTGGCAATGTTTAGGATAACCAGAAGAGAGTTTACTTGCCGATAATGCCTCCTGAAAGAAAAAATACAGAAGTGTGGAAAAGGCTCATTAGCATTTTATTGTTGGTTACTTGTATACATTTTGTGTGATTTTCTATTAAAACATACAGTACAAGGATGATTAAGGTGTCATTCCTAAGTCCTTCTTTTCACTGCGACACAGTGATACACTCCACAGAGAGAAACAGAAATGCTTGCAAAGCAACAAGCGAGTACTCAAAATCAGGCCTATCAAGTTCTGATCTCACATACTGTATATATATCTTGTGAAAAATTACCTTCTCAGATTTGCTCTGCAAAGTGACTTTATCCCTTGTATGTCTAGATAAATATCACGTTTAAGTCTAAAGATGGTAGGTTTGGCTGTGAAAAGGCTTAACAGGTGAGAAGTGATGCTGTTTCTGAGCACTGCTGGGAACTGAGAAGAGACTCTTGTGCATATCCTCGAGCCACTTCCTATGTGTGAATCCAAGTTTCAAGTAATTTTTGCATAATCTTCTCTTAAGGTAAGCACACCATGGCCATAACAACACATGTATGATGTTCAAAAATAAGGTCCAAAATATCTATTATTATGCATAAAAACTGTTGTATTTACATTTAAATTTTAATATTATATTTTATTCAGATCAGTGTCCTTGCCTACTGCATTGTGCACAAAGTAGGAATTAACCCTACATGAGGTACCAGTTGCAGGGCCCTCTGACACACACACAACCCAATGAGCCAATTAAACTAACTGTACTTCTTAGGGATGTGGGAGGACAGACAAGCTGCACAATCCCCAGCAAGCCTACACAGAAACAGGGAAAACATGCAGACTGTATATAGACGCTGCCTGGACCAGGATTTGAAAGTGAAACTGGGAGCACTAGCCACTATGACGCCACACCACCCTGTTATAATTTTAGGTTATATTACTTGTATATTCAGAATAAAATTTTTCAGATTGATCTGTGCAGACAACACTTTCAGTCCTACAAAACTGCACACCCTGCTAACGTTTGAAAACAAATGCATTTGTAAAAGTGCAAACGCATAGATCACTTCTTAGCTGCAATATCACAATGTTTTGATTAATTATTATTGTCTAACTGGACTTTTATGCGTGTTCTGCTTATTATTATCACTATCTGTTACTTTTTTCCGTTTGCTACAACTGTTCCTAGAAGTGCAGCAGTTAGCTTTAGACAGAGCAGGACTTTAGGGACCTTCAGATCTCCACTTAATGTTATTTTGGGCAATCAAGTTGATTAGGATGGACAAGGTCATCGGGCTGAATGGCTTTTTCTTGTCTCCATTTTTCTAAAGTTCTAATGTTTTGTTGCCTTACAGATCCGTAGACTCAGTGAAAATGCTGTGCCTTGTCTGTGAGTTGTCTACATGTTCTCCCTATGTCTGTATGGCCATTCCTCCAGTTTTTTTCCCACATTCCAAAGATATGGGTTAAACTAACTGGAAAACATAAATGGGTCCACTGTGACAGCTAGTGTGGAAATATGCATAAATGTACACAGGATGCGCTGGTGACCCACTCACAGTTGGTTGGTGGCTTAAATTTGATGTTGCTAGAAGATTGGATTAATTGGTTTCCAGAAATGATTTGACAGATAGCCTAATCTTTATACTGTTTTTAAAAATATGCCAAAATAACAGGTGTCAGGTTGCCAATGTGTTAACTGCAAAATATCTTTATAATTTTGGCCTATTTTACTACATAAAGTGTGCATGTGCATGAATCATTATTCAGAATCTGCCATTATTTTTTGCCCTAGAAGTCATTTTAATCACTGGAGTCTGTAGATAGGCATGAGCCTATGGCCACATACAACTGTACTGCAAAAAGTGTGCAAAGAAATGAAACAAGAAAGTTTAAACAGACTATTAAACAAGGTTCATTGCAATTTTACTAATGAAATTCATGGTTATATAGTTCTCTTATGCAAACATAAGCAGGGACTGGACGGCCATTAGTTTACTGGCATTTTGCAGCCTATTCAGTGAATTTTAAAACATCTATAATTCAATGGTATAGTTTAGCAAAGTAATACTTCATCATTCAAAAATGTAATAGAGATTTAAAAAATGGAAAACATCAATATTCAAATATCAAAAAATAATTCTTTTACAAAAATTAGCCATTTTGTCATTAGCCAGAGAAACACAACATTGGAATCAGCTCAATAAATGTCTGTCCCAAAGCCACACCACACAGTCAAGCCCTGATCCCAATTACCCCATCATACACTGCTGTTTCTGCATATCAAGCTATAAAAAGCGTTTTGTATTTGGCATGGGTCTGCTAAGAAGTATTAGGCAGAATTACAACAACTAACCACAACTGATTCTACATGCTACAGTTGTTCTGAAGTAAAGCATTTGCTATGCTCTTATTCTGTTTTTTGTGGAAATTCTACAGTTCTGTTTTTTATGTTTATGTATCCATTTTGGACTAATAAGATAACGGTGGGCTAAGCTTTTAGTTACAGAGTCCCAAAGCTATGGAATGATCTGCCTGCTTATATAAAAGATCCCACTTCAGTCTCAGCTTTTAACTCCAGGCTGAAGACTCACTACTTTTGTCTGGCATACCCTGACTAGAGCTGCAGATTAGCTGTGCATGCTGCATCTCTGTTTATTAGTCATTTATACAAAAACATAAGTAATATGATATTTATAAACCATTACTAACCCTCCTCTGTATCTCTTCTTGGTATCTTGTTGTGGCACTTGGTGCCACTGCTCTACTACTGGGCTGTTCTCCTGCCCAATGGAAAGTCATCTGAGATACTGGCGAGCCTTGGAATCATCAGATGAAAAGATTCTGCCATCAGATTGGATGGCCCAGCGATGACTACTGTAGAATGCACAGGAGGAGGTGGGCAGCCAATTGGCCGAGGTCTCCAGGACTGTGACAGTGTCTGACTCTATCTCTGACTTTATTTGTTATAACTGACCGCAGACCCTCTAGAATTTCTTTTCTGCAGGGATGTTGCTCACAGGACTTTTTGTTTTCCTCTCCCATAGTTACACAGTTAAATAATGGACAGATATTGTTGGTTTCTGTTTATGTTAATCAGTTTACTTTGTTTTCTTATCTGTTTAAACAGATCTGTTGCTTTATGCATACTAATTCTGTATTTAGTAAACTGTAAAATGTCAGCTTGTAACAGCGCTCTGTGCCTGTACTCAGTGGTGAGCACTATACAAAATTAAGCTGAATTAAATAAAGGTTTCCACTCAGAAAATTCTTTTTTATTTATAAAAGCCTGCTAGAAAAAAAATATAATTTTGTAACATTATTTCATGATGACACAGCCAGGAGTTACATGGGCATCCCTTTGGCCTGGACCAGCTGCTTGGGTCCTCAACAATGAGGATTCTACGAGCAGCATCACTCTCTGGGAAACGTGCCACATGGCTGTAGTGCCGTAACTGACACTTCCTCACAATGCAGGTAATGTGCCTCATTCAGGACTCCATAAGCAACTGTTCATGCGACACAAAGTCAAACCAACAATACGCAAGGATTCTACAAAGAGACACAGTACCAAAGGAGTCCAGTCTTCATCTCAGGTCACTGGATAGTGTCCATGTCTTGCAACCATATAGCAAGACAGGAAGCACCAGGACTCTAAAGACTTGGACCTTCATCCTTTTGCATAGATATCGGGAGCGCCACACACCCCTTTAAAGCAACCTCATGCTCTCCCAATTTGTCTACTGACTTCATGATAGATGATCATTTCCGGGCGGTGGGATTGGACCACAAATCTGCCTGGAGTGTTGCCAACCAGGATCCTGAGCTGTTTCGTTGTGCCGTGGGTGCGGCAACACGCTGTACCAGTGCATGCTCCTCAAACTGACATGATTGCATGATGCCATTTTGTATCTAAAAAATAATGTAAAAGGTGTACAAGCATTATAACAATTCTAAAGACATCTCTTAAAAATTTGAAAACACCAAATTTAAACTTTAGAATAATGAAAAGACTTCAAAAAATGTAAAATGTTTGTATTAAGAAAGTAACATATTCTTAATTATCATTATCATTCAAATCATGTAAATAACATCTACAAATGACATATTCTTGCAAACCAAACAGCCTGTAGTCAATGTTGTTGAACTTTCTATCATACATACAGTATAAAGCTCTCACTACCCAACATTTAACTTGTCGGAGGCTGTTCAACTCAGGCGTACTCGCCATGCTATTCTTTGTGAAAATGCAAGTGCAGTTCTGTCTTCTTTCAAAATGTTCATCATGTCACATTAGTTGGTTAATCAAATCATCTAATTTATGTTTCTAATTCCATAGATATAAAACAAGTGCTAAAACAAATAAAGATCCATTTCTCTTTTACATAAAACCCAGACATCCTCTTTCAAAATACTGGGTAACAGCATACAAATGAATGTATCCGTCAAGCGTCAATAAATAGACTAACAGAATATATTCTCAGCTGTCCAGTTTTTCTCTCTACACCCCAGTAATAGCTCCTGAGAAAAACACACTCTCATTTCTTCAGTTGTCTTTGTAATGCTCTAATAATGACCCTTGAGCATTAAAACTTCCTTTTACTGAAATTAAAGGGAATGAAAACAAGTAATTTGTCAAACATTACAAATGAAAATTAAATAGATAATACTAGAAAACAGTTATTTTACAGGAGAATCTAAAGAATGACCTTTAACTACTGAAGCATTTTTTTTTTTAAAGTGGATCCAAATGTTTGAAGATTTACGGATTCAGCCCCCCTGCAGAATGTTCCCTGTATTTCCCAGATTTCCATGAATCTTCAGAACAAGCTGGCACATCTCCTGGGGTTCAAGGAACTGCAAGGTCAGCTGAATAGAATAACACCATTCCTATAGGTCCCCTGAGAATGATGTGTGCCTATGATCTTAGCGACAAACTTTTTATTGTGAGAACTATAGAAGAAGGACCACTATACATTATGAGTAAAGTGATGAGGAAAACGATAGACCACTTAAAAAGAAACCAGCATTTACTGTTCTCATCTTAGGCTTGGTTTATCCGGCTGCATTTTTTTAATGTTCCAGTTGAAGAATACAGAAATTTGATGAGGGGTAGCTTTAAAATGCATTTCAGATGTCATAATCACCACCAGGATTTGGTTTTTCTTAGTAGAGGAGTGATCTGTACTTTCATTCATGCTAGCATGACAAATGCAGCACGATGACACCTTCTGTCAGCAGTCAGATTGGGCAGAGGTCTGAACGTGTGATCAGCAGGGCATTCTTCACATTGCACAACCTGCAGTAAGGAAACGGCCCATCACACAGTATAGACTGGAAGCAGTAAACCAGAGAATCAGAAATGTCTTCCCAGAATCTGTCTGCAAGTAACCTAGCCATGTAGATTTGTGCAAACAGCAAAAATGCATACGAGACGTTATGTTAACATGCATACCCTTGTGCAGCGCTAACTGTATGGAAGTGATGGAAAACACCAGGCATGAGACTACAAGCAGTCGATGACTGAGAAAGACAACCTTTAAGGAAAAATATGGTGAAGGAAGATATAAACCACAATGTTAAATTCATATGCTAAAAATGTAATTATTAAACACTACCAGATTTTACAGTTGTCCCAAAAGACAAAGGCAGAAAGCTGAATTTAAATTGCCTCTTGTTGTCTATAAAGTAATCTTCTCTGTTTAGGACTTTTGTAAGGAATCCTACAGATAGGGCAGCATCCAACTGAAGCAGCAATACTACAGTCTCGTAGACGGCAGAGGTGAGATCAGGAACATGGACCTTCGTCTGGTCATTTCATGGCTTAGATCTTGGCTGTATATAAAGTACTTCAGTTATTCTGTCAAGAAGTTACAAATGAGGGTGTTGACCTACTCAGACCAGTACAGGGCTGAAGGCAGCCAGAGCCAATCATGAGCAACCCTGGCTGAGATGCCATTTCACTGGTAGGCACACTTGTGCACAACACCAATTTAAATTTGATATTCCAGTCAGTGTTTTAGGAAGGATGTGAACAAAAACTCATGAAGACATTGGGTGGACAGGCAAATTACACAAATAGAGTTATGATGCCAAAAACAGAACCAAGTTCCCTGGGTTATGGAGCACCCATACTAACTGCTAAGTCACCATGGTGTCCTATTAATTTTCAAATAAGCATCAGGTAAGAGCATTGCTTCAACTAAGTTATAAGTAAATTCATCTGCCACATATGAAGTCGGTCTGTGCTTACTGGCAGTTAAGTCCGCATGGCCAATACATGCTGCTCAAAAAAATTAAGGGGACACTTATTCATCACAGTCTAACACTAAGTCAATTAAACTTCAGTGATATCAATGTGTCCAGTCAGGAAGCATACGAGATTGTGAATCAACTTCACCTGCTTTGGTGCAAATGAAAGTGACAACAGGTGCACTCTAGGGGCAACAGCAAGACAATCCCCAAAAATGGAATGGTTTTGAAGGTGGTGGCCACAGACAAGTGATCTCTCCTTATCTTTCCTGACTGATTCATCTCTAGTTTTGCGTTTTGCTAGTGTCCTTGTCACTACAGGTAGCATGAGGTGGTACCTGCAGGCGATTCAGGTCGCACAGGTAGTCCAGCTCCTCTAGGATGGCACATCAATATGTGTCATCTCAAGATGGCTTTCAGTCTCAAGAACATGAAGTAGATACCAGGAGACGGGCCGTTACATGAGCAGAGCTGGATATGGCTGTAAAAGGGCATCAGCCCAGTAGCAGGACTGGTTATCTTCTCCTATCTGCTCTTCCAGATGACCTCCAGCTGGCTATTGGTCTGAATGTTTCTCACCAAACCATCATAAACTACACTCCATGAGGGTTGTATGAGGGCGCCACATCCTCTAGTGGGATCTGTGCTCAAGGCCCATCACCATGCAGCTCAATTGTCATTCACCAGAGAATATCACCATAGGCAGCTCTGCCATTGGCGCCCTGTTGTCTTCATAGATGAGAGCACAAGTGAAAGACATGAAAGCGTCTAGGGACATCGTAATGAACGTTATGCAGTCTGACCAGTTTGGCGGTGGGTCAGTGATGGTCTGTGGAGGCACATCCACATGCTAGGCAACTGTACCCCGACTACTGATTTGTACCAGGATGAAATCCTCAGGGCCATTGTCGGACTTTATGCTGGTGCAGTAAGCCCTGGTTTTGTCCTGGTGAAGAACAATTCCCAGCCACATTTGGCTAGAGTGTGTAGGCAGTTCCTGGATGACAAAGGCATTGATACCACCGACTGGCACTCATATATCTCAAACCTGAATCCAATTGAGAAACCTCTAGGATGTTATGTATCTGTGCATCTGACACTACCAAGATGTGCCACAGACTGTCCAGAATCTCACTGATGTCCTGATCCAGGTCTGGGAGGAGATCCCCCAAGACACCACCCACCGTTCATCAGCAGCATGCCAGGATGTTGTCAGGAATGCATACACTACTGAATCAAATTATGAATCACTGTGATGAAATTCACACAAGTTGGATCAGTCTGTGATTTCAATATTTGACTTTGATTTTCAGTGTGATGTTGAACCCATCAATCAGTGGGTTGGTGATTTTGGTTTCCATTGACTGTTGTTACATCATTTTGTTCTCAGCGATTTACACCGTATGTGTCAGTAAAGATTTTCCACTTGAACATTTCATTCATCAAGATCCAAGGTGTGATCTAGGTCAGCGATTCTCAACCTTTAAGTATTTGCAACCCAAGTTTTCATAACAGTTTTAATCGCCCCCCCCCCCAACGTTTTTTTGAAAGTAGCCCACTAATACCAATTTGTTCTTTTTTAATTAATGATATATCATAGATGCATATTTTATTATACCTACTTAACTTTTATCAACATTTATCTAACTCTATATTTATTTTTCTAGTATCAGAATGTAGTTTAAGTTAATTTGTTTTGGTTTCAATAGATGTAGTTTTCATATTTTCGATTCTTGTTTTCTTTTTTTCACATCCCCTACAAAAAAGGGGGCGCGCCCAATAGTTTGAGAACCGCTGATCTAGGTGTTCCCTTATTTTGATCAGTTTATAATATTTCAAAACAGAAAAGTTTATACAGTGGTGCTAGAAGGTTTGTGATCATCTTCAAGGGCTGGTCACATTTGACAACTTTTTCAGTGATTTTCAGTCATAGCACTTCGATTCCATAATCTTACCAAGTAGGAGGCAGTCAGAAGCACACTCCTGTATTTGTAGGGAAACAGTATGTGAATCTTTGCCTTCAGTAATCAGTGTAACCACCCAACCATCACACACTTCAAAACCCCTTGTGCAGCAATTACTTCAAACAAACATTTCTAGTAAGTGTTGATCAGCTCTGCATATTAACATGGAGGATTTTCAGCCTGTTCCTCCTGGCAGAAGTACTTCTTCTCAGGAAAGTCAGTGGGCTTCCTTGCATTAACTTTTTGCTTCAGGTCCTTCCACGTTTCTATAGGAATTAAGCTCAGGAATTTGACTCAGCAATTCCAAATTATGAATATTCCTCTGCTTTAACAATTCTTTGGTACAATGACTTAAATATTTAGGGTCATTTTCTCACTTCATGACCAACTTTCTTTTGAGCTTCAAGGATTGATACCTTGTCATTTTCCGACATAATTTGCTAATACAGTGGACCCTTGACCTACGAACTCAATTCGTTCGCGAGGGCTGGTTGTAACTCAAGTTGGTTGTAAGTCAAGACTATTTTTCCTATAAGAAATAATGGAAATACCCATAATGCATTCCGAACCTCCCACAATAACACTTACTTAACTTTTTCTTAATAAAAAAGGGTTTTATAATGTGCATAATTTACCAAAAACACCAATAATTTTTCTAATGTACTAACTAAAAAGTTATAAAAAGTGCCTAGCCTACCAGAAACAACAATTTCATACTGTACTCACCATATAAGTTGACAACTTTGGCTTGCAGGAAGGGAGGAGGAGGAGAATGAAATTGAAGGTGGCTATTGTTTGGAAGGAGCTTCCTTATACAAATCTTTTCTTTGTAAAATTGTCGAGATGGTGGATTTCGACATGCTGTACATATTAGCGAGATCGGTCACATGAACGGCACTCTCATATTTCCGCACAATTTCCTTCTTCGTTTCCATTCTGATCACTTTCTTTACCTTCGTTACCTTCTCTTCCTTCGCAGTTATCGAAATAAATTATATAAATCACTGCACTGACCTAAATTACATCCACAAACACATGTATCTGGGCTCCGACTGACGCTTACGAACGCTCTCGGCTGTTTGTTTACAATCGCACAAGCGGATACACGTGACCGCATTTGGGTCGGAACGCAAGACGTTGGTCGTAATTCTAAACAAAAATTTTGGTTGTAAACCAAGTTGTTCACATGTCAGGCTGGTTGTATATCGAGGGTTGACTGTACAATAAAGAATAAATAGTTCTACCAAAGATATTCCAGGGACCCAAACTATGTTACTGCTTCACAGATGGGATAAGATTGTTATGCTGGAGTGCAGTGTTTGCTTTTCACCAAACATAACACTTCTCATCCATCCATGGAACCATATAACATTCTTCCAATAGCCTTCTGGCGTATCCACATAGACTTCAGTAAACTTTAGATGGGCTGTAATGTTCTCCTTGCAATACACATCATTATGGTTTAATATTCTCCTGATGGTGGACTCATGAACAGTGATATTAGTTAGTACAACAGAGGACTTTAGATCCCCAAAGATGGGATTCTTTGTGACCTCCTGGAATAATAAATACCTTGCTCTTGGACTGATCTTTGCTCGTTGACCACTCCCAGGGAGGGTAACAATGCTGTTGAATTTCCTCAGTTTGTACGCAAGCTGCCTGACAGTGAAATGGTGGAACCCAAACTGTTTAGAAATGGTTTTGCAACTTTTACTTGTCTTCTTCTTTGATCAAGAAGTGACACACTTCCACAAACCTGTGTGGTGAATATCAGATTTATGTTCTTTAAAATGTGTGCCATTCGCACACCTGACTGCTATCACAGTGACTGAAATACCTGACTTGAGCTTCCCCTTAAAATGAACAGATAATCCCAGAGGTTCACATACTTTTTCACACATAAATATGACAAGTATGATGTTTTGCATGATTTGTTTAATTGGGTTTACTTTATTTAGTTTTAAGATGAGAAAAAATTGAGCACATTTTAGGTCATATTTATGTAGGAACAAAGAAAATTCTCAGGGGCTTACAAACTCCATTGTATTTGGCTCCTGTATCCACAAGCCTTTGTCGCTGTTAGTCAATAAATAACATTCATGTGAGCAAGACATGCCATCAGTCAGAAGAAAAACCAAAGAAACTTACTAAGCCCAACAACAGCAAAACAAACAACTATTTTAAAACTGCTAAAATAAAAAATATTAAATCAGTGCATTTAGTGGGACAAACAAAATGAGGAACAAATTTACAGTCTGGTAATGTTCCAGATGAGGATTAGCTTTTCTAAAGAAATCTAGTAAGATCATAAATGAAATGAAATATTCCACTATTTTTCTCATGGCCTGTGCCAAGTTGCCTTTATTTAAGCATTTCAATTTTGTAAAAACAAGAAAGTACAATAGATAGATAGATAGATAGATAGATAGATAGATAGATAGATAGATAGATAGATAGATAGATAGATAGATAGATAGATAGATAGATAGATAGATAGATAGATAGATAGATAGACTTTGTTTAATTTTATAGAGTACATATTAATATAATACTAGTTGTGTTACCTAGATTGCCTGGGACAGTTCCTTTGACAACAGCGATATTCCTATCACTGTACTTTCAAACTTAGCATGACATTGCCTTTGATTATACTTTTTGCACCAAATGACGTTACTTGAAACACAGTATTTTATTTTCAAATAACACTGAGATAATGCTCTGAGTCTGGGTGTAAATCAAATACTAAACTTTTAATAGACCCTGGTAAGACTTCAAAAGGCAATAATTTGATTTCTCCATTTTTGCAACAGATTCCAGGTGGTTCACCACTTCATTTCAATTCACAACAATAAGGGCATTTTATATTTATCAACCCTTAGAAAATTTTTATTAGATTCATAATAATGGGTGAATAATAATTAAATCCATCATCACAATTTTTGAGCCAAGGCAAATACCTTTTTTGATTTGTGTGTTGAACAGAAGATTTCCGGTTCATATCAATATTTTTTTTGGTATATTTAGTAACGGCAGCTCTGTGATTTTTTGGATGTTTATTTTTTTTGGATGTTTGTATTTAAAAACCACAACTCTCTTCAATTCAGGAGTTTTTGTGCATATTTAGCAACCACCAGTCTGTTCACTCTGGGATTTTTTTGTGCATATGTAGTAACTGCAAGATATGAAGCGGCCACAACTTTCTTGATCTCTGGATTTTTTTGCGCATGCTTAGCTGCAGGGTTTTCTAATTCATTTTGTCTGTTATGTCCTTACATTTTCCTGTTTTATTAGTATAGTTTTAAGATCACTCAGGGACATCATTTAAGCAAGACAATATACTTGATTGCAACGTTTGGAGTAACCACTTTTGAATTTGAGCAAGATAAATTGAAGTAACAGGTTCATAAACATTGAAATTACCTCCTGTGTAGATCAATCTTTTAACTAGATGGCCATTTACTGCAAATTTAGTGACAAGTCAATAAAACTTTCATAATGGCTAACATGGTACAACACCCTAGTACTTCAAATTTAGCAAATAATACACAATTTCTGAAAATTGCAAATGCACTTGTACAACTTTCTGATGCAGTTAACAATATACAAGTGGCAGCATGGGTTGAGGGATTTTGTGTATGATTCCTATACATTAGATTCTTAAATTATTAGAAGCCTTTATTGTCATAATACCATGTATAGCAAAATGACAGAGCAGCTACTCATTCAGATGCAATGAAAAAAAGAAAACAATGAATCATTATTACAGTAACTATAAAGTACTACATATACTGTAATATAATAATGCAATTTTGCTAAGAAAAATTACTGATCATGCAAGTATTACACAATGAATTACTCATGATATGAATATAACACAAAGAATACTACTAGCGTAAAATATTGCACATAGAACAAATTAGACTGTGATTATTACACAGAGGATTATTTGCGCTTAGAGAGAAGGAAAGAGAAAAGAGAGGGGAACAGAGATAGAGACACACAGAGAGATGCTCAGTGTATATTGAGATTCAATGTAGTTATGGCTCCGGGAAAGAAACTGTCCCTGAGTCTGTTTGTCCTTGATTTGATGGACCTGTAGTGCCTACCAGAGGACCACAGGTCCAACAGCTGAAAACCAGGATGTGAGTGGGTCAGCAGGAAGTTTACTTTACAAGTCTTTTGGGGAGAGCAGAGAGCAGCCGACAATCTTCTGAGCTGTATTGATGACATGCTGAAGTCCCCTACTGTCTGCTATAGTGCAGCTTCTGTACCAGACTGTGATGCAGTACGTCAGCACACTCTCGGTGGAGGAGCAATAAAAATTTACCAGCAGCTTTGGACCCAGATTATTCTTCCTATGCAGTCTCAGTAAGTGAAGTTGCTACTATGCCTTTTTAATGAACGCTTTCATGTTTGCAGTCCAAGACAGGTTGGCAGAGATGAAGGTACCCAAGAATTTGAAGGTTGGGACTCTGTCCACACAATCCCCGTTGATTTGGAGCAGGAACAGGTCCACACTATTTTTCCTGAAATCAAGGATGATTTCCTTTGTTTTCATGGTGTTGAGTGTCAGGTTATTTCTTGAGCACCAAGCTGACAATTTCAGGCTCTCCTCTCTGTAGGCAGTCTCATACCTCTCTGAGATGAGTCCAACCTCTGTAGTATCATCGGCATATTTAATGATGGTGTTATTGGGGTGGGCTGTACTGTAGTCATGGCTGTAGAGGGCAAACAGCAATGGACTCAGCACACAGCCCTGCGGAGAACCAATGCTGAGTGAGCAAGTTAAGGAAACCTGGAAGGCAAGTTTCACTGTCTGAGGGCAATTAATAAGAAAATCCTGTATCCTGGTGCAGAACTGTCGGGGGAAACTGAGGCTAGACAGTTTACTGACTACGATATCTGGAACAACAGTATGAAAAGCTGAGCTACAGTCAGTAAAAAAACATCCTCAAATAACTCCCCTGTTGTTTCAAATGGCTAAGTGCAGTGTAGAGAGCGTAGTCAAAATTTAGCATCTTGTTAAAGACTGAAACGTCCTCTAACAGGACAATTCAGTAATCAGGCAGGAGAAAAACTATTCATTGTATCTTTTAATTACTCCTCAGCAAAATGCCTCTGAGGGAGCATTCTTCAAAAACAGTCCGTTACAGCAGGGTCAGAATGACCAGAATAGAGGTTCATTTTATAAACTGTTGAATTTATATACAGTGTCGATCAATGCATACATTTTATTCCGATTGATTCGTTGGTTTACACCCAAATGATTTATATAAAATAAAAGTATATTATATTATATTCTGGTTCTTCTTCTACCTTTTGAGATGCTCCACAACCCTTTAAATTTCTGTGCATTTAACAATTGTCCATACTTGTTGCTTATAGTACATCTGCTGATTTCTTAGTCGTCTTTCAGTACATTTTGGATACTACATCAGGCTTTCTTCTAGTACATTCTTTATTTACTTGACCATCTCAGTATTTTTCCTAAACCAAATCTTATATTTCAGTGTACATGTTGTTGTTCACTTGACCTTTATTTGGTTTCCCATATTTATTAATCCTTTATTTCTTTAAGATGAATGCTATGTTACCCTAAAATTATTCTTCCACAAGAGCTACTGTAAATCTATGGCATCTTCAGTGGACTGGTTTGCTCTGAAAGCAAACTGGTGTGTGTCAAAAGTGGGAGGGAGACAGGCTTTGATGTATTATGAAACCAACCTCTCGAAGCACTTCATGATATGAAATATAAGTGCTATTGGGCGACAGTCATTGAGACGGTCTGTGGCTGATTTCTTGGGTACAGGGATGATGGTAGCCGACTTCAGACATGATGGAATGAAGGTTTGTCTCAGGGAGTGATTGAAGATGCTGGTTAAAACGTGTGAGAGCTGGTCAACACATGCTTTTAGAACCTTCTAAGGTATCCCGTCAGGACCAGCGGCCTTTCTTGGGTTAAATGACTTTCGCACCTACTTTTTTTTCCAACATCATTGTAATTTTTGCAATTTGTATTATAAGAGAAAACTTTGTATCATGCCCACTGTTTCATTACAAATTAGACAATTTGATGCCAGATTTCCAAACCTAAAAGATCCATACCGTATTCAGACAATGATAATCAAATCCTATACACATTGTATACAGTGTGAAATTTGTGCATTATCATTTAAAAGGGATTCCATTTTAACTGATCAAAACCAATATGCAATTTGAAACCGTTTGTGCATGGAAATAAATAACTTTTTAACTGAAGTTTGGAGAAGAGTCTAGCTGCAGCCCACAATGCCTACAATGTCAGCTATGGAAATGTCCACAACATCAGTCATGAAGAACTTTCCTCCTTCCTTCCACTTTAATGCTCAAAGTCGTTTTGTTTTCCTGTCTAAGATGCCTCCCCTTCTTTGATCATGAGTCCACCCTGTTGGTTGACACTGGTCATCTGCAGGAAAGCTTAATTTGCATAAACCAACACATCACAAACAAGCCTTGTTACCACAGTGTACTCGAACAGTATTATTATAGACATATAAAAAACACATATCAGCTAATCTTTTTTCTATAGCGTCACCACATTTCAATCAAATCCATTAAAGCAGTTTTGAGATTATGGGGTACTTTGAGTTTTTATTGTAGAGCTTATTTACCCCTAAATATTGATATATTGAAATGTCAATTCTTAGCGGATACCAACTGCCCTAGATGTAAATTCTTGCCAAATTTCAGCTTTTTAACTAAACAGGTTTGGCAGTTTCCTCCTCTAGTGGGCATTTTTGGAAGGGAGACTACATGCATGGGAACTCTTTATAATCATAACACCTGTGAAAGCCAACCCTGACACAGACAGACGCAAGAGGCAAAAGGTCAAAGCACACGTGATATTTTATTTTCTTCTCCCTCGTGGGAAACGTCTTCCCCGTTTCCCACAGGCACAACAAACTCCAAATTGCACCACATTACACAAATCCTTTTCCTTCTGTTTCTCTCTCTCTCGTCCACTCCTCCTGGCAAACTTCATCTCCCTCCTTCCGACTCTGGCTCTGGCTCCCCATGTAGTGGCTGCTGGCGCCTTTCATAAGGCACCTGGAAGTGCAGCAGGTTTTCGTTGACCTAATTCCGGCAGCGCTTCCAGGTGTGGCGGAAGAGCTGCTCTTCAGGGCTCAGCAGCAGCTGCAGCACCCCCTGGCGATGCCCACGGATCCCAATAGGGCTGCATTCAACTCCATTTCCCATGAAGCCCTGCAGGAGACCTAGGCACCGCTGCAACCCAGGGGGGCTGCCATCTACCGCTCCAGGGGAGGTAACGCTCTGGCCAAATTTGCTCCCCCGGTCCTTCCAGTGTGGAGGCATCCCGGCCGGGCAAGGGTCCCAGCCATCGGCCACACACCATTAAACTGTGTGAGAGTTTCAATATGCCCATATGTTTGACTTGAGACATATACAGTGTATATAATTATATAAATAATCATACATAAGACATATTTAAGATAGATTTATCACTAAATGGATCATTAAATGACATATAAGATCGAGATTTGTTCAAATACATCAAAAACAAAGTAGAAACTAATTAACTTAAATGAAAAACATCAATATCAGTCCATCAGCTAATTGTAAGACCACGTCCAGATTATAGAAACGGAGTCAGACAGGAAGGACACAGTCAGAGTCCTAGAGATCTGGGCTAACAAGCTCCTCCCATTGGTCATAGTACAGCTGAGTGAGTGCTGGGGTAGCCAATCTGATGAAAGGACCCTTCCATCCGATGATTCCAGAGCTCCTTTATCAGAGATGACTTTTCCATGTCAGGCAAACAACAGTAGAGCAGTGGCACCAAGTGCCACATGTGGGTATCGAGAAGAGACACAGACTAGGGCAGGGTTAGTAAAGGTTTATAAATATTGGATTACTGATGTTTAAGTAGTAATGACTAACAACAGTGATGCAGTATGCACACCTCTAATCAGCAGCTCTAGTCAGGGTATGCTAAACTGAAGAAATGAATCTTCAGCCAGGATTTCAAAGCTGAGACTGAGGGGGCACCTCTTTCAGTAGCAAGCAGACCATTCCACAGCTTCGGAGCCCTGTAACTAAAACCTTGCGAAAGGCAGTTCAAAAATAGACCCCTTTCCAGGTAGGTTGGGCGTGCAGTGGGTGTCAAAAGAAGGAGGTCAATACAATACAATACACAATACAATACACAGAATAGAACAAATCCTCAATACAGTATAGAAATAAAAAATTTAGAAGTACGGAGCAGAATTTAACAGTAGATGATATCACATAATAAGATTTGGATTTGTTTAGAGTCCTGGAGACCTCATCCATCAAGCTGCCTCTCCCATTTGGCCATTCCATGGCTGAAGCAGCGCTGTGCCAGCCAATCTGATGAAAGGACCCCTCTTTCCCACGATTCCTGCCATCCTCCATCAGGGATGACTTTACCTTAGGCAGGCAAAAAAACTTGGCAGGTGGGCCGTGGCACCAAGTGATCATGTTACTTATGTTTTAGTGCTAATGACTAGCAACAGAGATGCAGTCTGTACAGTTAATCAGCAGCTCTAGTCAGGATATGCTAAACCAAAGTAGTGAGTCTTCAGCCGGGATTTGAAAGCTGAGACCGAAGGGGCATCTCTAATAGTAGCAGGCAGACCATTCCACAGTTTAGGGGCCCTGTAACTAAAAGCTCGACCTCCCACTGTTATTTTGTTAATTCTTGGAATCATAAGCAGACTGGCATCTTCAGATCTTTAATGTGTGCTCTGATTTGTAAGTAATGATAAGTTCAGATAAGTTATCAGGACCTTGGCCATTTAATACATCTAATACAAAAGTAACAGGGAGCTTGCTGTGCATGTCCACCTTAAATGTGCCATGTGCAGTGAACAAACCCATCTGTTAGAAATTAATAGAAGAACCAAATGCAGCAATGTGAAGTATGAGATTAGTGAAATGAAACCTACAAAAATCAGGACCGGGTAGCAGTTCATCAGAATAGCATCACAGTGTAAACACTCCTCATGTGGATCAAAATGATCAGTAAGATAAAGTTGTATCAGTCTCAGACAGCAGTGTACATGATCTATCAAATAACATAGTATGATGTTCAAACTTCTAGAACTTCTCTATATAAAATTCATGTTAAAGGAGCATATAAATGTCCATGGCATTAGCATTTTTCCTAACATATACTGTAGGTTTACAGGATCAATACTGTCACATGTATAGAGTACAGTGAAATTTGTCCTTGCTTGTGCTAATCAACACGCAATACATTACCAGTCTGGTGCCATGATTAGTGAGTACAACAGCCTCATAGTGTACTCATAGTGTACCTCAGAACTTCTGTCTTCCTGAGCTGAAGCAGCTACCTTACATACCATGACAAGTATTTCTAAAGCCACACAAACAACAACCAGACATGGGATTTGAACGCAGCAGTTATGAGGCAGCAGTGCTAATCCTTCAATCCAGACCTTCATAAGAGCAAGCACCTTTTAACGATGTTAAATAAAAACTCTGTACAGGAACACATTTCATTTCCTGAACTTTCTCATCAAGCTTTTAGTTTCCAGTTTCTTTTGAAATACCACAAGCAATTTCCTTAAAGCAGCATTTTTAGGGCAAGCAGGTAAGCTTCACTGAGCTGCAACTCCATTAAAAACTTACAGCACATAATGAAATTCATTTTTTGGCAAACAATGAATGCCTTTTACTCATTTTGTTATTATATAACAAAAATGGTCAAGTTTAACCTTTTAATTTAGAAATGCTAAATTAACAAAAGAAAAAAAAAAAGTCTGCAGCTCATATTAATAAAGCATATGGTAAATCCTTGAATACCTGGCAAAAAAAAACTGCTGGGATGGTTAAAAGAGTTTTGCTAGATAATAACTCTTTAACTTTTATTTATCTCCCTGCAGGACCATGGGGGATTTGGAGGTTGGGGTTCTTTTAATATCTTAACCATTATATTTTAAGAGATGACAGATATGAAGTTATATTTGCAATTTACTAAGGCTCTTATTGTGTTTGTTTAGTTAATGTTCAACCCCACGCTAGAAAAAAACAGGCCTAGCCGTATGGGTGGATGCACTTTTTATGAGATCAAAACTTTCGGTAATAATTTCAGTCACAGGGCTGAGTGTAAATTGTGCACATTCATATACAGAGTACATGGGCAATCACTTGTTTTCCATACCTTGGAGTTTTTGCACAGGAAACAGCCAGTTCATCATGCAGAATTACGTATCTTGTCTAATTATAGTGGGTCACTAATTTAAAGTATCATTTATTTATATTTTTATTTATTTGATTAGTAGACACTGTTAATCAAAGCAGCTTATAAAACTGATCAACATAATTGACAAAAACATCAGTCTGGGAGACTGTTTGGGAACAAGAATTACAGGACAAGGGTACAAAACTGATCAGCACAAGTGAACAACATACAAGTGAGTTACAATTCCTACCAGCTAATAATTCAACAAGTGTCTTCAAACCCTTCTTAAACACATTAACGGAAGTCAGTATTACAAATGGATGTGGGCATTTTGTTCCACCAGCTAGGAGTTGCACAATTAAAGAGTCTGGATTGAGATTTGATGCTAATCACAGGAGGCATCACCAGACACTTTTATCTTTGACTCTTACATGTCATTTAAAGCGCACATTACAAAGTTGTCCAAATCATGTTTCTTCCACCTTAAAAATGTTGGGAAATTAAGGCGCTTTCTAAATAAACAGGATTCTGAGAAATTAATTCATGCATTTATTTCTAGTAGGATTGATACTGCAATGCGGTGTTCACTGGATGTTCAAACTGTTCTTTATACAGCCTCCAGTTAATCCAAAATGCTGCTGCAAGAATTATTACAAGAACAAGAAAATACGAACACATAACTCCAGTTCTTAAATCGTTACACTGGCTCCCGGTTAAGTTTAGGGCAGATTTCAAAATCCTCCTTTTAACATATAAAGCATTAAATGGTCGAGGTCCGGCTTACTTGTCTGAACTTATTATGACTTACGAACCAGAGCACACATTAAGACCTCAAGATGCCGGTCTGCTTATGATTCCAAGGATTAATAAAATAACAGTGGGAGGTCAAGCTTTTAGTTACAGGGCCCCTAAACTGTGGAATGGTCTGCCTGCTACTATAAGAGATGCCCCTTCGGTCTCAACTTTCAAATCCCAGCTGAAGACTCACTACTTCAGTTTAGCATATCCTGACTAGAGCTGCTGATTAACTGTACAGACTGCATCTCTGTTGTTAGTCATTAGCACTACAACATAAGTAACATGATAGTTATAATTTGTTACTAACCCTCACCTATTCTGTTTCTCTTCTTGGTACTCAAATGTGGCACTTGGTGCTACGGCCCACCTGCCAAGTTGTTTTTCCTGCCTAAGGTAAAGTCATCCTTGCTGGATGATCACAGGAATCGTGGGCTAGAGGGGTCCTTTCATTGGATTGGCTGGCCCAGCACTGGCCAAATGGGGGAGGCAGCTTGATGGATGAGGTCTCCAGGACTCTAAACAAATCCAAAACTTATCATGTGATATCATCTACTGTTAAATTCTGCTCCTTACTTGTAAAATTTTTATTTTTATAGTATATTGAGGATTTGTTCTGTTCTGTGTATTGTATTGTATTGTATTGACCCCCTTCTTCTTGACACCCACTGCACGCCCAACCTACCTGGAAAGGGGTCTCTTTTTGAACTGCCTTTCCCAAGGTTTCTTCCATTTTTTCCCTACAAGGGTTTTTTTTGGGAGTTTTTCCTTGTCTTCTTAGACAGTCAAGGCTGGGGGGCTGTCAAGAGGCAGGGCCTGTTAAAGCCCACTGCAACACTTCTTGTGTGATTTTGGGCAATAGAAAAATAAATTGTATTGTATTGTATTGCATTGTCAGACCTGAGTGGGTGAGAAGGAGCTCAGGACCTCACAAGTGTCTGGACATATAAACCCATAGACTACTCTTTAGGCAAGCATCAAGGATTTGAACTTAAAACATGCTGCTACAGGGGAGACGATGTAGTGGTCTGAAAAGAAGCGTGATATGTGCCCACTTTGGTTGACTAAATACCAAACATGCCACTGCATTTGAAATCATCTGCAGCATCTTGGTGACACATGCCAGTGCTCCAGCCAGCAGAGAGTTGCAGTAGTCCAGATCTGAAAAGACCAAATCCTGGACCAGGATTTGTGCTGCATCCTCTGTCAGATATGTTCTGAACTTCTGAATGTCATGTAAGTGAGTATGCAAGACCGAGAGATCTTTGAAACAAAGTCAGTGATGATAGTTGGTCATTGATCACCACACCAAGTTTGGGTAGAGACTTGTTTGGTGTTAGTGATAACGAGGCGAAATGAACAGAGATGGGGGTACTGAATACATGGGATAACAAGAAGGTCCATCTTTGCCAAGTTTAACTGAAGATGATGATCCTTTATCCAGGTTGCAATATAAGTGAGACTTGCAGAGATTCTAGGTGATATCCTCTGAAGGTACATCTACATATTGTTGGCATAGCACTGATAACAGAAGCCATGGGACAGGGTAATAGGGCCTCGTGTGGAGGTGTTGTGGTGGACGGCCGGGGCTCTTGCCCAGCCGGGATGCCTTGAGGATGAGAAGGCCCGGGAGAGAGACTGTACCTCCCCTGGGACATGAGAGGGCATCCCCCTGGTTTGCATCGGGGTCACGGGATTGGAGCTTGGAAGGTCAACCCAGCTGGGGCCTGTGCCCCTCCGCCAGGGGGTGAATGGTAAATTATGGAGCCTTGGACGGCAGCACTTCCGCCACACTAGGAAATGCTGCCAGAAGAAGATCCGGGGACACCTGGAGTACTTCCGGCTGCCCATGCAGCACTTCCGCCACACCCAGGAGTGCTGCCAGAAGCAAATGGGAGTGCACCTGGAGCACTTCCAGGTACACAATAAAAGAGGCTGCCTCACTGCATTCGAGAAGCCGGAGTCGGAGGGTGGAGGACAGAAGTTATGGGAGAGGAGTGGAGGTGGCAGAAGAAAGGATGAGAGAGAGAAGAGAAAGAAAGGGACTGAGCATTAATTGTGGCTGATTTGGGAAATGTGTGCTGTGTAAAGAAAAGAAAGAAAATAAAATGTGTGTGCTTGGGACTTGTGTGTCACTGTGCCTATCTGTGTCAGGCCTGAACTTCCACAGTGTATAGGAGAGAAGAATGGAGGACCCGGCACCAATCTTTGGGGCACCTCTATGTTTGCCTGGTGCACCCTTGATATCTCCCCTCGCAAAGACACATGGTAGGATCGGCCAAAAAGGTCAAATTCAACCTACCTGTGGGAAGTCCCAGTGATACCAAGATCACAGAGAGTAGCAAGGAGGACTGAATGGTCGAAAATATTGAAGGAAGAGGAAAGATCAGGCAAGATGCAGCCAGATGCCATGTTGGTAACTCTAGCCAGCTGTAACATGTCAACAACAATAGCAGAGCCATATCAGTGGAATGGCCTCTCTTGAAGCCTGAATGATTAAGATCAAACAGTCTGTTCTGTAGAAGAAAGGAAGAGACTTGGTTAGAGACAGCACGTTCCAGTGTGTTGGACAGAAAGAAACGGAGAGAAGCTGGTCTGTAATTACTTACATAAGATGGCTGAGTGTCGGCTTCTTGAGAAGGGGTGTTATTAGGGCTTGTTTGAACAATGCAGGAAAAGTACCTGTGCTGTCTGAGGTGTTGACGACGTGTGTCACTGCAAAAATGAGGGAAGCTGAGATAGCCTGGAGGAGAAGTATCAGTGTCGGGTTTATAAATGTTTCAAGTTGAACACGCTGTCATTTCTGTCACACAGTTTAAAAGTGTGAGTACAAACACTGGACCAGGCACAGTCTCTGTTCCACATAGTATTTGCGTATTTTTCACATGTATACTTTAACATTCTCCTATATTCTAATTAGATTTTGGGGTTGAGAGAATGTGTGGGTACCCTGCAATGACTTTGTATTATGCCCAAGCCTGGTTACTACAATGTGTCTGATGCTATCGGTTTTAACATCAGGACAACAAAGTAGAATGATGCATTGATAACTGTGCCAATTGCTGCACCCAATCTCAATTCTCAGCACCCAGCTGTTGCACTTTGACCAAGCTATCCCTACTGACCCTGGAACAGGATCTCAGGAAAGAGAGGACATGTCAGCAGTGTGAGTGACGTTTTCAGAATAACGGCCAGCAGCCTGTGCTTTAAAGTATGATGCAGAATGAGGGGCCGGAGCAGAGGATCTATGGTGAGATAGACTTGACTTGGCTTGATCTATAAGATGGCATCTTGTTGTCTTCTCTTCTGTTGCCATCTGCCTTTACTTTATGTTAAGAGTTAAGATTATTATACTTGGAATGTGTACAGCATTCTATGTTTATTAATAAAAAATTAAGCTACAGAAAATAAAGCAATTTGAATTGCATTGAAGCTTGTAAAAATAATCAATAATATGTACTACTGCTACAGATTGTTAATAAATAAACTAATTCTATTTTAAACAGTCTATTCTAGGGAGTACCTTCAGCACAGTGTTTGGTGCTCCTGCACACGCAGTGTTTTTCCTTTCCTTTTTATAACATTAAAGTATTAGCACTGATCTTGAAGTATTGACTCTGTGTGACCCTGACTAAGTCACTTGACCTGCCTGTGCTCCAACTGGAAAACCAAAAAAAGAAACGTAACCAATTGTATCCTAAATGTCGCCTTGGTAAAGGTGTCAGCCAAATAAGTGAATGTAAATGTATTCTGGTGCATAACCGTTTGACTGATTTTACTTTTTATTAAACGATAGAGCCAATAAAACGAAGGGACTGATTAACAACTGAGTATCAGTTAAAATCTGTAAGATCTGTGAAAAGAGATCATTGCTTTAAGAGTATGGAAAATGATAAGGCCATATGAAAACTGGCATATGGAAAAAATTACACATGATTTTACAGAATCATATTTGCCTTGTAAATCAACATCTAGGGTTTAAATCTATTTGTAAAGAACAACAATTTAAAATTACTTCCACAATTTATCATCCCTGTAACAAATCTGATGTCAGCCTGGGAAGCAATAAATGAGGTATGAGATTAGGCCGAGTGCCACTGTAATGACTAGTCTGCAAGTCTATGGGATCTAACAGTCAGCTAATTTCAGACAAGGACAGCCATTAGAGTACAGAGGATCCAGGCACCAGCTCATATATTATAGCATGCAGCCGAAAAAGAGGCCCTTGACAAATTGTGGGTCGCTTAATTCGGCATGTGAAAATGGAACCTCTGGCATTTGATTGAAAAAGATGCTCAAAATCAACATGGCTCATTAGATTGTGTCTTCCTCCCAATGGGGAATCAGAGTGTGAGTGCTGAATGGTGTTATGACAGTGGCTTTATCAAGATGATTGAATACCACAGCTCCAGAATACCAGGAATAGTGTGCTCCCATTTTAGCAATGGTAACGGAGACCTAACTGCTCTGTAATTACTGCTCAATTAACTGCGGAGATGCCAGCATTTTTTAAAGACTGGCATTGAAGATCACTAACTATTTTGTTTTGACGTCTCCATTCTGCTGCTGTCAAAATCTTTTATACTTGCACTTAATTTCCCTTTTGGCAACTTTACCGTCCTAGTGTTTGCCTGCTATGATGACATATTTTAGGAGCAGAACTGAACGATTTGCCTTTCAGCTGTAATGTATGGAGCTATGTGTGTGAAAATCATTCACTTGATTAGCAAAGCAAAAAAATGAAAGTCATGAAGATGAAAACATAAGTAGGCCCTCATTTAAATGGTTAATTGAATTCAACATCACAGTGTCCTGCACCTGATTAATTCTGCACTACCACGTGGCAGAAGAAACATCGCCTTACCGATATATTCTTTAAAGCCTTTACTTCAAAACTTAGATGCATTTCTTTTTTTTTAACAGAATCCATGTTAAAGTCCCAAAGGGCCAAGTGTCTAAACGACAACCTCCAAATATCTGGCACTTCTGATTGGATGGTGACAGGTTCCCACATTGCCTTGCTCATGGATGTTTTTTTGTATTAGTGATTCATTATGTTGGCACAGCAAAAGCCACAAAACGTTTTCTTTTCAGTTCACATGAAATTTACTTACTAACGTCTGTCTGCTATACTCCCACTGTATAATTATCACACAAAAAAAATCAAAATCTTTACAAATTTCTACAGTCAGATTACTGAAACCATTCTAAGAGTTTAGTAACTTAATAGTTATGAAGTGAACTGAAATGTAAACTTTTACAATTTTATTTCCTTGGCACTAGAGGTATTCACCTATATATACAGTAGACCACATCCAGATATAATGGCCACTGTTGAACAAACACAAGTTTGAGATCTTTTTGTATTTCCAGTGATTTAAATAAGGTACCACCAGCAGTTCAGATGAGGTTGTTCACCTGAAACTAAACATGTTCAGGCCTGGCCAGTACTTGGATGGGAGACCAACCAGGAAAAGCTTGGCTTGATGCTAGAAGTGGTGTTGGTGAGGCCAGAACAAGGCAAGTACCCTGTGGTCTTTGTGTGGATCCCAACACCCCAGTGCAGTGACAGGGACAATCTGCTGCAAAAATGGTGCTGTCTTTCAGATGAGACATAAAATTGAGGTCCTGTCTCTCTGCGGTCATCAAAGATAATTGGGAATCCTTCATAAAAAGCATCATAAACCCCCACTGCTATCGAGGAATTACATACCTGGAATGAGACTTTGAGGTGTCCCTCCAACTAGCATGCATGACATAGCCTCATCTGTAATAAGTGAAGGGGCCTGAGTACTTTCTGTATTTCCACTTATTTCAGCACAGGATTGTAAATATTCAGTCTATCCAGAAAACACAGTGTGAGAGGTCACCATGGACTGGCTGCCAGTATGCTGCTGGACCCGTTCACACACTAACTAGCTCACAATAACACATGAACTTAACCTTTCTGTCTTTAGAATGCATTGCATGCATGTACCTGTCTGAAAGGACAACTAGTAACACATAATTCAGTTATTTGACTAAAGCAAATTTCAGGAAAGATGCAGATATGAAACAAAGTTCTGAAGTGGAGATGGCCACAAGATATGACCAACAAACACAAAACAGCTCATGATCACGTTAAGTTCTGCATATATGTTGCCACGTGCGTGTGCACAGGGGACAGCAAAAAGGCTCCAGTGATGGTAATTGCCCGCCACTCCATAGGTTAGTACTGTGCACTAATGCCTCTTCTTTAGAAGATTGATAGCCTCAACACCAATGTTGTCACTTCAGGTGTCTGTTCACCTGGACCCACCTCCCTACTGAAAGCACTTACTGTAAAGACAGAAGATCCACCACCTTCGACAGTCAACATTTAGACAGGAGTCTGGAAAGACATTTTTTTTTCTCCACACCATTTGTACAAGGTGTTTTATTTCCATTCAGTTATATGGGGTTGGCCTTCGAGTGCCCCAAACTTTTATGCGTTTCTGCTTCATTTATTACAATATCTTATATTAAAGAATTTGGCATTTCAGGCATAAAATTATAACTTAAAATATTGTAGAAGCAGCACTTGCTCAGGTTGTAGGCATAAAGTTAATAGACATTAACAACTTTTTTTAATTGTGATTAAAATGAATTCATTAATTTGATCATTTATTTATTCATTTTTGAAATGTGAATATTCCAACGTGGGGCCACAGGGGTCCAAAGTCT
The DNA here is from genome assembly GCF_900747795.2 of Erpetoichthys calabaricus. Classification (NCBI taxonomy): domain Eukaryota; kingdom Metazoa; phylum Chordata; class Cladistia; order Polypteriformes; family Polypteridae; genus Erpetoichthys; species Erpetoichthys calabaricus. The sequence continues at coordinate 49,654,951 of NC_041394.2, forward strand.
ATTTGACTGGCATAATGTTCAAAGTTTGGATGAGGCATAGACCATAGAAATGACACTTTTCTTTTGAGTACACTACAATACTGTGGTGGTAGCTAACAGTATTTTTTATATTTCAAGAAGAAAACTCTCTTTGAGGGACTGGTGGCACTCCTATTTTAATCTACTTATGATGGTCTTGACTGACAAAAGCTGGAGCCTACAGTAGCAGGACTCAGAGCAGGAATGGAGCACCATGGGGATATGAAATAAAGGGATTTTGTCACATTCATCCTCATGAAGGCTTTATCCCTGCATATTATATAATCAGCTGGGCTTATTTATTTCTCATACTTTGTGTGACTCAAAAGTAATGTGACACTCTCTTAAGAACAGGGACAATGATTTTACATTGATAGCTGCTGCATTAAGTAGTTAGATTGACTTTTTAATTTAATATTGATTCAGTCACAACCCAGAAAATAACACTCCTTTACAATAGCAGCAGGATGCATTTATCTGTCTGTGTAAAGGTAAGAACTAAAACTACATTTCTGGGAGACAAGGCCTGAAAACCTCACTAGAACAAAAACTGCAAAAATAACAAACAGCAAAAGATTTAGCAACTAACAAACAGCAAAAGATTTAGCAACTTCCTTTGCACAGGTCCAAAGAGCAAATTCACACTCATGTTCGTCATCTTAGCTTTGCAAAGAGGCTTTATTTGTCTTTCTGCTCAGTTGCTATTTTCACAGCTCACAGCAATACCTGTAACACTTATGGAGTTCAAAGTTCGGTCAGCTGTGAGAGTTCCATCTGTACTGCACCGCATATTGCATAGTGAGCTCACTAAGAGTCTGCCATTACAATAGTGCTTACCTTTTCTAAAGTCTTGATGCATCAAGCCATATTTCACATATTCAGACTGCATAACGTTTATCACACTTAATGATATACTGTATGTTTATATATATATGTATAGAGAGAGAGAGAGAGTCGTGTGTGGACATAGGAGACAGTTTAAGTGCTCTGGTGATGGTAATTCTCTTCCACTCCAGGGGATGGTGCTGTGTGATAACGTCTTCTCTTTTCATCTGCAGACCTGGGGCTTCATGTATAACGCCGTGCCTAGAATTCACACTAAAACATGGCGTACGGACAAAAGCGGAAATGCTCGTATGCACAAAAAAATCCAGATGCATAAATCTGTGTGAACGCCAACTTCCACGTTCTTCTGCTACATAAATCCCAGTCAGCGTGAAAAGTAACGCACTTGCACACGCCTGCTGCCATTCCCCAACTCCTCCCAGAATCACACCTCTTTGAATATGCAAATCAATATAAATAGCCCTTAAGCTCAGAGTTCTGTGGCAAAACGACACGGAAAATAGAAGAATTTCAGAGAATACCAAGTGGAGACAAGGAAAAACATACTATTTGTTGGTTTAAACAGTGGTATAAACAACAAAAGGAAGTTGATCGAGTGACATAGTGTGTCAGAGAAACTCAAAAGCTCAAGTTCACAAAGTCGCACAGTGCCTGAAATAACATGAGGTTGTCAGCTATCAAAGTTGCCGTGAAAAGGTGAGTTGTAGCCCACTGTCTGAGTTTCATATGGAAGCTTATTAGGGTACAGAGAAAAGAAAAAAAAATAGGCACACAGTGGGAAAAAAAGCACAGAACTTAAATCTCGAAATTTCCACTTTAATCACGTAGTTTATTTTGTCATTATAGTAGAACATCATAAACTTCATTGTAAAAACTTTTATTTACTAGTTTCTCAAATACCATCATAACTAAAGTAGCACATTAAATGCTTTATATTGTATTTGTTCTTCTATGTGCTCTATGCATGTGAATCACAAGTACTTCTTAAACGGGCTTTCTCTTCCTCCGATGGGACACAGAATCCATTACATTTGTGATAGTACAGCGCTCTGAATAATTTAAATACTGAGATGTATACTTGATATTTTCATGATGATAGGAGTTAAAGCATGTTATTAAACAAGGGAACACGGCGGCGCAGTAATAGTGATGAGCTGGCAGCCTGTCCAGAGATTGTTCCTGCCTCCCGCAAGATACTTGCTGCGCTGTGTGCGACCTTTGGTGAAATAATTTATTGCAGCAGTACTGTCTCTTTCAAACGTACTAACCTCCAATTCCTGTCCTTCCTTTTCTTTCTCCAAGTAACCAATCGCCACATGATCAGCTCTGTAATAGATGTCAAGCCATCTGTAGGCTTAGAACACAGATTCTTCAAAACTTTAAAGGAACATTGAAATATCTTTGTAGTACATGTTTAATTATTCTATCCATCTATCCTTCCAGTGTCGCGCCAGCGCCAGCAAGAATACAGCGCGAGGCAGGAACAATTCCTGAATGGGCGCCAGCTCGTCGCTAGTCCTGCGACACCGTGTCCTCACATTTAATTATTAACAATATAGATTATTTAAATAATGTTAACATTTTATCTGTATAAAGTAATAAACATATTTTGCTGCACTTCCTCTTAAAAGTGATATCGTCATCATATGTAAATACACGCTTTATAAAGTGGCTCTGGTTGTGCAATACTATAACTGTATCACAAGTTTACTGTGAGGTAATTGTACTTATAAGTACAAACAATTCTACGAGGAGCACTTGATGGACTGATTGAGTGCGTTTATAGTTCTTGGGATGAAACTGTTTCTGAACCGCGAGGTCCGAACAGGAAAGGCTCTGAAGCGTTTGCCTTATGGCAGCAGTTCAAATAGACAGCATGGCTGAGGCAGCGTGTGCTTGATGCTGTATATAATTCTCTTTCCGATCAGCTGCTGTAGAGCTGTGATTCCACACTCAGATACAGTGATATAAATACTCTGAGTGGTGCCGTGAGAATAATATGGAAAAAGATGATCCGCTGTGGCAACCCCTAACAGGAGCAGCTGAATGAAGAAGAAGAAGGTGCAGTGCGAGTAACAACGCTAAAGCAGCTATGGTATTTGGAATAGTTTGGCTATTCCATGGACCATTATGTTATTACAAGTTAATTACAATTGATTCCAATATGTACAGAAATGTGCTGACAATACTCCATCATTATACACAGAAGTTCAATATGGTGTCCCGCAGGGCTTAGTACTGGGACCTTTACTGTTTTCACTTTACATGCTTCCACTGGGATCTCTCATTAGGAAACATAATGTTAATTTTCACTCGTATGCAGATGACACCCAGTTATACCTTTCATTTAGATCAAATTAAGTTTCTCTGATATTGTCTTTAATTAGTTGTGTTAGTGAATTAAAGGAGTGGATGAATGAAAACTACTAAATACAGATAAAACAGAGATGTTAATTGTTGGAGGAAATGACGCTGATCACAACAATATTTTGTCATCATTTAACTCAGCTGGAATCCCCATTAATTTTACTGAACCCCCACAATCTAAGAATTATCTTTGACTCTAGCATGTCATTTAAAGCGCACATTACAAAGTTGTCCAAATCATGTTCCTTCCATCTTAAAAATGTTAGGAAATTAAGGCACTTTCTAAATAAACAGGATTCTGAGAAATTAATTCATGCATTTATTTCTAGTAGGACTGACTAATGCAATGTTGTTTTCACTGGATGTTCAAACTGTTCTTTATACAGCCTCCAGTTAATCCAAAATGCGGCTGCAAGGATTATTCCAAGAACAAGAAAATATGAACACATAACTCCAGTTCTTAAATCCTTACACTGGGTCCCGGTTAAGTTTAGGGCAGATTTCAAAATCCTCCTTTTAACATATAAAGGATTAAATGGCCGAGGTCCGGCTTACTTGTCTGAACTTATTATGACTTACAAACCAGAGCGCACATTAAGATCTCAAAATGCCGGTGTGATTATGATTCCAAGGATTAATAAAATAACAGTGGGAGGTCGAGCTTTTAGTTACAGGGACCCTAAACTGTGGAATGGTCTGCCTGCTACTATAAGAGATGCCCCTTCAGTCTCAGCTTTTAAATCCCGGCTGAAGACTCACTACTTCAGTTTAGCATATCCTGACTAGAGCTGCTGATTAACTGTACAGACTGCATCTCTGTTGCTAGTCATTAGCACTAAAACATAAGTAACATGATCACTTGGTGCCACGGCCCACCTGCCAAGTTTTTTTGCCTGCCTAAGGTAAAGTCATCCCTGATGGAGGATGGCAGGAATCGTGGGAAAGAGGGGTCCTTTCATCAGATTGGCTGGCACAGCACTGTTTCAGCCGTGGAATGGCCAAATGGGAGAGGCAGCTTGATGGATGAGGTCTCCAGGACTCTAAACAAATCCAAATCTTATTATGTGATATCATCTACTGTTAAATTCTGCTCCGTACTTCTAAAATTTTTATTTCTATACTGTATTGAGGATTTGTTCTATTCTGTGTATTGTATTGTGTATTGTATTGTATTGACCTCCTTCTTTTGACACCCACTGCACGCCCAGCCGACCTGGAAAGGGGTCTATTTTTGAACTGCCTTTCACAAGGTTTCTTCCATTTTTTCCCTAAAAGGTTTTTTTTGGGAGTTTTTCCTTGTCTTCTTAGAGATTAAAGGCTGGGGGGCTGTCAAGTGGCAGGGCCTGTTAAAGTCCATCGCGGCACTTCTTGTGTGATTTTGGGCTATACAAAAATAAATTGTATTGTATTGTATTGTACTGTAGATGCCTTAAACTAATAAACAATATGCGGTTAATTCCAGTGTATATGATAAAGCCGTGTCAGGGATATGGATCTAAAAAAGAAAGAGAAACCACACTGGAACAAAAGCACTGCTTTGACGCTGGGTGCTGCCAGTTTGCAAAACCGAGCGAAGAACTTGCATACGCCAGGGTTTGAGCTAGCGTGAAAATGTGCATGGCTTTTTGCCAAGTTTAGGTTTTACATTACGATTTGAATGTGAAAACAGGAGTGCGCAACATTTTTGTGCATACACACTGTTTATGCATGAGGCCCCAGAAGATTGACGGCTTTTCCACCACCGACATCAATTCTGCTATCCGTTCACCTGGACCCGCCTCTTCCTACCAAAAGTACAAATAACAGGAAGCGCCGCCATCTTTGAGTTAGTCAGACCCCTCTTCTTCTTACAATATATATATATATATATATATATATATATATATATATATATATATATATATATATAAATATATATATATATATATATATAGTATATACATATATATATTGTGACTTGTGTGCGTCACAGGGACACCTTTATCCAAGGTAGTAAAAGACACTTTAAAGCCAAAGTGAAAACAGATCTCTGCAAAATTATCTAAATGAGTTACAAATAGAAACCACAAAATAATTGATCACATAAGTATTTACCCCTTTCAAGTCAGTATTTAGTAGATGCACCTCTAGCAGCAATGACAGCCTTGAGTCTGTATGCATAAGTCCCTATCAGCTCTGTACATTTGCACACTGCACTTTATCACCCATTCTTCTTTGCAAAATTGCTCAAGCTCTGTCATTCTGCATGGGGACTGCGAGTGAACAGCCTTTTTCTAATCCAGCCACAACTTCTCAATTGTACTGAAGTCTGGACTCTGACTCGCTCACTCCAAGACATTTGTATTGTTATTTTTAAGCCATTCCTGTGTAGCCTTAGCTTTATGCCTGGGTTTCTTCTCTTGCTGGAAAGCAAATTTTCTCCCAAGGTGTAGGCTTCTTACAGACTTCATCAGGTTATACTCTAGAATTGTTCTGTGTTTGCTACATTCATTTTTACCCAGCGTCTCCACAGCCCGATGCTGCCACCACCTTGCTTCGCGGTTGGGATGGTGTGTTTTTAATTATGTGCAGTGCATGGTTTATGCCAAACATTACGTTTGACTGTTGGCCAAAAAGCTCAACCTTCTTCCAGCTGACTTCTGTAGCAGAAATCAACATCTTAATTAAAGAAAGAAACGTATCCTCGGCAGAAGCCTTACAGGAAGCATCCTTCACAGCAGTCTGTTACAGAATGATCAAATAAACAGAGGATAGAGGTTCACTTTTTAAATTATTGAAGTTATATACAAATGATTTATGTAAAATAAAGGTCTATTTTATTATATTTTTCTCCTATTCTTTGGATTTAGCCATCACCCTTGAAATTTCATATACAGTATATATAACAATATATACTGTTTGCAGGACATCTGCTGATCTCTTAGTCATTTCCTGGTACATTCTGTGTATTATATCAGCCTCCGTCTAGTACATCCCTTATTTACTTGACAATCTCAGTAGTTTTCCAAAACCAATTCTTATATATTTCAATGCAAACCCAAATACTTAACTGTTGTTACCTCTAAATTATTCTCTCACATTTCAGAGTCTCACATGTACCTGCTAACAAATGCTAGCCGAGAAGTAGAGTGCATATTTTCTCTTTGCCACAAAGCTGCAACTGGTGAAGCACCTGAGCAAGAGCTGGTGTCTGCTCAGTTTCCCCAATCTCAGGCACTGTAGCTTGTAACAGTTCAGAGTTCTCAAAGGTCTCTTGGTAGCCCTCCTCACTAGTCTACTTCTTGCATAGTTGCTTTTTGTGGATGGCCTGCTCTAGGCAGATTAAGAGATCTGCCATACTGTTCCCATTTCTTAAGGACTGAATTAACTGGACTCTGAGGGATATGCAGTGTCTCTATCTCCTGACTTTTCATAGAGTTTCTGGGAGTTTTCTTTTGTCTTCATTGTGTAAATTAGGCCAGGATACTTACTCGCCAGAAGATGGACCTTCCTGAAAAGGTGCACTTATGCTATGATCAATTGAAGATCTCCATTGAACTAATCACTTGGCTTCTAAAACGAACTGGCTGTACCAGAGATGATTGACGTTTGTCACATTATTCTGGTATCAGTTATCTTATGCTTTATAGTTGTAATCAATTTAGATGACTTTTCAACGATCTGTTTTCACTTTAAGGTTAAAGGTAAGGTTTTTAAGATAGTGGAAAGACCAGCAATGATGTATGGGGCTGAGACATGGGCAGTAAGGGGAGTGCAGGAGAAGAAGTTAGATGTGGGAGTAATGAGAATGTGGGATGGATGTGTAGAGTTACAGAAAAGGACAGAATAAGAAATGAGACAATCACAGGTACAAAAAAAGTGGGAGAGCTAAGAAAGTACAGAAAAGTAGTTTGGTTGAAGTGGAATGGACACGTGATGAGGAGGGACAATGAATATGTGAGCAAAAGAGTGATGGAAATGGAAATGCAGGGGAAGAGAAAGCGAGGGAGGCCAAAGCAGAGGTGGATGGATAAAATAAAATCTGAAAGAAAAGGACTTGACTGGTGAGGAGGTGTCAGACTAAGCTATTTGGAGATGGATGATCAAGCACATCGACCCCACATAGTAGTGGGAAAAGATGATGATGAAGAAGTAGGAGTTTTTGTTTTTGTTGATCAATGTTAAAATGTCAAAAACAAAATTAAATTCACTGTGATCCAATGTTGTATATAGTAATAAACAATAGGAAAATGTCCAAAGGGGTGAATACTTTCTATAATCACTTTATAGTAGTAATGTCATACGATTATGATGTTTAAAAAAATTCAGTATGAATTATGTACACAGAAATATCCAGCCATTCATCCATCAATTTTCTAATAAGCATATTCAATTTTAAGGCCTATGCCAACAGCACTGGCTGCAACCAATTGTGGAGAACGTATCATTCTGATACCTTCATCCACAGCCAACAGTCACTCGCTCAAGTACTTAGTATTTGTTTTTTTTTTGTTTTTTTCAAGAAATTTTTAAAATTTGATTCAATTTTGAAACTGCTTTTCAAAAAGTTTGAACTTCCCATTCAGCAATATTTGCTGACCAATCAAAATGCTGTTTAGAATAAGTCAACTCTTCAGAGTGTCTGAACAAACAGAAACAAGTAAAAGGTTTGGCGCACGATGCCACAGGAAAACCAAGAAGTACATGAGCAGAGCTCAACGTTTAAGAGCTCCTTCAGTGCCACATGGCTCATCAATCAGTATTTACTTACATTTACACAATGCTGAGCTGTGATTCGAAGGCCTGCATGGTTATTATTACTGTCTGCCACACTACTTGCTAACTTATTCTATTCATTTATATTAATCTGTACATAGAAAATCTAACATATGTACAAACCACCTGCTTGACTTAATGCTCCAGCTGCATTCAGTGGCTCAACGAGGACCTGCTTTGGGTTTATTTGACAATCTAAGCTACGTAATGCAGCATCCTACCGTTTTGGTATTTTTACTTTCTTGTGTACACTACTTTGGTTTGGACTGTGAGATTCAATAAAACATCCACATTCAGAAATGTAGTCATATTTTAGACACCCTCCTTGACATTACTATGTAACTATTTTGAATCATTTTATTTTACATTAATTTCTTCAAAGCTCATATCTGTCCAAGAATTGTTTTTCTTGAGGCAGCGATTTTGCTGACTGTAGTGAACACACCGTTTCACTGAGTTAAGTGTTATCAGGAAACGTAACCACTTGTCAGTTACCTATTCAAATCATTTATATACCCTGTACATTAAAAAAATAGTAGCTCTAATAAAATTAGGTATAAGGACTGATGTGCTGTTTTGGGCTGAATGGTCTGCTCTCATCAAAATTGTTGTCCAGGACACCCTGCTTTTAATATCACTGATTTTGTAAATGTTCCTCACACCCCAGCCCATTGTTGCACAAACAATTCACCTCGCACATCTCCCTACTTATTGTATTTTGTCAAGTTTCCTATTTCTGCTAAAACGAACATAAAAACAACACTCATCACTTAGACTTGGACGCAGCTTTGACATTTATTGTGTTCTCAAATCAACGTCAGCTGTCTCTTGTAAAACAAAGTTCCAGTTTAGCTCATGAACAACAAATTCTTAGCAGTTTGCGTTCTATAAGACCACAGTTTGGTGTCAACGCAAATTCGTCCCAAATATGATAAGAGCAATTTTTTTTCTTAGAAGGGAAGTAATCCATCATCATGTGTCTGGAATGACCTTGGAATCTTAGCGCTGAAGGCTCCATCAACAGTGTAGGTTATTCCTTAAGGCGCAGGCCTGCCCACCTGGAGGTGAAAAGTCTATTCAGAGTGCAACATCAACAACGTCAAGAGCATTTTGTTAAAATAAAAACATCTCGAGTTCGAGCCAGCAATAGACAGACAGTGACTGATAAGCCTAAAACATACAAAAAATGTCTTTTGTGGTCAATTAACATGAAACTAAAATACTTTGAAAAGGGCAAAGTGTTAAATATGGCACTAACCTAACACTGTTCCTAGTGAAACATGCAGTTAGGAATTTAAATAAATACTGATGAAGACAATAACTAGCAGATGCAAAGAGACAGTTTAATGGAGTGTCTTTGTATATTGAACACCTTCCAAGATGCTGTTAGAAGTATGGATTTAAAAGTAAAATTGTTTACAGTAACTTTAGAATTGCAGCACCGCTAGCTCAAGTGACCTGCTCATAGTTATACTATGGGACAGCAGTGGGAAATACACCGGCAACATTACTCAGCGAACAACTAAAACGGCATAAAAATACATCCATCAGCACCAAAATATCAAAAGCACTGGGCTAAAGAGACATTAGTAAGCTCAGGAAAAAAGACAACTGTTCTTTTGAGACCCAGTTAAACTTTTAACTTCACTGAAAATCAGTGGCATGTTTTCAAATCTACCCCCATATCTTAATCACTTCCAATAATTTGACACTCAAAAATCTGTTCCTGCAGTGAAGGGAACACCAACATTACATAAACAACACATTTCAGATTTTTTATTTACTTTTCAGCAACATCATACAAGACTGATTTTTGAAAATGGGATTGATTTTACAAAGAAGATTGATGAAGCAGCTTGCTTCATTAGGTGTATTACAAGCAACTGTGAAATAATTAACAGTATGTTTCCTGACCCCAAACATTTGAATTATCAAGCATCACTGTGTTTTAATTTTTTTGTGAAATGTTACCAATAATAAATAAAAATGAGGAAATAGAGAAAATGTTTCCCAAGTTGTTATGTGGTACAATGTCTTTTTGACCTGAAAATTGTCAAAGATGGCATCTTCCATCACAGCTGTGCTATTCACTGTGTACTGTCCATTAGATAGATAGATAGATAGATAGATAGATAGATAGATAGATAGATAGATAGATAGATAGATAGATAGATAGATATTTATTTGTCCAACAGAAGCTTTTTAAATAAATAAATAGATAATTTTATTATAATATACTGTATATATACAGTATCTGTCGGTCAGTCATTTTCCAACCCGCTATATCCTAACACAGGGTCATATCTATATCTATATATCTATAGTATATATATATATATATATTGTGAGACTTTCCTGGACACCATCAGTCGGAAACCACATCTTTATAAAAAGCACACGTTTTTTAAACATTAATAAAGACAGTGTCACAGAGCACACAATGCACACAGCAATAATCACCCTTCAATAACTCTTTTTCTCTGTCCTTGGCCGCCTCTACTCTCCTCCTGGGAGCTTCGTCCTACTCCCACTCCCGACTCTGGCTCCCAGACTGTGGGAAGGCAACGCCTTTTATCCCTGCCCGGATGTGCTCCAGGTGTCTGATGATGTCCATCCGGCAGCACTTCCTGGTGTGGTGGAAGTGCTGCCCTTTGCCCCAGAAGCACTCCGGGCGTCCCTGGCAGGTTCCTCCACCATCTTGCCGAGTGTGGCGGAAGTAACTATTTCCAAGTCCTATGAGGCTTAAGGCGCCCCCTGGCGGTGGCCACAGGTCCCAACAGGCCAGAAGCTGTTTGTTCTTCTCCCGTGGTCCTCTCCTGCTCCAGGGCGGTTGCCCCCTCGTGACCCGAGGTCCTTTTAGGCATCCCGGCCAGGTAATGACCCCGGCCATCTGCCACAATATATATATATATATATATATATATATATATATACAGTGCATCCGGAAAGTATTCACAGCGCATCACTTTTTCCACATTTTGTTATGTTACAGCGTTATTCCAAAATAGATTAAATTCATTTTTTTCCTCAGAATTCTACACACAACACCCCATAATGACAACGTGAAAAAAGTTTACTTGAGGTTTTTGCAAAATTTATTAAAATTAAAAAAACTGAGAAATCCCATGTACATAAGTATTCACCGCCTTTGCTCAATACTTTGTCGATGCGCCTTTGGCAGCAATTACAGCCTCAAGTCTTTTTGAATATGATGCCACAAGCTTGGCACACCTATCCTTGGCCAGTTTCGCCCATTCCTCTTTGCAGCACCTCTCAAGCTCCATCGGGTTGGATGGGAAGCGTCGGTGCACAGCCATTTTAAGATCTCTCCAGAGATGTTCATTCGGATTCAAGTCTGGGCTCTGGCTGGGCCACTCAAGGACATTCACAGAGTTGTCCTGAAGCCACTCCTTTGATATCTTGGCTGTGTGCTTAGGGTCGTTGTCCTGCTGAAAGATGAACTGTCGCCCCAGTCTGAGGTCAAGAGCGCTCTGGAGCAGGTTTTTATCCAGGATGTCTCTGTACATTGCTGCAGTCATCTTTCCCTTTATCCTGACTAGTCTCCCAATTCCTGCCGCTGAAAAACATTCCCACAGCATGATGCTGCCACCACCATGCTTCACTGTAGGGATGGTATTGGCCCGGTGATGAGCGGTGCCAGGTTTCCTCCAAACGTGACGCCTGGCATTCACATTCACACAAAGAGTTCAATCTTTGTCTCATCAGACCACAGAATTTTCTTTCTCATGGTCTGAGAGTCCTTCAGGTGCCTTTTGGCAAACTCCAGGCGGGCTGCCATGTGCCTTTTACTAAGGAGTAGCTTTCGTCTGGCCACTCTATCCTACAGGCCTGATTGGTGGATTGCTGCAGAGATGGTTGTCCTTCTGGAAGGTTCTCCTCTCTCCACAGAGGACCTCTGGAGCTCTGACAGAGTGACCATCGGGTTCTTGGTCACCTCCCTGACTAAGGCCATTTTCCCCCGATCGCTCGGTTTAGATGGCCGGCCAGCTCTAGGAAGAGTCCTGGTGGTTTCGAACTTCTTTCACTTACGGATGATGGAGGCCACTGTGCTCATTGGTACCTTCAAAGCAGCAGAAATTTTTCTGTAACCTTCTCCAGATTTGTGCCTTGAGACAATCCTGTCTCGGAGGTCTACAGACAATTCCTTTGACTTCATGCTTGGTTTGTGCTCTGACATGAACTGTCAACTGTTGGACCTTATATAGACAGGTGTGTGCCTTTCCAAATCATGTCCAGTCAACTGAATTTACCACAGGTGGACTCTAATTAAGCTGCAGAAACATCTCAAGGATGATCAGGGGAAACAGGATGCACCTGAGCTCAATTTTGAGCTTCATGGCAAAGGCTGTGAATACTTATGTACATGTGCTTTCTCAATTTTTTTATTTTTAATAAATTTGCAAAAACCTCAAGTAAACTTTTTTCACGTTGTCATTATGGGGTGTTGTGTGTAGAATTCTGAGGAAAAAAATGAATTTAATCCATTTTGGAATAAGGCTGTAACATAACAAAATGTGGAAAAAGTGATGCGCTGTGAATACTTTCTGGATGCACTGTATAGTATATATATACACTATACGCCTGCCCGCCCGCCTGCCTGACTGTTACCAGCATTCACCGCAATGTACTGGAGTGTAAAAACATCACAACTGCTAACTCACAAACTGCAACAATTCACCAAACACCGCATCAGACGCTTTCTATATCTAAGAAGATATATAGATACTCATTATTCCCCAGCACGCGTCCACCCACGCTCTCAAGGCATTCACAGTGCCTGCTCATGTGCCCGGACGCAGCAAGCTGCCTGCTTCAAAACATCCCATAGATTTTCGATGATATTCAAGTCAGGGGACTGTGACGGCCATTCCAGAACATTGTACTTCTCCCTCTGCGTGAATGCCTGTGTAGATTTCGAACTGTGTTTTGGGTCATTGTTGTAATATCCAACCCCTGTGTAACTTCAACTTTGTGACTGATGCTTGAACATTATCCTGAAGAATTTGTTGATATTGGGTTGAATTCATTCGACCCTCGACTTTAACAAGGGCCCCAGTCCCTGAACTAGCCACACAGCCCCACAGCATGATGGAACCTCCACCAAATTTGACAGTAGGTAGCAGATGTTTTTCTTGGAATGCGGTGTTCTTCTTCCACCATGCAAAGCGCTTTTTGTTATGACCAAATAACTCAATTTTTGTCTCATCAGTCCAAAGCACTTTATTCCAAAATGAATCTGGCTTGTCTAAATAAGAATTTGCATACACCAAGTGACTCTGTTTATGGCGTGAGTGCAGAAAGGGCTTCTTTCTCATCACCCTCCCATACAGATGCTCTTTGTGCAAATTGAGCTTAATTGTAGAACGATGTACTGATACACCATCTGCAGCAAGATGTTCTTACAGGTCTTTGGAGGTGATCTGTGGGTTGTCTGTAACCATTCTCACAATCCTGCGCATATGCCGCTCCTGTATTTTTCTTCGCCTGCCAGACCTGCTGAGTTTAACAGCAACTGTGCCTGTGGCCTTCCATTTCTTGATGACATTCCTTACAGTTGAAACTGACAGTTTAAACCTCTGAGATAGCTTTTTGTAGCCTTCCCCTAAACCATGATACTGAACAATCTTTGTTTTCAGATCTTTTGAGAGTTGCTTTGAGGATCCCATGCTGTCACTCTTCAGAGGAGAGTCAAAGGGAAGCACAACTTGCAATTGATCACCTTAAATACCTTTTCTCATGATTGGACACACCGGTCTACAAAGTTCAGGGCTTAATGAGCTCATCCAACCAATTTGGTGTTGCATGTAATCAGTACTGAGCAGTTACATGTATTCAAATCAGCAAAATTACAAGGGGACCCACATTTTTGCAAAGCCAGTTTTTCACATTTGATTTAATTTCCTACAACTAAATACCGCTTCACTAAAAATCTTTGTTCCTAGGAAATGAAAGACATACCACTGTTATCTTTTTTTGTTGAAAGTAGAGTAAATTATTATGCAGACTGAGAGGGGTTCCCAAACTTTTTCATATGACTGTACGACTGACTTGAATATCAGTTTGTCTGAATCAACACAAAATGTTTCCATTATGTTTTATGCTGATTTAATCTTTAGTCATGGCACCACTTAACATATATTTTCTATTGCTTTTTAATGTGGAAGATAAAGCAAATGCTAACACCTTAATTTGTATAAAGCAACGTTGGCTATTGTAATGCTTTTTTTGTCTGACGTTTCAAATCATTCAATTACTACTCTACAGTTAATTCAAAAGATGGAATCAGGATAATAATCAGTAGTAGTATGAAAATGCAGTGATGTAGCTAATAAAACACTTCAGACTGTGTCAGTGTTATAATTAAAATGAATGAATGTGGTCCATAAAGATAGCAACATTTTATTCATAAAAAAAATTGTTGCCATATGAAACCTAAAACTGAAGTCCTGACTCTCTGTGGCCATACAAGAGTGTTTCCTGATATCGTAGATGCATTTCCCACAGGATGGGCCTGGTCATGCTTGCCCCCTAATCGTCTCCTGTCCCTTATTGGTTATCTCTCTCTCTCTCTCAGTCACCCCTTCACCACTTAACAGCTAAACTGTGCTGAACCTACTGGTGCAAAAATGGCTGCCATCGCATCATCCAGGTGGATGCTACACCATGGTGGTGGTTGAAGTGGTTCATCATTGTCTATGTAAAGCATCTGAAGTAGGTTTAAAAAGCATTACATAAATGAAATTATTACTATCTTGATTACAATAAAAAAGATGACAGGTGCTCAGTTGGAAACTGGCTGCATTCTTATCACTTAAGCATTAAGTAGTAAATACTTCACAGAATTAATAGATGATTACAAAATTGTTTTCCTTTGCAATGAATTACTGAGTGAACAAAATTGCACAAACTTTAAACAAATTCATTTTAAAAGGTTAGCATTAAATGGTTGATTGAAAAAAAATTGGTGATGCCAGTTTGTAAAGCATGCATAAATTGCATGGCTTGTGCATGAACTTCAACCATAAGGGAACAAAGTAGATGTTTGATACTGAGAGTTAAGCAATGTAGCATTTAATAATCACTGTACACCAAATCCCAAATTTACATCATAATAAAAGAAATATACTCTTTAATATCTTTAATATCAAAAGCATGAACTCTTTGGTGCTTGCCCTTGAAGTAGGGGGCATGCGTGAAATTCCAGGGGGTGTCTGAAGTGGCAGGACACTTCTGTAAAAGTGTATGGAGTAGTACAATTCAGCGCTTTAATAGTACTTTGTCATTTTAACAGTTCATTCTGGCAACTTGTAGACTGCCGTGTTACATTCATTACAAAGAGAGAGTTTCTTTAAATTTTTGTACTCGCTTATTCCCACAATTCTTTCAAGAGAAAGATTACATGTAATCTCTAAGAGACACATCAATAATAAAAAAAAAAAAATAATGGCAAATATACGTACCTTCTGTCTCTTCTTGCCATGCTAACCACTATTTTAAGCAACAAGGCCATCCAAGCATTTTTAAGCACAGTTCTGAGAGAAGGCTGGAATGTTAATTGCTTAATTTACTGTTGAACCAACCTGTGAGAAAGCATCTGCTTTTAATACATGCAGAGTACCACTAAGTTAAAAAATAAAAAAAAAAATTGTTTAAATAATAGTGAAGGAAGGGGTATCACTGTTGGAAAAGTTTTGCTGCCCACCCTTTCATGTTCTCCAGCTTGAGAGAAGGTTCCTTGGCACTACCCTCCTAAGTGAAATAGGTAACATTAATCACAAACTGGAGTGAGTTACAGACTGGGGCCTACACATATTCCAACTACTCAGACATTTGGGCATTTGCATGCCCTGGCATCATTATTTGCAGCTGTGCTGATGCTGAGTCCTGACAGCGGGCAAATTCAGGTATAATTTTAGTAGCAAATGTCTCATTGCTTGTTATCTGATTGGCTGCTTTCCAGATATGATGTCAGCTGGGCTGAGAAGGTGGTGCTTACAGCTGTAGAGTTTCCAAAGTAGAGTCAAGCTAGATAATACGTACAATACAAAAGTTGCATATTTATTCCCATTCATTTTACTTTTAATGAGATCCAGCATAGTTCAAAAGTTAAGGACCATGTTGATTTATGGCTTGAAAGACGCATGTTGACAGCTTTGGGCAGCTATTGCATGCTTTGGTCAGGCCTTGGCAATCCAATTCAGATCTGAATATATTAATGCAATTAGATGGGCTACAACAGGAGAATATCAGAAAATAGTATAAAAATCAAAAGTGACATAAAAAAGCAAACTAAAATATTTTTGTAAATGATGGGCTTATATGCACTTACTTGTTATATTGTGCATCCTGCAGACACAAGTGTCTGGACTGTGGAATGGCATGTGCATAACTCTATCTTAGTGCACACCTCGAAAACAGCTCAATATCTGATAAATGGAAGAACTCTCTAATCTGTCTCAGGCATCACAGAGAAGCATAAATGGACAGAAGGTAATTAACTAAGCATTAAAAATAGTAAGGCCACTTAGGAATTGGAGAACTTGAGGTTTCTACTTATACTTTTCAGTACAAAGACTATGGCATTCACATATGCACTCCGCTCTTACCAGGCATTCCTACTAGGGAATATTTTACCTTTCTGTAAAAATTATTACAATGTTTTGTTGATTATGATGGAGTTGTACACATTAATCCCTTAACTTTCTCACTCTTTAATTTTAATAACTTTAAAATGAATTACTTAATTATGAGCTTACAAAAGATGAAAATTATACAATAAGGCACAGTTGTGTTGGCAGCATTATTATGACCTCATTAATAATTGGCTGAGGCTCAAATAAAAATCATGATCAAAATTTCAATTTTAGAAGATACTTCAATTTGCCCTTAAACAAATAAAAAATGTAAAAATTCAACACACTTCTTTTAAGTAAAACCATAAACTTTTTTGCAAATTTTGAAGAGAAAAAATCTGAACCATTACCTTTTAAAAGTGCAGATGGACAAGCCATCTAATTAAATAAGACATTCAGACTATGACCACAATAGGCAAAAATGATCTCCATCCAATCTAGCATGTCCACATGGTTTACAAAAATAATGTTCACTAACCAGACTGAAAACACATAGGATTCAGGCGTTCACACTGGGCACGCTCGCATTGGCAGAAAAATCCTTGAAGAGATGATACCACCACCAGCCGTGGAATTTCTTGCAAAACTGTAGTGATCGGTAAATTATTCGCCTTTTGTGCGTGCGCGCAGCAATCAAACTGTACAAAACACTATTTAGATGCATACAGGTAAGCAACACAACAGGCACCATAGGCAACAATTCTTCAATGTCCTCCCTGTTGGAATAGGTTTTCCTTCAGTAAAGGATGACCAATCAGGACATTAGACTTTGTAATCAGCCACATCCAATCAGGGAAGGGCTATGTAATAAGTATAAACAAATCAGAGAGTCTGTGTTTTCCAAAGTCTACATTTTCACCTGTCTATGTTGCAATACCTAGCCAGTGTTTTTAGAAGTATACAGCTCTTGAGAATATCTTCAAAAGGTTTAAAAATCGTGATTGAAAGGTGAAAATGGAGGGTAATGTTTGTGTTTTTAAATGAAAATGTAGTAATGTAGACAAGGCCTTAGATAGGAAAGACTGACAATAGGCAAGAAACCTGGGTGAAAGTTCATAATAACTGTGGTTATGCAAGAACAAGTTTGTTTTCTCCATATCTACATGACCCTCAAAATAAAGACCATAAATAAAAATGTGCATATAATCTCTATCTAGCTTTACACAGTTTGGGCAGTCATTGGGGAAAGTTATAAATATTGAACAGTGAAAACTTTAGGGAAAAAATACAAAATCATAAATTGTAAAGAATAAAACAATCATAATATGAGTTAACAGGGCCAAAAAAAATAACTGTTTTAAATTAGAAATGTAAGGGAACATTACAGAGTGTTTGAAAATAAAGCTATTAAACAGCATAGCTGTATGGTAAGGTGAAGGCCTCATACTTCAAACTAATAAAGAAAATGGGCCACATCATAAAAACAGTTCCTAGAACCACTATTTGCACTACATAGCCACAGTGAACTGAAGCATCTTGCAAGTGCAAGGTAGGGAGCAGACCCATGTAAGCGATATAAAGCTTCATTGCACCATAGTCCCGTTGCCAGTTAATCTCTGCATGCATATTTTAATTTAAAGGGGAAGAAACTCGAGTATCTGAGAAAACCTGCAAACACCCCGCACTGTGGGACCAGGGTAGGGATTTTTTTTTTCTGGAATCTTGGATCTAAGAGGCAGTTGCACTTATCACTGTATTATCATGCAACCAAAATAAGCCAAATTATAAATCAGTCAAATCACAAGGCAGAACAGTCCAACTTAATACACTAAATTCTAAAACTTTGACTTGAACGTCTCCATTATACGGACTCTCATGAACTGGAGTGTACAGTTTCCCCACTATCATCTACAACCATATAGGTACAGTTTTAAATAAGATAAACTGTACTGAATGAAACCATATTTAGTTTGTCCAAGTTGTAAGGTGGTAATGTGGCATACTAGAGAAATACACAGAATAAGATTATACTTCATAATCAGACAAGTGACTACTGGACAAGTGGAGATGAGGGCATTCTCCTCCATGGCACAATGGCAAATGTAGCATGATCTGATGTTGCTTCATCCCTGCATAAACAATACATCAAACTTCAAGAGGAAGCCAGATTCTAGCATTTTCTGAGTGCTAACGGAGCACTGTTTCACCTTCTTTCTTCTCGCTTCATATTTTATTTTTAAACCCTCTGAACAGGACGGAGCATGCTGCTCTACCTTCATCAACTCAAAGAAATGCATGGTGAGTGCCAATAAAAGGGAGAGATGACTTTGTAGATGCTATCACATTCTTGTTCTGTTCTCACTTCCTCTACCCTGACCTCTGCAAGTCAAATTTGTGTCCTCTTTATCATCTATCTTTGAAGCAGATCATTTTTAAACAACTCCTGCAATGGCGCCATGGTAGCCTGCCATAAAGAATCCACTGGCAAAGAGTAGAGAGGGGTTTAAAGTTCACACTATCAAAAAGGAAGAACACACACTCAACTGACCTTAACAAACAGTAATAAGCCCTTCATTAAATTGAGATATATTAGATTTCTGCCTTTACAAACCAACGCAAGTTCATCAATCTAGAAATTATTTATATTAAACACTAATAAATATGCATCATGTAAGAAAAAAATCATTTACTCCTTGCTCTTCTGTACAAATTAAAGTGTTTCGACGTCGATTAGGCAGTGTGGCATATTGGCTATGTCTTTGGCCTTCAAACCTTGAGCCTGTGGGTTCAAATCCCACTACTAACACAGTTTGGTCTTTAGCAAGTCACTTCATCTGCCTGTGCTCCAATGGGTAAAACAAAGAAATATATAACCAATTGTATCTCAGATGTTGTAATTTGCTTTGGAAAAAACATCAGCCAAATAAAGCATAATAATAATAATGTGGACTACCTTTTTGGTTAAAGTTTGAATGACATCTTATGACTTAATTGCTACAGTGTGCCTACCTGTGACTGTGCCGTAAGACAGACTCATAATGTCTGGTGATTAGGTGGAGTAATAATTCTGAGGCTAAGGACCTGTGCTGGTATCTTAAAGTCTGCCTGTTCAAATCCTGTTACTGCCAGAAAGAATCCTACTCTGTTGGGCCCTTGAACAAGGCCCTTAACCTGAAAATTGCTCAAGGGGTACTATACAATGCCTGATCCTGTGTTCTGACCTCCAAATGTCACGTGAAAAGACAATTTAATAAAATATATCAAATAAAAAAATAATTGATGATATTATTACTCTAAGAAATTTTAACAATTTTTTAAAAAAAGTTTACTGATATATGTGTGAAAAGCACAGAGAAATATTTCCAAAAATTGTTCTTTTAGTTAAATCTAACCCTCACAAAGAAACAGGACATCAGTTTCCACTCACAGAGTTGTAATACCCTGCACTGAACTTTCTGATTTCAGCCAAATTATACGAAGGACTGGTTTCTTCCTTTATAACATTGCTATTTTAAGAAATTGAAAATCTGCCCAAAATAAACAAACCAAGATTTTGCAGAGACACCTGCAGAAGAAACAAACTTAAGTATCAGAGGGGGATTTCCTTCCCTCCACAGTAATAGTAAGACAAACTTAGAAAACCTGAAAGGATTATAAACTTAAAAACAAACCAACACAAATAATACTAACATAATTTTACCCACAAGCATCTGTATTTATCAAAGATGGAATAATTCAGCATTAAAAAATGCAATCAATCTTTCACATGACGGCTTTAATTTCTCTCACAGCTGCTTATATTCATGCTGTGCTGTGTAAAAAGTGTTCTGAGAATATGAAAGTTATCATTTAATAATATGCTTTAATTTTTCATAAATATAATAGATTAAGTATAATTTGACCCCACTTTAAGATTTCTGAAGACCATCAGACAAAACTCAAATTACCCCTTCTGAGAAGAGGACCGGGGTCCTTGCTCGGTCAGGACCCCCTTCTGAGAAGAGGACCGGGGGAGAGGACAAGTCAACAACAGTACCTCCCCCGGGACACAAGAGGGTAGGCCCACTGGTTTGTATCAGGACTACGGTCTTGGCCACCGATAGGGGTGCGCCTGGACAGATCCGGAGCCTGGGTCTACAGTACTTCTGCCACACTGGGCAGTGCTGCCAGAAGGTGATCAGGGAGTACCTGGAGCACTTCCGGGTGCAGCATAAAAGAGGCCGCCTCACTCCATTCGGGGAGCCAGAGTCGGGATGGAGCTTGCGAGGAGAGGAATAGAGGCAGCAATAAAGAGAGAAGAAAAGAAAGGACTGAGCATTGTGGGTTTGTGCATTGTGTTGTGCTAAAGTCTGGGAAGAAAATAAACATGTGTGTGTGTGTTTTGGACTTCTGGTGTCTGTGTCGGGGCTGATCTTTCACACCGTTGAAAACATTACCACACTGTTGCTTTACATTTAGACAACAACCTCATTTCAAAGCATGCAAGTTATAGTTACCGCCACACAGTCATGTACACACTGGCAAAAGGAGGGTTTTCCCTCAAAGTGCAGCAAGTCTTACAAGTGGAAGTAGATGTTCCAGAAGTAGTTTACCTCGAGGCATGAGAGGTACCCGAGCTTGAGAGAAATGCAGGAGACCTAAAAACGTATAGACGTTGTTCCAGATTAGGACGGGTGAGACCACATTGCTATTTCTATGATCAAGCCCAAACAAACTCCTAAATTAAACTCAAAAGACAAATCTAAAGTTTATTTACCAATAAACACTACCAAATAATAACTGGCCATTATGTTTTGAGGGAGTTTATTTGTAATCTTGGATACAAGGAAGTGAATTGTGCTGAACTTTAAATCATTTCATGAGATGAGTTGTGACATCCAAAACCATACCCTCTGGGGAAAAACCTCAAGGCTTTGCATCTTGATGGCTTCACAGTCTCCTAGATCACATAACTACCTGAGCAACAGACAACAGTTTGTGAGGCCAAGGGACTGCGTGTCAGAAATGGTGGTGTTTAATACTGGAGCATCTCATGGAACTATTCTACCTCTCTTCCTGTTTACCCTCTAAATAACAGACTTCCTTTACAACAGCAGTGCTTGCCACTTACAGACATTTTCAGACGACTCGTCCATCATAGGCTGCATTAATAATGGAAACGAGTCATAGCTCAGGAAGGTTGTAGAGGACTTCATCTTATGGTGTAGGAACAGCAGCCTACAACTCAATATTAGCAAAACAAAAGAGCTGGTGGTGGACTTCTGCTGTGCCAAGGAGCCTCTGAGACCAGTCACCATTCAGGGGGACGACATGCAAATGTCCAGAGGAGCCAGAGCAGACTGTACTTGCTAAGAGACTCAGGTCATTCAATGTGTGCAGCAAGCGGCTGGAAATGTTTTATCAGTCTGTAGTAGCCAGTGTGCTGTTGTAGGCCACAGTATGTGGGGAAGCAATTTAAGCTCAAAAGATTCACAATGCCTGAACAAAGTCTGGTTCATTACATATTGAACCCCTGGACACATCGTAAGCTATTGTGGAAAAAAGGATGGTGGCAAAATTGGATGTTATAAGGAAAAATACACCCTCCATTCCCTCTAGAAGATGGTCTTTTGGAGTACTTTCAGTCATTGGCTCAGTCCACTATGGTGTGCTAAGAAGCGCCTCTGGGAGTCACAATTCAATGTTTCCTCCCAATGTTCTCTTTAAGTTCATTTTGAAATATCTGTACATTTATTTATTGATTGGCTGTATTATTTGTTGTGTGTGTCTGTATCCTCATTTTTTATATTTCTGCTGCTGAATGCATCTGAATTTCCCCATGGGATTAATAAAGTTTTCAAATCTAATCTAATGTAATATGTCACTGCATCGCAGCAGTAAAGCGTGCCCGTGAAAAACAAAATGGCATCAAAAAAAATTAAATGCATTTTTAAACAAAAACTCAGCATTAGAATCTGGGTATTGTAAAATGCAGAATGGTGAAGAGAAAACACAAACAAGCAAAAATCATAACACAGAAGCTGGAATAAATAAGAACAAATCCACATTAGAACAGTAAGAAAAGGCCAAATCCATAGCCAAATGTATGCCCACTCCAATCTCCTCTACTCTATTCTGACTTTGCTTTTCTTTTATCAGGGTTGATAGAAAGATACAAAATTTCAAAAAGTAATGCAAAATCAATAACAGGAGACAGATTAAATGTTAAAGGGCAAAGCAGAACCATAGTCAAAAACCTGCCAAGAATAAGGGTGCCAGAGGATCAGACCAAACCAGAAATAAAGTTCAAATTAAGTACCAAAAAGTACCAAAGTAACCAAAAGACCTATTGCTAACGTGGTTTCCTTGCCCAAAACTACACAGGAGAAACATTTGGTATTTATTATTGCTTTTAAGATCAAAACTGGGACACTGTGAACCTGGTGCCACAATTTTATATCAGGAAAAAGGATATGAAATCACGAAAGCAAGATGGCAGCTCCTGTGATCAACTATTTCAAAATAGTGTTACCAACAAACTAGAAAGAAACCTGAAATGATGTCACAGTTAATAATGAAAAAAAAAAATCAAAACCATAAATAATTAAAATCTTATCCAAATTTACAAAAAAAAAAATGTACCAAGTCTAGGACCAGTGGCATCTTTATCCTTTTTGCATTTCTAAATATGGCCTCCTCTACTGTATTTTCAATATGGAGAGATGCCAGAAAGTTGACTTCTGTCTGTTTCTCTTTTATAATACACTAGGGGGTTCCCCCCTGCTTGCTTCGCTTGCCAGCCACTTCGAGTATCTGCTGCTCACATTGTGAAGAGGGGGGCTGAACGCACCCCAAGGCGATGCTGTCGCTCCTCCGAAACCCCCTCTTTAACGGAGATACAATGGGAAACAAGTAGTTTTTTTTTACATGCTCTTTGCTTGTCTTTTGCTGCTGTGCTGCGTGATCTGCACCTCGTGCGGCGCTTTGAACATTTAAAAGTCTGTACAGCAGCTGTCCTACTCTTTGTCTTTTATTTCCGGCCCCGGGTGTGGTTAAATCTTTTGGCACCAAGTCCCGTCTCGCGAGATGCGAGTTCTTGATATTTTTTAGTTTAGAATTTAAAAACGGAATAAGAATCTGAAAATCTAACAACATCACATTAAAGTTCGATAAATTCTGAAAAAATTGATTCCAAACATGTATATGTAAGTTTTAAAATAAGCCCGATTTAAAGCGTGACAAAAAAGTGACATTAAAAACATCAGTGATGCACTTCTGTTGCACTTTTAGGCTTACGATTTTATATATATATATATATAGAGTAGATATACACAGACACACAAATGAGGTAAACTTAATAATTTAAATTTATAATTTACACAATATTGCTACATGCATTTGGAATTACTCATAAATAAAACTGTTTATTGTATCTGTCAAAAATACTATTGATGGCATCATTTAGAAAAACACTGTTAGACTATGCTGGCAAAATTTTATAGAAACTGTACTGAATGCTGCTCATGAGATGAAACTTCATTGCAGGCTATGACATCATGAAGTTGTGCACAATTAAGTTTTTAACAATACTTAGTAAATAAAACCTTTGCCTACATTTTCAATGCACTTTATTAAGTATACAGAAATTGTACTGACTGAGCAGTGTGGCAGCCATTGTGAACAGGAATGGGATCAAAAGATGGATTTTAATTATAATAAAATAATGGAGCATGGTCATAACCGGGTGAACAAGAATCTAGTAAACAAACCTCAAGAAGTGAAACAAAAATTGCAGTTTAAGAAGCAAAGAAAGAGATTCAGTAACCAAAATAATTCACGTAGCCAAAGTCAAAATGTTAAGACATAAGTCAAAGGACAGAAATGAATTTACAAGCAGAGCTCTATAAATAACACAATGTCACATTTTAAAAGACAACGATAGCACTGCATAGATAGTCGATGTGCTGCAACGGTCAACAGCACAACAGATGTTACCAAGCACAGCTGGTTCAAGTAGATGTCTGTCTGCTAAATAGTGGGGCAGTGGGAGTGATGGAAGGGGTCAATCTGAGCTCTAAGATGAGACGTGACAAGGAGTGTGGGCAACACTGATTTCAGTTGTAATATACCATATATGGACACGTTTATAGTTACATTTAAATAAAAGACAATTCAGCTTTAAAATAAAGTAAAATGTTTATTCAAGGGCTTTAAATAACTATATTTCTTACTGAGCACAGACTATACAATACTTGTGAAACATGCAGAATATCTCACTTTCACTCATCCTGTTACAAGGGTCAATCCACGTTTCACAGGTATCTGTTCACAGCACTCAACACCCTACAAGGCATGATACAAAATAAGGGCTGACTGACTGATGAACTAAATGATTCTTTTTTTGAATATAGTTTAAAAAAAATGGAAGCATGTTTGCTTGATTCTCAGATGCATGACAGACGTTAGTGCTGGAATCTTAACAATATTGTGGAGCTGCTCAAGGTATCTGCCCCATTACAGACTTAGTGGGTCACTTAATAAATTAATAATTTATAAAACAGTAATCAATGATATCAGGGCTAAAAATGTCCTTATTTACACTTTGCAGAATATAATTAAATGCTGTAATATGGTGGCTGTCTAATATAAAGAATGATTATTACTTACTTTGCAGACATGATTGCCCAAGGTGGCTTACAAAAAGGTACGTAGTTGGAACTAGGAATTGAACTGGCTGTAGTGGTTAGGGCACTGGGATTTAAACAGTAAAGTTACCAGTTCAGTTTCCAATACTGCGTGATCCAAGTAAGACACTTAACCTGTCTGGGCTACAATTGTAAAAAAAAAAACACTAAAGAAATAATAGTAACATAAATGACCTTGAATAAAGGCAGCTAAATATGTAATACTAATGATGATAATCCTGTGACTCAAACTCTAACACCCTAACAATTATGCCATGTTGCCTGCCCGCATGTGGTCTTCTTGTTACAAGGGTTAAAAACTAAGGTCATTCTAAAGACTGATTCTCACATTCCTCCCATTACATAATGGACAACTAATCTTTAAACCTGAGGCACTTTACTTTCAACCTGCTGTCTTTTTCTCTAACACTGACCGTCACCTCTTTACACGTCTCTCCCAATTCTTTCATCTCTTCTTCTCTAAATTGCCCTCATTTGAAGATTACCCAAGGAAGACTTACAGCTGGAATTTTGTGCTAGACTTTCTTTTTCATTTTTTAGCACAGAATTAATTTTTGCTATTTTCTTCTTTTTTGGTGTACGCTAACACAACTCCACTCAGCACCTAATGAACCTCAAGCATGCACAACACGATCATGGGAAACCATTGGCAAGCTATTATTCTGAGTTTTGCAGATTATTTTATATTCTCATTCACATAATTCTCCTTGCATCCGTCTGGATGACTGTCTGAAATGCAGCCCAGTAGTTTATTTACTTTCTTTCTTGCATTTTCAAACAAGCTTGCATACTCTGTTTTCTCTGACGCAAGAGCACTGTTTGCTCTGTTGCCGCAACCCATCTGGCAATGCTGTTATTCTTATTTAGATAGTTGATTGACTGATGGAGCTGAACTTTCTGCATGTTTAATCCTTTAAATTCAGTGACTGTCTTCATTTTCTCTAATCCCAGATTTTCAAACTCAAAAAAGTATGCAATTTTCATTTATATTTTGATTGCGATGTAAGATCAACACAGAAGTCAACACCTTCCTGTACTTTTCTGAACAGTTAAAATACTGTTCATGTAAAGAAAAAAAAAAGAGTCCTTGCCCGCCCCTAGCTTTGGATATGTAACCTTTTGATAAACCTCAAAAGCATTTATGCAGAAATTGTTGTTCTGATAGCATCTGTGATAACAAGCAGGCAATGAAGGAGACCAGCTAAAGACATCTTGCCAGAGTTTGCTGAGTGAAGTTGGGTGTGTCTTGCTCTGCGACTCTGCCTGAACTAAGACTGGCCACACGGGAACAGGACTGAACACAAACAAAGACGATTCATAGTAGCTGAATGGATTAAACAGGAACATCACACCGAGGTTTTTGAATGTGTGTGTGTGCCAATCGACTTAGCATCAATAAGAATAATTACTATTCCATGTATTTAGCAAATTTGACACACAGAATGCAGCACAACATGATAATATATATATATAAATACAAAATGATAAAAATAATTTCTAGTAAAATATGCAACTAAAATAATCATAATCAGAAAACCTTTAAAACAATAAAATAAAGTAAATGAACAATGCAGACCAAGAAGTTTTAAAAAATTTGGTAAAACCATTAAATATTCATCCCACCAATTATTATACGACAGAGTCAGAAGTTCATTTGTTTTAAAATAACTATGGCTAGATAGTTACAGAGGAGAGAAAATCTGTCCGATGACATGAAAACTCCCCATTCCTATCCCTCACATACAGCAAGTCTGTTCTCTGCGCTACTTTCATTAGTAACAATGCTCAAGTATGCTGAAAGTAGATCTGCACTAGAAGAGATTCAGTGACTTACATAGCATACTCGTGGACAACTGTTCAATCAATCTGATTGCATGTCAACTTAATAGAAATGAGAACACCCAAAGGTTACGCAAAAAGAAAAGTTACCCTCAAGAATTATTAAATACAGTGTACCAAAAAATACAGTATTCCAAATATAAGGAAATGCAAACTCCAGTAGTGGTCACGCTGGAAATGAAACCAGGAGCCCTAGAAGTGTGACGCAGCAGTCAGCAGACTCCAGTTAAATTATTAGTTTTAGCGTTTTGGGTATTCTGTAAAGTTCTGATTCAGATTAGATTTGGAGTTTGTCATTAGGCTCACTGAGAAAACTGGAAATGTGTCTGAATGAGGAAACCATCTGCACTATCCATTATGCCACTGTGCTGCCTCTTCCTAAATATACATCACATTAGTATGTTTCATGTAAAATTTCAACAGGTGGTAACCTTTGTAATAAATATAAAAAAAAGTATTTTCAGTTCTTTAAGATTACAACTAATAACCTCTAATATATCTTTGGCTAGGTACATATACATAAATATTACACATATAAAATACACTGTAGGTGCCACAGAGGTGCAAGGACAGTGTGGCAGGCAGAGAAGAGTCATGCCATAATGCACAACCACACTTTTTATCATTCAAAGATTTTTGCCCTTGAATCTAAAACTTAAAGTGGAACACTGATTCTACAGAGTTTTTTATTCATTTTACAGTGCTCTCCATAATGTTTGAGACAAAGACCCATTTTCTCTTGAATTACCTCTCTGTTGCACAGTTTAAAATTACAGATCAAACAATTCAGATGTGATTAAAGTGAACTTTAATTTTGCATACTTTTCAGTTACAACATGTAGAAATGACAACACTTTTTATACATTTATTATCTATGTATGTATGTATGAATGTATTTATTTATTTAGTTATTGTTTTAAACAGCTGCAAATTTATCCCTGGGGACAAATAAAGTTCTATCCATCTATCATCCTGGTGCATAGCCCAATTATGCTTCAGCTTTAGGTCATGGATGGATAACTGGATATTCGGATCCTTCAACAATGGCAAGTCTTCAATGTCCTAAGGCAGCAAAGTGTTCCCATGCAATCACACTACCACCCTCACATTTCATTTTAAGTATGATGTTCTTACTGCAAACTCTGCCTTACGCCAGACATAGTGGGACCTGTAACATTCAAAGAGTTTTACTTATGACTCACCTGTCCGTAGAAAAGATCCCAAAAGGCTTCTAGGGAGGCCTGCAGTTCTTTGGATGCTCTTCTGGTATCCTCTTTGACTTCTTGAACAAGTTGTTTTTGTGTCCTTCTGGAAATTTTGGGAGGCTAGCTTTTCCTGGAAAGATTCACCGCTGTTCCAGATGTTCACCATTTGGAGATAATGGCTCTCACTATGGTGCAGTGAAGTCCCAGTGCGTTAGAAAGGGTTTGGCAACTCTTACCTGACTGGCATGTTTCAACAACTTTTCTTTTATCTGCACCTGGATTCTGCACTTGAAACATGAGCATCACTTTGCTGGTGTTATGAAACTGGAATAATCCTCCATGGAAACATATGGGAGGCCTCTTAAAACAAGCTAGGGAGCAGGCCAAAAACCTACCAGCTCTGCCCAGGAGAAGCAGCCTTGACTTCAGCCAGGCCCTATAAGGCTAATCTGCAGGAGCAGGGGTGCTGGCAAATCAACTACAATAGTCCCAAAATAAAGAGAAAGATGCACAAGAGGAAGGATAACCCTTGGCTTTTATTAATAAAAATTAATTCACAAAAATAGGAAAATACCAATAAATACTCATAAGCGCAAACAGAGGCACAAAGAAGTTGCCTAAAAAGCGATTCTAAAACAAACCCAGTCCCAATGTGTTATCCAAAAATCAGAATCCTTCAAACAGAAGCAAAATAATTCAAGAAAGCCAAGAAATCTTAACACAGAAAAAAACACAATATTCACTGAAACCCCACACAAACAAATGATTCCTAACTCCTAGGCCATCTCAGCTTACTTACATAGCCAGGGGCTCCTACTGTATCTCTCAGGGCTCTACCCACCAAGAACATGGCACATAGTCATAACATCACATATAAAACCATCAGAAATAACATAAACACAAGAGAAATAAGCAATCAAAATGAACAAAGGTAACCACAAGACATAAAATACGTACCAAAACTCTAACCCACTGCATAACAGCTGGTAGCAGAACGAAGTAGAAGGACTGCATGCAAGCCTCCTTGGTGACTTTTTCCAGTTTAGCGCGATCCTCCTCAGTGGTGGGTGAAAATCAAGATGCAGCATAATGTCCTGCAAATCTAGCACTCTTGATATTATCCCGATGCCTTCCTAAAATATTCTTTTTTTTTCTTTCAAAATACAGTGGCAACATTTAAGAAAGCAAATAGCATTGAACTCTTTGTACCTCGTTGTTGATGCATGTTGCATGACATTGACTACAAAAAGCTTGAACCAGAAGTGCAAACATATGTCTAAAAGTAAAACAACAACAGGCACTCCTCATTTTAATACCTGTGATGACCTTCACACACCACCGCTAAACTAGAAAGTTCAGGTTGCACAGGCACACATATGCCCAGGAATCCCCTGGTCCAGTCCCATAGCTGGAAATAGGATTGAAACACTGGGCATGAAGATAACTTCACATATGATACAAGAAGTAATATTTTTCCTTTTGTGACCAGTAGGAGGTATCCAATAACTCTAAACCCAGGGACAACTGACCCACTTTCCAGGTTCAAATAAGAAGTTATGCTCAACACAATTCTCTCTTTTTCTTCTCCTCCTCCTCCACTCCACCCAGGCAAGCTTTGTTTGTCCATCACATGGGTGAGGCAGAGTGGCTCTGCTTATCTCAGATCTGGAAGCACTTCTGATGTTAGGGCATTACCTGTAGGAAGCATTCCTGGGTCACAAAGGTGGCATCACAAATTCCTGTAGAACCCCCTGGCGGCACCCATAAAACCCAACAGTGTTGCGGCATGGGACTACAGTTTCCAGTAAACCCTGCAGGCATCCATATGGGTACTATAGCCCAGGGATGCTGCCACCTAGCATGTCTGGGGTACCAATAGTCCAAATAAATCATCTCCCCCTGTCTTTTCATTGCACTAGCCTACTGACTGGGTAAGGATTTTCAAACCATCCCTGCTGGGATGCCAGTGTACCCACTTCCAGGATGGCATGTACCAGTCCTCTAGCTGAAACTGGGAATACCCTGCTATTCTTCTTGAGCATTCAGTATGTTGGCTTCCCAGCCAATAGGTAAGGGATCATGAAACATCCAGGTTGGGATGCCAGCCCCCTGCCTTGTGTCTATCACTCCAGATAAGTAATTACTTTGAGCATATGAGAGGACAATGGGAAAAAAATACATAAGAAGACAAAGCTGAGGGTTCTTATAAACATTTATGTAATAAGTGAAACACTAAAGGCTGCTTACTCCTTATTTTGCATAAGTGCTGCTGGGGCAATGTCTACTGGGCTATAATGTAGACATGCCTTTGGTAATAGCTGTTGTTAGTGAGGCGGCTTTCATTCAGCCAACATTAAGTGAATTTTCTCTTTTAACAAGTACAGTTTGTTCAGTCACAGCAGTCTTGCATAGATTTTTCCACTTTACTTCAACCTGGCATCTCTCTCTCTCTCTCATTCTCAAGTAAATACAACCCTCTTATGCAAAGTGTATGAGAGCAACTGAAAAACGCACTTGATCCAATCGGATTGCCCAAAAACAATGGACAACATTTAGATAGATAGATAGATAGATAGATAGATAGATAGATAGATAGATAGATAGATAGATAGATAGATAGATAGATAGATAGATAGATAGATAGATAGATAGATAGATAGATAGATAGATAGATAGATAGATACTTTATTAATCCCGATGGGAAATTCACATTCTTCAGCAGCAGCATACTGATACAATAAATAATATTAAATTAAAGAATGATAATAATACAGGTGAAAAAAACAGACAATAACTATGTATAATGTTAAATATTAACGTTTACCCCCCCTGGTGCTACAGCGCAAACACAAAATCATCATCACAAACAGGATAGAAACAGATTTCTTATATATGCTCTATATTGCAATTTTATATTAAAGTGTTTCACAACTGGTCAGTGCCTGTTCAAACTCAAGGCAGGTGCTAAACGTCTTCAAAAGAAATGCTGCTGAAATACTCCATTCTTCACTCAAGTACTCACATATTAACATGAATATTGACAATGAAGGTTTGACTTAAAAAACATTTAGTTTTTGGCTGGTATATTCAAAAACAGAGGTTCCAAACAAATAAGGATAAATAAATGGAAAGATTTCAGCCCTCTTGGCTAGAATGAAGCCCCATAGGGGAAATGATATTCAATAGCAACTCTGTTTTGGTGAAAGGGACATTTTTATGCACTGACATGCTAAATGAACTGCCACTGATTCTGACATATTTTACAGGGGCCTTAACCTAATTGCAGGCTTGCATCAGAACATTCGCTAAAAGTTCACAAATGAAATTTGCCCGCATTGACTATTTTCTAGATGTGCACAGGTTACTAAGTACAACTTTATAACTGATAAGTTTGTGATTTTTTTTTAACAAATGAGCATAGATGAAACAAAAGGCTCAACTAAATCTAAACTTTGGAAGTGTGTGAATCCATCTGGAATCCTAATATAAGCATGAGCATCTCCTGTCTGCAATAGGAAGCATGGTGAGGGGAATATCTTTAAATGAATGATTTAGTGACAAAACAAGTCTGAAGCCTCGTCTTAACTATTCTGGAATATGACTGGCGGCACTGTTTATACTTGGGAGTAGTGACTTCAGCATGTGGGTTTGAGAAAGTCTGGGAAGCAGCTTTTACAAAGTAGCACAAATGCAGGGTAAAGATTAAAAGTAATGTAAAGCCACTTGCTTACTGAGCTTTAAATTGCAAATAAAAGATAAACAAACACAAAATACTATGATTCAAAAGTCTCTGGGGTTACAAGATGAAGGTTTTATTCAAAATAAATAAAGCACTTGCCTTTTCCTCACACTTAATTTTGGTACACCGCTGCTAAAGTATTTCCTTTGTCTGAAAATGAGTTCCCACATGCCAGTAGTGGGAAGAGATTCTGGGAAAATATTTAAGATATCAGTGTCTTAGTATAGCTTGTAGTTATGTTGCAGGAACTGCCTTATGTGGAACGATCCTCTGAAGTGTCTTAAAAATGTAAGTATGGACTGTTAAACTAAATATTCTCAAACGTGCATAATCTAAATCAGAGCTGAAGCTGGGTAGACTCGACCCTGCAGCATCAGACACAAGGTAGGAAGCAACCATTAATGTAACACCAGTGGTCCACAGAGTGCCCTCGCATACACATGCCTATTGGCCCAAGTTAGAATCCCCAATTAAACTAATCTGTGCATAATTGGGATGTGTGTATAAAAAACAAAAAAAAACAGGCAGACATAAGCAGAATGTGCACAAAATCCATAAATGGACACAACAGTCTTACCCAGGATGCTCCATAGGTAAGAAAACAGTACTAACTGATACGACATCCACATTTATGCACAAAAATAGCATCTGCTTTGCTCTTAGTAAATTGATATAAATTTAAATGTATGTTTTCTTTTTCTAGCTTTCTGTAGTGACGCTATATGCCACCTGATCAAGGTATTCTGCAGCTGCCTTTGATTTTAGGAAGGATGCGAATGTTCTAACTATTGCTGAGATCTACTGCATCAGATTTTCTAGGACAGCACATTACAACAATAATGAATAACTTAATCCTGTTTAAAGTAATCCCCAGTTGGGGCTGTGTGGTCTTTTGGCCCTACAGGTTTATCCCTCATGCCTGGAGTTTTAGTTTCCAGGCATTATGGTTTCTACTCATAGCCCCAAAATGGTGCACCATAATGTATTTGATAACTTGGTTCAATACGAGTCTGCTCTACATATGTGTGAGGCTGTGTGCTCGACTATGTGCTGTAGACAGGAGTGGTTCCTGCCTTCCATCAAGTATTTCCAGGATAGGCTCCAGCTCCTCTCAGCTATGAAATGGAAAGAGAAGATACAGAAAATGGAGCAAAAAGTCAATGGGGCGACCTTAAGCCATTATTCAAAGTAAAATTGAAGAGATCAGTTCCAAAATCAGCTAAGTACAAAAGATAAATTTTGGAGATAAATAGGAAAATCTGGGTCCGTAAGCAGATTTTGAAACTAAATCCCTAAAACTATAGCGCTACACTGTTGCAATTAGCAGGTTTTGAAGCTCAAACATATTTTTGGCGCATGACCAACTGCATGAAAAGTCACAATCACGTGTTCACTAAATTTTACCAAAAGGTGTAATTAGCAGATTTTGGAACTCACATCTTCAATTATTGAACGCTGTATAAATATTGTGGCCACCAGGGGGCACACCAGCTCCCCAAACCCAACACAAACTGCCAGAGGGCACAAGTCCAGCACACACACAAGGCTTTTATTCAGTTTCCCACCAGCACAAACGCAGAGTGCAATACACACAGCAATAACGCACTTTCTTTTCTTCTCTCTCTCAGTGTCTGTCTGTCTGTCTGTCATCTTTTACCTCTGACAAGCTTAGCCCTCCACCTCCTGACTCTCGCTCCTCAAATGAAATGAGGCGGCCCCTTTTATGTTACACCTGGGAGCACTTCAAGTGGCCCATCAGCATTATCTGGAAGTGTGGTGGAAGCCCAAAGTAGGACTCTGCATCTCCCCCCGTGGCCCCCACAGAACCCAACAGTACTGTGCCAAACTCCCATGGAGCCCTGAGGGAATCCGAGGCGCTGCTGTAACATCTAGCACACTGGGAGAGGCAGCACCCTGTAAATATCTGCTTCCCTGGTCCTTCTTTTAACTACGGCATCCCGTCGCAATATATATATATATTTTTTCATATAATGTAAGCAGAGCTGCAGGGAAAACTGATGTGCCTAGTATAAACAAGAATAGAGTAACTTCAAAAGTGGACATGTAAATGTCTGATTTAAATGAAGCTCCTGAAACGCTGCAAGGCACAATCACTTGATAAAATGGTTGTTTTAAAAATGTTAACTTTCCTGTTAAAAAACAAAAAGAAAAAACATTGTAGATTTTAACAAGAAAGACAATAAATACTTCACAATTATTCAATAAATATCGGATAGCAATCTTTTCAGAAATCATCTTCATTAAAATTCCTTTTATTTAATGCTACCCTTTCACTAAATAAATTTCCATTTTGCCCATTTAATATGGCTGAATAAATGCAATTAAATTTGAAAATAGATTTATAGTGAGAAGAAAAACACTTTAGTTCTGTCTCATAGTCAGAGGGATCTTCTTTCATCACAGCAACAGGCATGTATTATTTTGTGAATATGTGCTGTGTGTGTGACATAATGCATGGTGTCGTGGACTGCTTTATAAAGATAGGCGGGCGAGTGTTGTTTTACTTGGTTGCATGTTCTGTGAGGTAACCCAATAAAGGTGAAGTACCTCTTTGACCTCAGAATTAACTGCATTATTAAACATTTCAACTGCAATAGTATTATTCTCTTTAAAAATGTCCAGGTCCCTAGAACAGAGACAAGAACTGCCTTTTAGAATAAGATTTGACTTTTGAGATTACAATTAGTAACACACTGTGGAAAAAAAAAAAAACATAAATTGGTCTGTAATTCTTAAGAACACTTAGATTTAAATCATGGCTTTACCAATGACCGTCAATGGAGATTTTGAAGGTATGAGGCACAGTTAATAAAGATTAGTGTTGATGAGCGAATTTCGCCAAAGCGTTATTCACAGTGAATTTGTTGCGTTCATGTTTGCCCTTGTTTGTTGA
Source organism: Erpetoichthys calabaricus (assembly GCF_900747795.2). Classification (NCBI taxonomy): domain Eukaryota; kingdom Metazoa; phylum Chordata; class Cladistia; order Polypteriformes; family Polypteridae; genus Erpetoichthys; species Erpetoichthys calabaricus. The sequence goes on from NC_041394.2 coordinate 49,689,912, forward strand.
AATATTTACTGATAATTCGGCCGGTTTAGGAGATTTTTTTTTTTTTAAATACCAGTGCCCCATAATGCTTCCCAAGGCCAGTGTGACGTCCTCCGGAGCTGTATCAGCCAACATTAATGGGACCTCTGCCCAGGTATATAATGCTGATCACTTGCGTTACAGACTCTGTGGGTCGAGTTATCTGTGCTTGTGCAGGTCAGTCTTCAAGTTCTGGAACATGGCACAGAAAACACAGGAGACACTATGAAATATTAACAAAGATTTATTACAATTTACAAGACGTTTTATTACTTTTTGGCAGGATAAAAAGTGCAAAGCATCAGCACAGACAGTTTAGAGAGCCTTCAGGGTAACTTCAAAAAAGCCAGAGGCTTTGTTAAACTCCTGACACGCCACTTTGAAATTTATGCCTTTAAAAGACCTACATATTTTTTTCTGACTTTTAACTTCGATTTCAGCATTTCCACTTTGTTTTGATGAAATATATGATTGCGTGTCTCTAACTGCGTTCTTTCTTCTTTGATGTCATGAAGGCACAGTGATGCAGTGGTTGGCACTGCTGCCACACAGCTCAGGTCACCTTTTTAGCCACAATAATCGGTCCAGTATAGCTGGCACCCTCAGGGACACTTTAAAGATGACTGTGGCATTATTATCTAGTCAAATCTAGCTTAGTTAGTCCTTCCACACAGGGCAGTCTTAACGCATGGGCACGCTGTGCAGTTGCCCGGGGGTCTCATTAGCATAGGGGTCACATGCTGATCTATGTATGTTGTGACTTGTTGAGTGGTTGTGTAGGTAGGGGCCCCACTGCACTGCTTTGCCCGGGGGCCTATCCTTCCACATTGACCTTAATGCAGTTCTCCAAGTTCAGTGAATATTTCTGTGATTTCGGGGAACTCATGGCGAAGCAAACTCGGCAATGTTCACTCATCACTAATAAAGATGTCTATATTATGCTTAGCTTTGGATTTGTAACTAATGAGAGTGAGTTTTCAAACAATGGATAGATAGTAGGTTTTACTTTATACATAAAACAAAATAACTTGCTCTTCATTAATTTAACTTTACTAAGTAAAACAAGAAGTATAATATTTTCATTCATGTGTTTGGAGTAATATTTACCTTGTATATGACTTCAAGTGCTTAATAGTGCCAATTCATGCCGACAGGAACAAGTTGGATGATTATATTTTATTTCTGGCTGACTGTATTTTATGGCAGCCATGTGTTACCATTAAACATTATGAATATGTTTTCACTTTTACTATATTTGCCTTGAGAGGAGCATCTTTATGTAAAGCTTGTTTCACAAACCACTTTCTGCATTTTTATATTTTCGTTGGAAATGGTGAAGGCGGGAGGAGTAGTAATTGGGCATTAAAAAGTTGGTATGACGCTAGGAAAATTGCATTGCAAACGAAGGTGACTATGTAGAAAGGTGATGTAATTTGTTTTTGAAATTCTTAATATAGTTAAAAAAAGTGAGGAAACGTTTAAACGTCTCTCGTAGTTATAGTCAATTATTATTTATAGTTTCTATGCTCAGGTTTGACGTTTAAAAGTTTCATAGCACTGCCTAATGGCTCAAAATTTACTGTCATGGAATGACACACACGAAATGTATTTAAATAGTAAATGGTTTCATTAATAATGTTTCAATAATTTGTTTCTGAGTGCTAACACCATAGGTGAGAATTTAACTTGATGTTTGATTATAAGAATGGGTAGGAACTTTCACAATTTAGAGAAACCCCATTAATTCAGTAGCAAATACAAAGTTTTTGCAGGGATTTTTCTACGATATTGTGAATAAAAGTGAATTACCCTGTAGTATGCAGCAAATATCAACCAATAATTGCTACATCACTGTTATTTGTGATTTAAATGGTTATGCATTTACACACCCAGTAAAAATATAGTTTCAAGGCTAGAAATCGCTAGAATTTCCAATAATAATGGGAAAGAAGGGTGTATGTGAAGTGATATTGCTTATTGGCAAATATTATAAATAACTGAATAAGATGATAAAAGGGAGGTGGCCACCAAACCCACTCATGCTATCTTATTATGTCTTCATGAATTACTAATGAATGATTAAGCCATCCAGCATTTGAAACTTTTTTCCAAAAATGTTTTCTGGACACAGCTGGAAAGGAAAAACAAAAGCCTCAGGCCAAAACATGTTCATGGTGTTGTTGGAACAAAAATTCTTTTTTGATGTTATGTGATGCCTTAACAACTGTTAGTTTAAAGATGTTAAACCAGCATTAAAAGTAAATGTGTTTTTTTTTTTTTCTCTAATGTTAAAGAGTATTTCATCACTTTATTTAGAGGTGGTTTGGGGGCTTTTATTAGGCTTGAGATGAAGTACCTGTTATTAAAAAGAGCTTGGACAACCTAAAAAATAAATAACCAACAAGATTACTTTATCATAGGGAATAGCTATTTTGGTTATGGGCTTGTTACGATTGAATAATAAAGCAGAATAACCTCCCTTTATAGTATATCAATCAATAATCCTGTTAAGTGTATTTTTATCTCTTTAATTCCAGGCCTTTATACATCTGTAACTGCCCAATGAGCTAATAAAATGGTAAAATAAACTCAAATAAATGTGTAGTTATATGTGATAATCATAAACCTTATACAAAACTAGTGATTGTTTTTAACAAACAAAAGGCTCAAGGTAAAACAGGTCAGTGTCCTATAACACTTTTTCTCCACCAAAAAGTGACTTTATCAGTCAGGTGTATTTGCTGTTGTATGCTCAGTGCTGACTGTTGCTGGCTTTATGGTCTAGCATATGCATGTAAATATCCTCCTCTCTAATTTTTATGTGAAAAGAGGCTTGCCCAATTATACCAGCACAACTCCACACTCCCCGACAGAGACTTCTAAAGACAAGTCATATAGTTAGATCTCATTAAGTTACCTGTTCATCCAGGTGGTCAATATAGGCTTAGGAATGTCTACCAGGACTACTAAGCACACCATACTACATCAAATGAGGTAATGACTGTTCTTAAGAAGATATGTAACCTTTACATATAGGCTCTCTTCTTGAATTCGTATTCAAATTTGTATATCAGTAAAGAAGTAAAAACTACCCAACATTACTCTAACTACTACTGTAAAAATGAATAATCTATAGTAATATACATTTTGTAATAGATGGCATGCAGGGTCTGGTATCCCTGACAGGATGGGCTGTCTCTCCATACCTGGCTGGGAGGCCCTGGTAGCAAATGGGCAAGAAGAATGGCAGTGTGCTGCTTGCCTTAGCCAGGAGGCTGGCAGAAGATTAATATTAAGTATTAAAGTGCATACACTGGTGTTCTAGTGGCATTGAACCAAGAAACGTTACCCGGAGGCCACTGTGATGGAATAAAAATGAGAGACAACCTGTCAGGGTTATATACTTCCCTCACCACCAGCACATTAGGTGGTAGCATCACTAGGCACATTACCCGTTACCCACAAGGCATGCTGGAAACTGTAGTCCTATGGGGCAGTCTTGTTAGATTCTGTGGGTGCCACCAGGGGGTGCTGCAGGGATCCGTGATCCCTACCTGTGTGAGGCTTCCACATTACCCAGAAGTAGCTCCCAACAGGCAATGCCCTGGCTCTGGAAGCGCTCCTGGATCTCAGATAAAAGGAGACACTTTGTCACATCCGGGCAAATTGGAGTCGGGTGGTAGAGGACAAAGTTTGCCAGGGAGGTGTGGAGGACAGAGGAAAAGGAAAGAGAAGAGAGAAAAAATATAATGTGGTTGTGCATACATTTGAGAAACCTGTAGGTATCCTTGGCAAATAAATTACTATTTGAACTCAGGGTGTTGTATCGTGTTAGCCATTATGAATGTAGAGAAAAGCCAAGCAAAATGACACCTTTTATTGGCTAACTAGAAAGATTACAATATGCAAGCTTTCAAGGCAACTCAGGCCCCTTCTTCAGGCAAGATCTTGTCTGAAGAAGGGGCCTGAGTTGCCTCGAAAGCTTGCATATTGTAATCTTTCTAGTTAGCCAATAAAAGGTGTCATTTTGCTTGGCTTTTCTCTATTTGAACTCAGAACTTGTGTCCAAGGTTTGGGTTGTTGCAACGCCCCCTACAGGTCATAAATGTTTAGCTAAGCTTTCTCTGCACAACTACAAGTGGGACACTGACTTACAGTGTTTACTGAAATATTAAAGGTTTGAAATGAATATACTTGTTAACTTAAATTGATGTTTTTATTTTACCATTTGTATATCTTTGGATTTTAACAACATCTGGCAGTAATAAGCTTCTGTAAATAACACACAGGACAAAATGTTTTTCAGCATAACTGCATTTAATAAATGGCAGATTGCAATTAAGATAAAAGTCCCTGTGCTGGTCTATTTTGCTTTCCCACTGCTGCCTATATGAGCCTCTATGATACTGGAGCTACACGGATTATTGAAATCATGGAAATTGGTAATTGGCAGTTACTGGGTCCATTCTGTTAAAATGGGCTACACAGTGCAAGTGTTGTTATGGTATTGTTTGAGATGTGTTCTTAATATTGTGGTTAATACCAACGAACTTCGACTTTAAAACATTCCAGTTATGTTCTGGCAAGGAAGGGATTACGAATGTGTTACATGGTTAGTAGTTTTTACAATTGCCATTTTCATTTCTATGTAAAAGTGTTATATTACTTACTTGATTCTCTCACTAATGGGGTTCAGTGGGAACATAAAACTAATAAAAAATCGTAAAGGGTATATAATTATGCAGGTGGCAGTTGGATAAAATAAGGAAAACAGCATATGGCACTAAACATCCCCAATAGGCCATAAACAAAATAAAGAGCAATAACTAAGAAAATAAAAAAAAATGAGGTATTCTAGTTTTGTTAACTGTTATTATAAGAGACAATGACCGTGTGCTATCAGAGTACAGTGGGAATCTTGGATCCCAAGAAGAAATTAAAAAGCATCATGAAACAAATAATGCGATTTCACAAAAACACTGAGGGGCTGTTGTATGTCTTTGTGTTGCAAAACAAACTATCCTTACCTGTACAATCGCCAATTACCAAACAAAATATGTCAGTGCAAAAACCAACATTATATTAATATATATTCATACACATCTGTGTGTTCATCACCAAATTACTGCTTTAAAAGTTGAAATTGTTTTAAAAATATAAACTGTGGAATGCTGATAAATAAGTTTAAGGAAACTGTTTTTTGAGAAAACATTACAAAAATCTTTAATGAATTCCAACATGAAATAACACCAACTCGGACAAGTATTTCCCAGACTGGCACATTAAAATGTGTAACAATACCATTTTCAATTAAACTAAACTAGCAGTACATGTACAAGATGAAATTGCCCTATAATTATTTAATTGGTTGGGATGAAAACCAGAAGTCACAGTGTTACTTTAGGAACAATTTTAGAAACCACTGCATTAAAACAATTTAGTACTCATCAAAACAATTTAAATAGCATGCAACATATTTAACGAATAATTGAAAAGTTAATCAGTGATAATAAATTTGGTTTCTCTGATTTAGTAAGTATTTTATACTGTATGTTTTTATTTTACACACACAAGTTAAAAAACCATGAAATCCGTATTTTTATTTTTAATTTACCAAATCACAAGATAGATAAACACAAAGAACTACAAAAAAGAACACAAACAAGTGACGTACCTAAAGATAAGAGAGCAGTGAAAGTGAGGCATTTTAATAAAACTTAATTTGTCCCCAAGAGGACGTTTAAACTTTACAGAAGCTTAAGAAAAATGTAAATATTATAATAACCAACAAACCCTTCAAAACACACAATAATTTCTGGCATGGAAAATAAGAGCTACTGCACTAAAAATTTATAATATGAAGGAGTACAAAAACAAACCTATTACAAATCAAAACAGAAAGCTGTAACCAGTAAGGACAGAAGCATGTGGAAAGATCAGAGTCTCAAATGCCTTATTTGCTCCTATGATGTGATGATATAAACATGTAATGCTACTTGCTAATCTATAAATGCTACCTCAAGATTCAGAGCCAGTTCACATCTGAAGTTCACTGTTATATGAAAAAAAAACTCCAACAGTGTATAAAAAGAAGTCTGATTCTAAGATTTAACCGTATTCATATATTACAGGAGATACATTGTTGGAGTACATATATTTTTGGATCTTTGGTTGTTCTCATGTTAATGTGAGTTTTTTAAGGAGGTTGCAGTCCAAAAACATAGAATTACTGTAGATTAGGGGACAATGCTAAATTGTTCTTGTGTATTCATGACATCCAATTATTAATTGCTTTACGCAACAGCAGGTTTTCTGCAAAATTTGAACTTTGCATGAGTTCTACACATTCAAATCAATTTCCTTTTTTCAATTCAATAAATACAGACTGTTTGTTTAAAAGTAAAAAGAAGTAGGAAGAGAATATACACACATACACATATTTTGTATATGTACCACTGGGGCTGTCAAATTGTATAAGAATTAGGGATAAAATACTGATTAAATATAAGTAAATATCGGAATATGTTTAAACATAAGTTAAAAGTTCTAAGTCCTACTACATGTACATTTGAATTTCATTATTAATATATTTGCTTACGGAGCATCTGCAGCACATGCAGTGCTTGTGACTTGTACACTGATGCAGCCGTCACAAAATGTGATTTTCTGTGCATGGAAAGGGACATAATCAAAGAGAAAAGAGGAACCGGGACACTTCACATGCTTGTAATGCATATATGACACCTATTTAATATTGCACCAAATTAATTAAAAATGTTAAATGGACTTGTTACTTTAGTTCCCTGCACCCTGGCTTCTCCTTCGTCCCTCCACCCTGTTGGGTGCCTTTCTCATCCTTGGGTGCAAAAGACGTGAAGTCAACGCCCATCTATATGTTATAAAAGCTTAGGCATGGCCGATCTATTCATGCTTCACAAAAGGAGTTACTAAATGTACTAAATTTTGCATTGTGATGATCTTTAATTATTGCCTCCCTCATTATAATTGTTATTTGGCAAACACTTTCATTAAGAGCAACTTAAAATTCTGGCTGTGTAAGTTTCATAAGAGCAGGACACCGGTAAACAAAGAATAAAAGTTCATTCCTTTACAGTTGAATGTCAGCATTTGCCTTTAAGAATTTTTGCACATATATTTTAATTATATTCAAAAAGTGATGTTTGTTTTGACAATTATGTACACGCAGTATTTGTTTTAATAAAAGTATGTAACTTAATCAATATATGAAATACATCCAAACAGCTCCCACCAAGTCTTCTCCTATATCTGCCAGATTGCTAGATCATTAGATAGATAGTAAATGGATAGGTAGAAAATAATTATATTATATATATATATATATATATATATATATATATATATATATATATATATATATATATATATATATATATATATATATATACACACACACACACACACACAGTATATACACATATATATACTAGCTGTGTAAGCCCATGTTGTATAAAGCCTGGGCTCTTAGAAGCCATGGATTCTAGCACTTCAATCACTCAATCGCATCGGTTGTGCATTAGCGGCTAAGTGAGGGTCTCTTTCCTCGGTGGTTTCGTTTTGCTGACGTGCTCATCTCTGTTGTCTTGTCAGTGGCTAAGCGAGTTTCTCTCTCCTTGGAGGTTTCGTTTTGCCGATGTGCTTGCCTCGCTTGTGTATTAGCGGCTAAGCGAGTTTCTCTTTTGCGGATGTGCTAACATCGCTTGTGCATTAGTGGCGGGAGGAAAATAAAAAGGGATACCATTTTGCCGATGTTAGCTAAGCGACTTTGTCTTTCTTCTGACGTTTTGTTTTGCTGACGTGCTTGTCTCGCTTGTGTTATTAGTGGCTAAGTGAGTTTTTGTTTCCTCAGAGGTGAAGCCCTTACCCCGACTCCAGCTTTCACTTCCGACACACACACTTTCATTCATAGACGTTTATATATAAGATATATACTGTATATGTACTGTATATACACACTCACACACACTATGGCCTGAACACACACCAGAATGATTAAAAGAAAGAAAATTTAAAAAGGAAGAAAATGTCCTGCACCTTACCTCCAGGAAGTGCAGCAGTGCCTACCAACCACACCACTACAACAGACCAAGAGAATGACTGCAAAGTATTTGTTGATTATAACATGAAGGTAGGCAGTTCTTCAGTGGTCTCAGATCAGGAGATTTCCAATGGATGAAAGGTGAAGTTAAGCAGCTACTGTGTCCAAACAAAGACAGCAATAGATTAGAGACCAGAAACAGGTGGAAGTCAATAGTGCTTGAAGTACTTCAGAACAGGAATTAATCTGCCTAAAAGCCAATGGCACATTGCAGGCTGTTAGTTACTTAATTTGTCCCATTCATAAATAATCACTAAAGAGGTAAACCACCATTCACTATGTGCAGAAATGTTAGACTTGATCAACTGGCACCAGAAAGTCATATTTTCTTTTTTTATGTTTTTCAATGCACTTTACAAAGTCACTAGCAACACTGGACCTACTGTTTCAGAAAGCTTATAAAGCTTTGCAATAATTTTAAGATTTTTTTTTTTATCAGCAAACATTTATATTTTGAATCAATGTAACTTCCATGTTTCAGTGTTTGGTAGATTAACCCACTTAATAGTAACTTATAAGTGTTGAGCTTCTGGTGGTGATATTGTCCTTTATATTTGTTGCAGGTTTCACAGTAGGTAGTCTTCCAACAGTTTGCTCAACTTTATGAACAATATCAGCATGCAAAGGCAGGAGAGGGAAAAAAGCATAATATTTGAGAATTAGGAGTCAAAGAAGACTTAAATTGTAATTGTAACAGTAACTATAATATAATGTATAATTTTGCAATTATTTTTTGTCCATGGCCTTTTTAAAGAGGTAAAATTGTTTAATTTAGTGGGATTTTTATCTTTTGCTCCTGGTTAATTTCAATGCTGGTGTACATATATATTAATTAGGAACAACAAAACATGTATCTACAGTAAATTATAAGAAGAAAGCCTTAAACTTACCATAACTGACAAAAAATAGACATAACAAAAGTAGCCAATAAAAACATTCATGTTGTGTTATTTATGGCTCTTTATGTTTTGAAGTTCTACTTTGATGTTGACCCTTGTTTTAGCTTATGGAGTTTAATAAAGCATATTTTATTTTTTTCTCACTTGCTGCCATGGCTTTTCAGTCTCTTCCTGCCTGTTCAGGTCACCACCCATTGCATATTCTATTGAATGCTCTCCATTCTCACAACCTTGCTTCCTCATCTTGGAAGCTGCTGTCAGGGAGGTCCCATTCAGAATATGACTGCTTCTGAAAATGCATGCCTGACAAAAAAATCTAAGGACCCAAACATTTAATCAGTGTGAATTCTAATTTTGGATAATTAAATACGGCGATCACTTACACAAACTGCAACATTAACACAGGCAAACATACTGACAACAACCAAAAAATAGCAGCAATGGAAATATGAGCTATTCAAAAGCTTACAATAAATGAAATAAAAGGACCAATTTTAAAGGAACAAATATTTAAAAAAATTCAAAAGCATTGATAAGTTTCATTTGCAGATTGGAATTAACAATCTGTCAACCTTAAATTCATTCAAGAAACGTTTTACATATCACTTCTTATTTGAATTTATGGATAATACTAAACATTTCAATTAAGAAATTTTTGGAATACTTTGACAGCACTAACTAAATTAAATTTGCTCTTGCTCACTCATTCATTCCTTAATCTATACGCTCTTCATTGAGAGAGTTGTGGTAGCAATATGTTGACCTGAACAGACCAGCTCAGCCCAATCCATCCATAGCAGCAGCCTGCTTCTGGTCCTGGAGAATTCTCAGGTGTTCTCAAGAAACCTAAAAGTTATCATCCTTCCAGTGTGTCCCTTGACTGTCCCAGATTGTCTTCTAGTGGTATGCTACAGCGGCAGTGTAGAGCAACCAGGATACATTCCAACTACATAACAAAATCACCCCAACTTTGTGAAAATGCATCATTACCACCCTTCTTTTAACTTCACCTGTTTGTTGTCTAGTACAAATCTTGTAATCGATATTTATCCCACTTCCTATTGTCCAAATGACTTGAAATTTTGCACACTTACTCACTTCTGATGACAATACAGGAATCAATAATCAGTTTCACTAATTGATCAATTGATCCATGTGAATTAAGAAATGAAATTTTCATATGAAGAATAGTTTAAAATTTCACCAATAGACGGCGCTAGTAATGGATAGAAATATTAAGTGTTAAAATATTGATTACAAAATTATACTAAAACAAACCCAAGACTAGAAAGTTGAAAATAATATATATATTAAAAAATGCTTTTAAAAAACCACGCTTATATTAAGTTATAAAGTGTACTAAAAAGTAAAAAATAAGTCTCTCATACATCACTCGTAAAATAAAAGTGTGAGCGTTTTTCATCAATTAATAAAATCTTACCAAAAACGCCCACGCTTTTATTTTACGAGTGATGTATGAGAGACTTATTTTTTACTTTTTAGTACACTTTTTAATTTAATATTAGCGTGGTTTTTAAAAAGTATTATATATATATATATATATATATATATATATATATATATATATATATATATATATATATATAAGTGCCTTGAGCATGGGAAAAGTGCTATATAAATCAAATGTATTATTATTATTATCCATCCATCCATCCATTGTCTTATCCGAGGTCGGGTCGCGGGGGCAGCAGCTTGAGCAGAGATACCCAGACTTCCCTCTCCCCGGCCACTTCTTCTATCTCTTCCGGGAGAATCCCAAGGCGTTCCCAGGCCAGTCGAGAGACATAGTCCCTAATATTTATTATTATTTCTACTCTGAAGTCTTCCCATATTGTTGGGGTCCAGTAAGAAACCCCACACAAGAAACATATTTTAGTAGCTTTCACTCATAATTTAATGTTTGGTCTCTGTCTGAAGGTCATGTTCATATGTGAGGATAAAAATTAGGATTGACCAGCAAATGAAAAGGTCCAGACAAGGACTCACCTTTTGTTGATCTTAGTTTTATTTTTGTCCTATTGACATTTAGGTCATTAAATAGGGTTTCCCCAGGGACCCCGACTCTTTCTCTGTCTAATCTTTACTTTACATTATGTACTCATTAACTTCCTTCAGCACTTAAGGATAAATGGTATCTGGTGTGGTAAATTTATTTGACTTCAGATTTTTAAAGTTAAGAAGCCCTTCTCTAGTTACAATTTCCAAATCACTCCATACCTCCTTAATAGCTCCTGTAGTTGTTGGGAGGTTATTGGCCTATTCACACATGAAAGCTTTAGAAAAATGTAAAATTAGAAAATTTAGAACATTTGCTATTTTATTATCAGTATATTTAAGTTTATTCATTGCCTAAATAATGAATGAATCTGTTTGGGTCAGCTTTTGCATTTTGTATTGCATTTCTCTTCCGCTGCTTTTTAGTGTTTATAAGATATAGCGTTTTTAATAATTGGTATCACATGTTTATAAATCTTATAGCTAACCCTGGAGTCAACTGTATTGAATGCATTCTACATGTGATTTTTCGTTTCTTTTATCAATTTCTTATTTATCTACAGTGGAGTCCTCTACAATTTCTTATAGCTTCTAAATTTCATAAAGAAGTTGTTCTGCATTACATGAAAAATAATTTAACACTTACTCTGTGGTCTCAACAATTGAAAATCTTTAAACTGAAAAAAAATAAGGAAAACTTACAAAATTACAATCTTAAAAAACAAATCTTCATAACAGTGCAAAACAAGGCAATACAAAAAAATATATATATTGATGACAAAAACAATTTTTCTTCCCCAAGTACCTCAGGTTTACAAATTTGTACAAATGAGATAAAAACTCAGGCTGTAGAAAGTAAGCTCAGGGCGGTTGTTGTGATGTAAGATTTTGCATATAACTTGATAAATATTTTGTATGTCTTTATTTGTAATTTAGGCAAAGCAATGTAATTTAGTGTTACTTTGGTGAGAGGCGTTCGTCTTTACAACCCTTCCCCCCTTTTAGGAATGGGTCTCTTTAAATTTTATGACAGAGATTTGGATGTGTGCTTTAAACCAGTTCTGCTAAAGTCTTTCAACACCCGGAAGCCAAGCTACCATATGGTTTTGGGGGATGGCAGGTGTTAAGATTGTCTTTGCCCCATTGGTCTGAAGCATGGCTCTTTGGAATTGGCTTCTATCATTAAGTACCATGATGTCCTATTGGCTGTAGGGGTTGGACAGAGAATCTATAAATCTGCTTGTTCAACCACACTCTCTCTCTTAGTAACCTCTGATAATGAAGACCAAACTGATGAACTGAAAGGACAACACAATGGAGACCACAGCTTGGCAGCCATATTTGAACAGACTTGCGGCCTGTTCTGAAGAAAGCTGAGCACCAATGATGCCTTAACTAGAGACATTTTAAATAACTACAAGTCTGTGTGCCGCCTGAAACTACACATAACCATTTAATCAGGCTGTATGGTTGCCAATATTCAAATGTACTTTGCATATTGTTATTATTTATGAATATTATCAATAATACATTGTTTCATGTGTAACTTAACTCCTGCTGGTCTTTTGACTACACCTAATTGCCTGAGGTTATAGCTATAGAAGGGAAGGTGGGGAGAAGTTATATACTGTAATACCTTATACACAGTGGTAAATCTGCGGGATTAGGCATTCTGACAAAGGCTACTTATTAATAATACAATAGGGGAAAGTAGAGTAAAATGTTACTCTACCAAGACAAAACAGTGGTGAATAAGCACGAGCAGGTGAAAAGTGCTTTGGTAATAACAGAAAGCTGGGTAAGTAGGTAAGCTGCTACCCCTGCAGGATGGCAGGAGTTCAGGACCTGTGACAGGAAAAGAAAGTGAACCCGCTAGGGCAGGGGTAGGCAACGTCAGTCCTGGAGAGCCGCAGTGGTTGCAGGTTTTTGTTCCAACCCAGTTTCTTAATGAGCAATCAATTATTGCTGATGAAACACTTATTGCTTAAGTGATAGTTTGATGCTTCATTTTAGTGGTCTCGCTTGTTAAGTCTCCCCGCCCTTAATTGCTTATTTCAATCTTAAACAGCTGCATTCAGTGTGTTAATGGCTCCTTATTTAGTAATAAGATGTAAAAGACAAAGCAGCCAGAAGTTCTCCATCTAGCAGCTCCCACTTTTCAACCATGAAGGCAGCATACAGTACTGTATAGTATTACCTGTCACCAGTTTGTGTGTCAGTCCCACTTACTGGGGGACAGTTCAGAGATGACCAGTTTTTAATGGGGTCTTCTAATAGTTTTATGCAATATTAATCTGGAGTACAAACAGCAGAGGGCCAAATGACTAACATACTCATTTGCAGCCCGCATCTCTTGTAAGACTATTCCCTTGGCCATTACAGACTAAATATGGAGCTACTTTACTCAACCAGTCAAAAAATGCCTTTGGTATTTTAATCCATTTAGTTGGGTGCTGTACCATGAAACATGGTGTATCATAAGGTTATCCTACCCAATGAAAGACCTAGCACACCTCCCTCTCAAACCAACAATGCACAAAATATGGTGTTTTATTTAATATCATCTTGTGTGCTGAATCACTCCCTGTCATCTAAAAAAAATGAATAAAAGCTTGCAGTCTCAACTAGCTTAAATCCTGGTTGTCTGAGCCAGTACTTGAATGGTTTTGTAAATACTGCTTACATTGAAATGAGAAACTTATTGGTTGCACATCTGGAACATTTCCGTCATCATATTAAAATATAGAACTCTGCTTATGATTTCTTCTTCTATATTCAGTAAAGCTTTTGTTTCATTACTTAATATAAAATAGAAAAAACTAAAGTAATATTAAAAGTAGATGCAAAATTATAACAAAAGAACTAGAAACAGGCAGAATAAAAACATGCACATGATAAAATGAGGCCATAAAGCCATGTTTCCAACCAATACATGTTTAGCACAAGCTGAGGTGGAGATTTATTTAAGAACAGTTGCCTTAAGTATTTGGTTCCGTTGAAATAATTCAAACATTCACTCCAGTTGCCCAGGAACTAGGCACTGGAGCAATAAAAACTACCTTTGACAAAGTAGAAATAAATTATAGTGCAAATATATCATGGTTTCTAAATGTGAAGACATACAGCTCTTTTACATGCTATAATTCTGATTCACACTGTAGAAATTATTCTATGGTAAATGTAGAACAATTTGCATGTTTCTGTCAACAAAGATTTATAGTTGGAATTTGCCAAATATTTACAGTGGTATTGCACATTCAGTTAATATATCGCTCTAAATAGTGCATTAAAGAAGTAAGTAAACTGGTTGCTATTGCTACAGGACATATTGTACAATGCACTCAACAACCAAAATTTTGTGAAAGGCAAGCTACAAAATGGAAAACTGAAAGAACTGAATGCTATGTTTTAACAGTAAAAATTATGAAATTATTTTTATGACAAAAATTAATACATTAAAATAAAATTTGTGCTCTTACATTACTATATGAAAACAAGAAAAAAGTTTATAAAAAAAAAAAAAATTGAATAATTCACCACAGTAACAGTGACATGATGTGCAAATAAATGAAACCTCCTTTGTGATCTTATAAGATATAAACAAAGAGAAAAATTCTCCAATTTCTATTGGTATACTGCATCTCTATACTGTATTTTGTACCTACAGTATAAACAAATGGTGGATTTCCAGCAGTAATGTAAACAGGTATAATAAAAAATAAGCATTAGTTAGGAAACTGGCCACAAAAACAAAGCCCCACTTAATACTGTTTACAGCGTTGCCTCTTAGCATCCACTCCCACTGCCAAGCATTTGTCAAGAAGGCAGCCTTGAAAGGTAGCATCCCTACGTAATGTAGATTTTATACAATAAAGATTTTTAGCATATACTGTATATCAAACATCATTTCTATGAAGTCCTGGTAATGGAGTAATAGGGTCAGTATTATCACATGTTCAAATCCCGTAAACGCCAAATGAGACTCTGCTCTGTTGGGCCCTTGAGCAAGGCCCTTAACCTGCAATTGCTGAGCGCTTTGAGTAGTGAGAAAAGCGCTATATACATGCAATGAATTATTATTATTATTATGTATACAGCACAGTGAATGTTTTACTTGCACGTGTATTTTTAAGTTGGTGAAAATACAACTGGAAATTGCCTGAGGTATAACGGAGAACATTAACAAAAGCAGAAAGGTTAAATAATAATGTGTATGCCAGTTAAAAGATGCTACAAACATGCTTCTCTGAGTACTTGATATGAGAGCAGTATTTTGTGTAACCAACATGTCATGTTGTCAGCATGTCAGAAGTTACAACTCAGCTGGTGAAAAAAAAAAATAAATAAGTCATGTGGCACAAAACATGACTGTTACAAGAATCAGAAAACCTGATCATCTGACAATGTTTCTTGAGGTCCTTGTAGAGTGAAAATGGCCATCCTGATATCAGTCGTCTGGTGATGTCACAATGTTACTACCATCTTGGGTCCCAGAAAACAACTGGAGACTGCTAGTAAATTAGGTGAGCAAAATGTACATTATATTGCAAACAAAGAACAGATGATCCTGACAGCTTCAAAAAACCGAGTACTTTTAGAAAAGTGTATAAAATAAAACTAGTGGCACTGACAACTGCCTATTTTAAATTTACAGGCAGCCATTAATGAAAAATACTTGGCAAACACTGTACAATATGAAACTAGTTAGAAAATGTGGGCATGACATAACATTCAGATTCAGCATTTGGGGAATTATTTAAATGTTTTGAAAGTTTCAACATTTTAATTTGTGTGTGTTTACTTGAGACAGATTATCACATTTTTAAAACACTGTCTAGAAGCCAGCATGTTAAAGTATATAGTACAAAGTGTAAAGTACAAGTCAAAGGAGGTTATACAGACACATCTAAAATATTGCAATTACAATTGTGACTACAACTACCTTGAGACATCAATGTGGCTTCATTTTGAAACAAAAATAGGATGACACATGGAAACCAAAAGGAAATGGCACTTTTAGAACATGATTCCTCAAAAGTACTGACAGGATGGTTGTGTTTCACTTTGCTCTGTTTTCAAAAGAATCCATCGTTAATTTTATAGATAATAATTTTAGCATCACAAAGGCTAATCAGCGCTCTGGTTTACCTTGTGATATTCCAGGTATGGCACAAATACAATTTGATAGAGATACCTGAGGAAAATTGAGAACCTGACTCTGAAGAAGGCTGGATTAGCTTATTTGGTAAGCTATTATTCTAATTGAACACTTATTTTTCTGAACAAATTGAAACATAAACAAATTGGTTACCTGTTCCAGTTTTATCATTAAAAAATAATCTCCTTGGTGAACTTGTTGTCACATAGAACACTGGTTACTGCCACTGCAAGGAAATATAAATATAGTATTTCAAGATAAGAAAGTTAGTTAATGTGATGCATCAGACTGCGTTTTATACAGTGCATCCGGAAAGTATTCACAGCGCATCACTTTGTCCACATTTTGTTATGTTACAGCCTTATTCCAAAATGGATTAAATTCATTTTTCCTCAGAATTCTACACACAACACCCCATAATGACAACATGAAAAAAGTTTACTTGAGGTTTTTGCAAATTTATTAAAAATAAAAAAACTGAGAAAGCACATGTACATAAGTATTCACAGCCTTTGCCATGAAGCTCAAAATTGAGCTCAGGTGCATCCTGTTTCCCCTGATCATCCTTGAGATGTTTCTGCAGCTTAATTGGAGTCCACCTGTGGTAAATTCAGTTGATTGGACATGATTTGGAAACCCCCGTGACCCTGTGTTCGGATTCAGCGGGTTGGAAAATGGATGGATGGATGGACACACCTGTCTATATATAAGGTCCCACAGTTGACAGTTCATGTCAGAGCACAAACCAAGCATGAAGTCAAAGGAATTGTCTGTAGACCTCCGAGACAGGATTGTCTCGAGGCACAAATCTGGGGAAAGTTACAGAAAAATTTCGGCTGCTTTGAAGGTCCCAATGAGCACAGTGGCCTCCATCATCTGTAAGTGGAAGAAGTTCGAAACCGCCAGAACTCTTCCTAGAGCTGGCCGGCCATCTAAACTGAGCGATCGGGGGAGAAGGGCCTTAGTCAGGGAGGTGACCAAGAACCCGATGGTCACTCTGTCAGAGCTCCAGAGGTCCTCTGTGGAGAGAGGAGAACCTTCCAGAAGGACAACTATCTCTGCAGCAATCCACCAATCAGGCCTGTATGGTAGAGTGGCCAGACGGAAGCCACTCCTTAGTAAAAGGCACATGGCAGCCAGCCTGGAGTTTGCCAAAAGGCACCTGAAGGACCCTCAGACCATGAGAAAGAAAATTCTCTGGTCTGATGAGACAAAGATTGAACTCTTTGGTGTGAATGCCAGGTGTCACGTTTGGAGGAAAACATGGCACCATCCCTACAGTGAAGCATAGTGGTGGCAGCATCATGCTGTGGGGATGTTTTTCAGCGGCAGGAACTGGGAGACTAGTCAGGATAAAGGGAAAGATGACTGCAGCAATGTACAGAGACATCCTGGATGAAAACCTGCTCCAGAGCGCTCTTGACCTCAGACTGGGGCGACGGTTCATCTTTCAGCAGGACAACGACCCTAAGCACACAGCCAAGATATCAAAGGAGTGGCTTCAGGACAACTCTGTGAATGTCCTTGAGTGGCCCAGCCAGAGCCCAGACTTGAATCCGATTGAACATCTCTGGAGAGATCTTAAAATGGCTGTGCACCGACGCTTCCCATCCAACCTGATGGAGCTTGAGAGGTGCTGCAAAGAGGAATGGGCGAAACTGGCCAAGGATAGGTGTGCCAAGCTTGTGGCATCATATTCAAAAAGACTTGAGGCTGTAATTGCTGCCAAAGGTGTATCCACAAAGTATTGAGCAAAGGCTGTGAATACTTATGTACATGTGATTTCTCAGTTTTTTTATTTTTAATAAATTTACAAAAACCTCAAGTAAACTTTTTTCACGTTGTCA
Organism: Erpetoichthys calabaricus; assembly: GCF_900747795.2. NCBI lineage: Eukaryota > Metazoa > Chordata > Cladistia > Polypteriformes > Polypteridae > Erpetoichthys > Erpetoichthys calabaricus. The sequence continues at coordinate 49,707,987 of NC_041394.2, forward strand.
TTATGGGGTGTTGTGTGTAGAATTCTGAGGAAAAAAATGAATTTAATCCATTTTGGAATAAGGCTGTAACATAACAAAATGTGGAAAAAGTGATGCGCTGTGAATACTTTCCGGATGCACTGTATATGCTACAATTATCACACTATGATTATGAAAGAATGGAATTTTAGAAGCCTATGTGTCAACAATAAATGTCAAAATGTGCATTAGTTCTTTAAAAAAATAAAGCAATATATATTGCTTAAAGAACTAAAAAACTAAAATAATCTCTTAGGTCACAGAGTCACACACTGCTCTCTTTATGAGGGCCCATGGAGATGGGACTCTCACTTTCTATATAAAGTGTGAGAAAAACAATACTACATTATTTCCAGATCCCAAACTGTTTTCAAGTACTCTGCAAGAAAAATAAGTCTCTTGGCACCTGAAAAACATTTCTGAATGGTTTTAATTTAATGTTTAGCATGCTGGTATTGTGTGTGTGTTGTTTTTAGTACTAGGACAAAATAAATTGCTTTGCATGTATTATTTTTAAGCAAAGGGGATCATTAAATGAAATACAGTAGGTGATTATCAGTATCATGTAAGGAGATTTTTTTTTTTTAACAAATGTGTGTTTATTTTCAGATGTCTTACAATTGTATCTTCTACTGATTTGATTGTTCTATAAAAAAACTTTGCTCGTATTTTTTTGGTGGAAGGATCCTCATGGTGAAGAGTAGGACAAAGCTTTTTCATTTTCTGCAGTGACATGGCAATGCTACTTTTCTTTGCAAACAGTAGCTGATAGATAGATAGATAGATAGATAGATAGATAGATAGATAGATAGATAGATAGATAGATAGATAGATAGATAGATAGATAGATAGATAGATAGATAGATAGAATTTTATTTGTTCTCAAGGGGAAATTTTGCTTTTTTCAGAAGCTCTTAAAAAAATTAAAAAGAAAGAAAATGCCTGGCTTGGCTGTCATAGTCACAGTGAGACACTTCTGCTGAATAATTTGTTAGCTGAAAGTCCTCAGTGTTTGTGTGTCAGAGAGAGGACGTGCAGCATTGTTCATAATGACATGCTGTTTTGTTTTACCTCTCTCCTTTGCTTCTACCTTCAGGGGGTCCAGAGTATATCCTACAACTGTGCTTGCCCTTTTAATTAACTTGTTGAGTTAGTGGGCCTGTGTTGAAGTGATGTTACTAGCCCAGCACACTACAGTGTAGAAAATCAAACCGGCCATCATGGAGTTGTAGAAGAAGTGAAGGATGCTCGGCCCTTTCAGATATACAGTAGATCCTCTGTGTTACCAGACCAGTCCAACAAGTCATTGATGTGGACCCCCAAGTACTTGTAGGAGCGGACCACCTCTACATTCACTCCCTGAATAGTGACTGGACATACAGGCTCTTTAGTATGGCGAAAGTCAATAACCAGTTCCTTGGTTTTTCTGATGTTAAGTTGCAGATAATTTTTCCTGCATCAATAAACAAAGTTCTCCACCTGACTCCTATACTCTGTCTCATCTCCCTTTATCAATACACCCCATAAAAGCAAAATCATCTGAGAATTTCTGCAAGTGACAAGACCTGCTATCATATTTATAGTCTGTAGTGTAAAAGAGAAGATAAAAGAAGACAGGACTGTTCCTTGTGGTGCTCCAGTGTTGCTCAAATCCATGTCAAAAACACAATCGTCAAGTCCCACAACTGCAGTCTGCCTGACAGATAGTCCATTATCCAGGGCACCATAAGCTCATCCATCTGCATATCTCTGAGTTTACCCCTTAACAGAGATGGCTGGATGGTATTAAAGGCAGTGGAGAACTGAAAAAACATCATCCTCACAGTGCTGCCAGCTTTGTCCAGGTAAGAATAAGCCTTGTGGAGCAGAGAGATAATTGCCCAGTGCATTTTACAATACATCTGTGAGTTCAGAAAACAACTGGCTGTAGAGCATCACTTTTCAGACACTATTGTAAGTTTGGGTTGAAGAGTAATTCATGTTTAAAGAGCACAAGTTTAAGAGAAAACTGACAATGTTAAATGTGTTTTTACCATAACAATCAATTATCTACAGTATCTACATAGGAGCACCTATTATTTATTCTCATCAGAACTTGGTTCATGTGTGTATTTGCTACTATAGGCTTTTGCTTTTTCTGTTTACTCTGCCTTGTGTTTGTCTGGGCTTCATCAGGTTGCCAGGCTCAGCTTTTTGTCAGGTGTCAAACTATGACGAAATTCAAACCAGTTTAATTAAAGTATTATTTTATGCAAAATGTTATGCAGAACTGATAAGTCATATACTGTATATAGGCAGCTGTTGGAATATACTAACAAATCATCATTGTTTTAGCCACATGGTCATTATAAAAAAAAAAAAAAGTAAAGAAATGCATCATCTGGTATTAATATGCTCTAGCTGTTTAGGACAAATTCAGTGTTATGTTCCTGACAATTAATAATGAATATGGGGCTTACAATACTGTTTGTCTTCAGACGTAAAACTGAAGTTAAATTGTACTGAGATTGAATTACTGGCTGACAGTTGTTCTGTCTGTTCCAAATACAGGCTTGGCTGTTTTCAACTCATTTTTGCATTTTACAAATAAATCTTTGATGCTCCAAAAACACCTTGATAATTGTAAAAACGTGTTATTCTGCTCACTATCCAAGAAAGAGTGAATGTAGCATCAATCTGCCTTCCTATAGTATGTATTATACCGTATATATATAAAAAAAATGTACTACTTAACTCACCCTATCAGAAATGAAGGATGTCATTTCATGTCAAATAAGTTTGAATTGTCTGTATTCTATCAATCCTATATGCCTTCATTAACAGGCTGACTTACTAAAACAGTACTCTCAATTATTTTAAGTCATTAACATTCGGTTCTATATGATAGGATAGTTTTTTCTTAATGATAAAACAATTACATGTGTTTATATATAAGTGTGTTTTAATTACTGCTTTGTGTACCCTAAATTCCATCCCCACCCTTCGGACTTCCTTAGCAATCCGTTTTTCCGGCCACTCCTCTCAGTTTTGAGAGTACTGGGAAAATTTTAAGAAGATCTTGTGATCCTAGACTTTTATAAACAGACAGATTGAGGAAACAAAGAAGTTTTTTCCGATTTATAAGTATACTATCCAACTTCCTGCTTTCTGCCATAGATGATCTAATGCTTTCCTCACCTTCATTCTTCTGCAAATTCCATCCGAGCTTTGTGTCTGAAAACCTGCTAGGATAAAAGCGTTGAGAATAAATACTGCTGAACAGCATTCCAAATAAAGGCAAAGAGAATGAGACAGTGAGGTATAACATAGAGATAAATAAAGCAAACCCCAAAATAAACATAACTGCTACAAGGAAACACAAAGCAACTACACCCTGGCAACTTTGGCAGTGATATGAGACAGAGATTGATCATGATCACTACAGCCTGGTCACTTGTAAACCAGCAGAAATTCATTTGTATTTTCTAGTTTTTCCAGGGAGAAAACCTACTATAGCAAATTTTCATGGTAAGAAAGATGAAGCAGTCAGAAAGAGGTGATTGCTCTACTAAAATGTAGTTCATGATCAATCAATCTTTATTTATCACATTTAAAGCAGGATCCATAATAAAAATGAAAGCAATAGTGAAAAAAATAAAAACAAGAAAGGCTGTACATTCAAGGTAACATTTCACAGTCATAATCACTATGCAGAAATGTTAGTACTTCAAAATCTGCCAAACAAGTGTACTTGTACTGTATGGCCTACCAAACAAATAGGTTACATTTCCAAAGAAGGGGACTGTTGAGTTTAACTGTTATTGCAGAAGTAGCATTGCGTTTCTATGGTTTACTGGTATTATTATATCTTTCAGCATTCATTAACAGCTTTATTCTTATGATTTGGGATTTTATTAAAAACATATACAGTACAGAGGCACAGTGGGCAGTATTCTGGTTTTAGAGTTACAGCATATTGGGTTTGAATGTCGTGTCCACTCATTGTCTGTGTGCACATTCTCCCATGTCTCTGTGGTTTCATATGGTGTTCCCTCTAACATCACCTAAAATATGCAGGGCTAGATGAATTGAAAATTCAAAATTTGCCTTGTGTGAGAGTGAGTCTTGTGATGTAGTGATGTCCTTTCCAGGGCTGGTTGCTTCCTTACAACCACTGTGGCCAGGCTGGTCTGAGGCCTGGTGCAACCTTAAACTGGATTAAACAGATTTATGAATGTTATGTGTAAAAAGACAAATAAAATGCAGTATGTAATTATTTATAAAGCTCAGTCAAGGAAAAAACTAACTGAAAAGAAAAAAATACCCACTAAACTAACACTGAAAAGTAAAATATAATCACAGAATGAACCAACATCCATGTAAGACACAGGCAGAGATTAACACTAATGACTGGGAAATTTTACATACAGGAACTGGATTCTGTCATCTTCAAGGGCTTGAATTTTACCAAATATATTTGACAATGACAACAGTATGTCGGCGGCGCATGTGCTTTGTGATACCCTGAATCTGGCCAGTTTTTGAAAATTAGTAGTATTATGGTTACTATTTTTGTTTATTTTTCCTCTATACAGTCATGTGAATACATCGTATAGCCAACTAGAACATCTGAACATTGGCTCCCTTTATAAAAACACATCAATGGACAGCATTCAACTACCATAGGAAATAGCCAGAAGACTGTTGTAATCAGGTCCACCAACAGGAACAGCCCAGCAGTGGCGTCAAGATCGTAAACAAAGGAGACGAAAGCATGGACAAAAACGGGTGAAGCTTTTTCTCACTAATGTTCGGTCTCTAGTGAACAAACTAGATGAACTACGACACCGGATAACCCTTCACACATGTATTGTAGACTGCAACATCATGATTTCCAGAGAAACGTGGTTAAATAACTGTATCCCGGACATCGCTAATGAGCTGGAGGGGTGGACCATCTTCAGGGCTGACAGAACAACACAGAACACCAGTAAGATCAAAGGTGGAGGTCTGTGCATTTATGTGAACAATGCTTGGTGTGAGGACACTGTTGTAATCGAAAGTCATTGCTCTGCTGATTTGGAATACCTGATGTGGCAGACCGCTGGGGGTTGTACCCACCCGAGATGCCCGGAGGAGGGCTTGCGTCTCCTCCAGACCACGAGGGGACGACCGCCCTGGTTGTGTTGGGGGCCACGGGTGCAGGGTTTAGAAGTCCAACCCTGTAGGGGCCCGTGGTCACCGCCAGGGGGCGCCCCAGTGCCTAGAGAGCCCTGGACCTCAGCACTTCCGCCACACCCAGAAGTGCTGGGGGGAAGAAGAAAGGGGACACCCGGAGTCCTTCCTGGTGCGCAGCCAGCACTTCTTGCCACACAGGGGAGTGTCAGCAGAGGAGTGTCGGGGAGCACCTGGAGCCCGTCTGGGGGTGCATATAAGGGAGCGCCTCCCTTCAGACAGTGACTGTAGTCGGCCGAGGAGTGGACGAAGTCTTGGTGGAGAAGAGTGGAGGCGGCCTGAAGGAAGCAGGCACTGGAAAGAGAGGCCTGGGACTTTGGGGGATTGGCGCTGGAGGAACTGGGTTGTGCACAATTGAACCTTGTAAGTAGTGTAAATAAACGTGTGTTTGGAGAACTTACGATGTCCGTCTGTCTGTGTCTGGGCTGCTTCTCACACTGACAATTAAGTGTAGACCCTTTTACTTACCTTGGGAATTCATGTCTATTATTAACACTGCCGTGTATGTACCACCGGATGCCAACACTAAGCTTGCAATGAAAGAACTGCATGCTGCTGTTAGCAGACAAGAAATGGCACATCCAGATGGGACTTTCATTACTGTAGGCAATTGCAATCACTGCAACTTTAGAACTGTACTCCCCAAGTTTCAACAAAACATCTCCTGCCTGCACCTGAGGAGACAGAAACTTAGATCACGTATATACAAACATTACTGAAGCCTACAAGGCCTTTCCACTCCCCCACCATGGACAATCTGATCACCTCTCCCTGCTCCCAAAATACATAACCACTTATCAGATGTGTGAGACCATCAGTGAGGATGTTGAAAGCCTGGCCTGAAGAGGCAGACTTTGCTTTACAGCAGAAGTTCTAGTACACAGAGTGGAACTTGTTTGCCACCAATGCCACTTGGGACTAGGAAGTGGACAATGAAAGGTACAACTTTTCTGTCCTGGATTGCATCAATACTAGCATTAATGAAATCACAACATACAAACAGATTAAGTCCTTCCCTAACCAGAAGCGGATGAAGAGAGAGTTTAGTAGACTCCTGCTGAAATGTTGCAACACCACGTTCAGATCCGTAGCTGACAGGAAGGGCCTGCAACGGGTGGTATACACTGCCCAGCACATCATTGGCACCCCACTGCCTCTCAGCATCATCAGGGATGCTTCTCACCCCAGACACGGACTGTTTACCCTCCTCCTATCAAGGAGGCACTACAGGATCCTTTGGTTCCGCACCTGCAGGCTCAGAGATAGTTTCTTTTATAACACTGTTACCATTCTGAACTCTCAACGCTTACCACTCAATAGCTGACCTTTCTAAATACTAAAAACTTCTGACTGTACTATAAGTATATTTTCACCTGTTTACATATACAATATCTATTCTGTACATAAACATATTTCAGATAGATAGATAGATAGATAGATAGATAGATAGATAGATAGATAGATAGATAGATAGATAGATAGATAGATAGATACTTTATTAATCCCAATGGGAAATTCACATTCTCCAGCAGCAGCATAATGATACAATAAATAATATTAAATTAAAGAATGATAATAATGCAGGTGATTATTCATATTATGCTTCTTTACTTACTGATCAGTATTCATATCTATATACTCTTCCTTGAATATATTACTACCTGTAAATTCAAATATCATATAGAAATATATTGTCATTTGTATGCTGCCTTATTGCACCTTACCATCTATTGCACTTTAATGTACTATTTGCACTCACTGTCTATTGCACTTTAATGTACTATTTGCACTCACTGTCTATCGCACTTTAATGTACTATTTGCACTCACTGTCTATTGCACTTTAATGTACTATTTGCACTCACTGTCTATCGCACTTTAATGTACTATTTGCACTCACTATCTATCGCACCTTACTCTGCTATTTGCACTTTCTGGTTAGATGCTACACTGTATTTTGTTGTACCAGTACAATGACAATAAAGTTGAATCTAATCTAATCAAATATAATTTGTAATCTTCTTTTTACTGTGTGATCTACATATTGCTTTTAAGAAAAAATAAATGTAGACTCTCTTTATGATATGAAAAAGTTAATTTGTTTTTAGTTTAATAGAATATTGCATAGGTTTGTCAAATTATTATATTTATGGCTTACTGGTTAATTCAAAATAATATCTCAAAGTTGTTAAGTAGAACTAGAAAGCATGCCAATATAATTCCACAATGTTTAGACGGAGTACCAATCAAGTTCAGAGCCAATTCTAAAATTCTCCTTTAAAAATTTAAAGTAACAGCTTTATTCCCTATAACCTACATTGGACCAAAAACATTAAGTAAATGATGCATCTTTTTGCTTGGGTGGTTGTTTGAACTAAAGGTGATACCTGCCACGCTCAGATGCGTTTGCATGTTTGAGGTGTAGAGTCCTTCAGCCACATATTTTAGGATAACAAGATCAGTTTGCCGCTTGGGAATAGCTTTCAAAGTTCTTTCAACTTCTATTTTTCTTGCATTACTACTTGTTGTTTGCCTTATTGGAGAGAATCACAACCCCACAGGAGGCATCCTATGGCCAGAACTATTAAATATGCTATGTCTTGAAACGACTTTCTGAATTTGAATGAAGGCCGTGTACAGTTTTTAAATGGTTTAATTTAACTTGACTCCTCTGTCTGTCTAGGTCAAATCTTGCAACTGATTTTAAAACCACTTTTGGCAAGGCAAACTTCTTCATATTTTGCATACGTGTTCAGTATTTGCAATTTAGATGCAATTACGTAACAAATTTCGGTATAAATAATGGTTATGCGATTCCAATTAACACACACACAAAAATGATGGAGAAAGAATATAGTGAGATATAGGAGCATACATGTGAGAGACGCATCAGATTGCCCCCTCTTGCCTCTTCCAGTGAGTGGAGTGGGTAAATACAGTATGTGCGCCGACTTTACTGGTTTACTCTTGCAAAGGAGTAGCCTTAATGATCACGGTGAGGAAGTGTTGGCGTAAGCTTGCTGTTCTGTCGTCAAGATTTTTTTTTCACAGTGACCGAGTGCTAATCCCATAAGAGCCTGAACAGAAAAATAGAGACCAAAATGTAATTCTTTTTAGTATTCAAATAATTCTGCAAAGAAGATATATTATATAATACTTTTAAAGAAGTTTCCCGTTCATGAAAAATGGTTAAAGAAAAATCATTTGCAAAATACTCAAAAACTAAAAAGTAAAAAATAAAATATATTATTTTTTTTTAAGTAAAACAATTTTATTTGCTTTAGTTATAAATGCACTATAAAGCAATTAATTTATGTGCACCCCACAATTTTATTTAGTCACATATAACCACGAAAATTATGGTTAAAAAAAAATTTTTTTTTGCTTTTTAGTGCATTTATAACTAAAGTAAATAGAATTGTTTTACTTATAAAATATTTTTTATATTTTTATTATTGCTTTTAGCAGCCACTCCCTTGCATTTGTCAGGTTATGGATATTATTTTAATGGCAGCTTGCATCTTGTGATGAGATACCAGAGGGGTTCTGTTGAGCTTGTTCCACAGAGGGCCTTTAAAAGGCCCCACAAAGTAGCCCAACTGCGGGGAGAGGACAGCGCCATAACCACTACAGATCATGAGATCTTACTGTTGCGGCTTGCGCATTTGGTGAGGCTTAAAGGGGCTGCTATTAACTGGTTCAGGTCATATTTTACTGATAGACACTTTCAACTCCTCTTTTTCATCTACTGCACCTGTTAAATGTGGTGTTCCTCCAGTTTTAGTCGTATTTTATTTTCTAATATTTCTCCATCCTATAGATGCTATTTTTAGGAAGTTTAATGTTTCTTTTCATTGTTATGCTGATGACACACATGTCTATATTCCTGTATGTAACTCTTCAATGAATCGGCTGCACAATTATCTTGTAAAACTATGATCCTGGATGGCTGACAATTTTCTCAATCTTAATCAAATGAAAGTGCTCCTCCTGCCAAAGCTCAAATTGGTTTTGAACTCCTCATCTCTTTCGTGGACTTTTGTAAACTTCATGTTCAGAATCTTGGGGTTATTTTTGAGAGTAACCATTCTTTGGAGAAGCAGATAAATCCTGTGGTCAAGAGTTGTTTTGTCCAGCTTTGTCTTTTAGCCAAGGTTAAGCCTTTTTTGCATCTCCTAGGTATCATGAGAAAGTTACTCATGCTTTTACCTTTTCTTGACTTGATTACTGCAACATGTTGTATTCTGGCATCAGCAAATCACCGATATGCAGGTTGCAGTTGGTCCATTATGCTGCTTCCCATTTTCCGGTTGGGACAAGAAAGTTTCATTCTGTATCTTCAATTTAAGTCTCTTTACATGGGCTGCCTGTTAGTCTCAGAATTGATTTTAAAATTTTGCTTCTGGTTTTTAAATCAATACATGGGTATGCTCCCACTTATTTATCTGAATTGTGTATCATACACCAGGCACCAGTTGTCACTTGTCTCTTGTTGTCACTCTTACTAAGTGAAAAACTAAGGGGGGATAAGACTTTTGCAGCTGCTGCACCTCGTCTGCGGAATTCTTTACCAAACTACATTAAGGAGTCACACTCATCTGAACTGTTTAAAATGTGACTGAAGATGCATTTCTATTCTCTAGCTTTCCGTGACCTTCAGTGATACCGATGGTTCCTTCCTCATAGTCCTTTGTTTGTTTTCAATTTACTGCTGGTTTGCATTGTGTTTCACTGTATTTTATTCTGTTTATTTTATTCATGATTATTGTATATTTTGTTGTAAAGCACTTTGGTTACAGCATTACTGATGTTGTTTTAAATGTTAAATAGACATTGACAACCAAAACTGTGCGGTGCTTTAAGCAGGAAGCGCCCAGGTACCACATGTAAAAGAAATCCTTTGTTTTCTGGCAAAACTACCGGTAATTTTAAGATTGAAAAGGTACGAAAGCACAATGACATTGGTCTGTTTGCTATATTAGTCAGCCTGCAAGATCTAACAAATGCTGATGCAGCGTTGAGTCATTTAATGAAATGTACAAGTTGGAAACAAAAATGTACACTGATGCAGCAGGTAACTCTGTTCAACTGACAGTAATTACTACTGCTGAGAAAATGACCGGAAATATTCAAGCAGCTTTTGATCACATGTGAGATAGCTTGAATGTTGCAAATATTCAGCCTTAGTAAATGGACATTAACCTTTGGAAATAAGAGGGCTATACTACATTACAAATACATGTTGATCCAATTGCAGTAACAGAAAGTGTACTAGAGGAAGTTCATAAAAAACAGGACGCTCACTGTTAACAGATACATACTCTGGTTCCTAACAGGTATACCAGAGGTTTCGAAAATGTCCTAAATCTCATTTCAAGCAAAAGAACATGCTTAATGGTCCAACCGTGACAAATTTTAATGCAGCTATATACATAGATCACTGGCTGTGGTCAACTAAAGCTGGATGACTCTGTAAAAGACATACTGCAGCTCAGAATAACCCTGAAGGTGAAACTTGGTGGAATCTAAATAGGACTTAAAACAAAATCTGAGAATGTTAATGCAGTATTTTTGTTAATTTTGACAAAATATTTTTGTGTTCAATGGACCGACATGACACAATTCTTTACAAATGATTTATTTACTGAAATTTACTGTGGAAGAAGAGTGCAATGTGCACTCATTTACAACAAATCTGTATAAATAAATATCGCTGTAAATAGTTGCAGGGAACCCTCCTCCCTGTATATATAACTATACTACCAGAATGCATACCTGGATTATCAGATTTGAGCAGTGAGTGATCATTTGGGGCTATCAGAAGACAAACACAGTAACCTTCCGATTGCCAGTGCAGATCCCTAGCCTCAGAGCTACCACTCCGCCTTAGGATATCAGCAGAGAGTCTCAAATAAGAAACACATGGACACCTGTGCCACACTATACAGGATAGGGACTTTTGGAGCCACCAAGGTTGTCTGGCCATTTAATCAGAACTGCGACTTAGTAATGCAGAGACACAGACAGATGTTTGGCAACACAGGCAAAGGACTTTTAGAAGACATTCTGCCAAGCATATTTTAGACATGTAAAATGTAAAGCCCTCAAAGAAATCTAAAAAAAAACCAACATTTTAACGTTTCTGAAATATTAAGCTCTGTTTAATCAACAAGTTGAATTCTGGCATGTGGTGTATGGAGTTTGCATGTTTCTACCCATATACAGTATACGTGGGTTTCCTCCCACATTCCTAACACATGTTGCCAGAAGTGCTGTATGAGGATATGCATCATTCATAGATCACATGCCATACCTTGTCGAGTTCAAGTTGAACTTTTATCAGCCACATGTAAGCTACTGTGTCCACTCAGACCAAAAAAAACAACAGGCAAGACTTTGCAGTTTACTTTTAACTATACATACTGGCAGGGTCTACTTTTCTTTTTTAACCAAACTGAAATTGTCTCTTTTCCCATTTAAGTGAGTTGGGGGGCCCCTTGAATAAACAAGTACCTAGCAGGCAAAGTAAATATGCAATATTCTACACAGGCAGCAGGAAATAGTAGCCAGGGCTCTGGAGCTATGAGGCACAGTGTTACACCAGGGCTTTGGAATTCTGATTTGAACTCACTTTCTTAGTAATACTGTAATAAAGAAGAAGAAATTTGAATATTAGAAAATAAATTGTAATCACAAAATTTAACAAGACAATCAGAGTGTTTTAGTAACACATGGCATTTGGGTATGAAAACTGTTTCTGAACCAGTTGGTCTGGGCTTTGATGATAAGATATCATATCTCATACCAAGTGTGTGCTCTATAACTTGGAAAATACAAGGGAGTCTTATTTAAAAATGTGTGACTACATTCAGGGAAACTCTGAAGTGTGCAGTGCAAAGTCTGAGCAAGAAGGAGTGAACTGTTACAGAAGGAGCCTTACAATGCTCATAAAAGCTGTCTGTTAGGAAATGACAAGTTCAAATGGATATCCATCCATCCATCCATTTTCCAACCCGCTGAATCCGAACACAGGGTCACGGGGGTCCGCTGGAGCCAATCCCAGCCAACACAGGGCACAAGGCAGGGAACCAATCCTGGGCAGGGTGCCAACCCACCACAGGGCACACACAAACACACCCACACACCAAGCACACACTAGGGCCAATTTAGAATCGCCAATCCACCTAACCTGCATGTCTTTGGACTGTGGGAGGAAACCGGAGCGCCCGGAGGAAACCCACGCAGACACGGGGAGAACATGCAAACTCCACGCAGGGAGGACCCGGGAAGCGAACCCGGGTCCCCAGGTCTCCCAACTGCGAGGCAGCAGCGCTACCCACTGCACCACTGTGCCGCCCCAAATGGATATACACAGACATATTAGATTGAAAAATGTAGCCACTCAATACAGATTATTTATAATAGAAATAATATATATTGATATATAATATAAATAAACTATATTTTTATATAATATAAATAATATATATTTATATATAATATAAATAGGACTGATCTAAAAAAAACTTTGCCATCAAAGAATTGTTTTATTTAAAATGAAAAACAATTTTAGAGTAAAAAAAACTAATATATTTTTTAAATTAATTATTTAGACTTGAAAAGTTATAAATTATATATATTGTTGTTTTAAATAAAATTATTACTTACAAAAAGTAGCCACTTAGTTGAGGTGAAAACAACCCAAAATAAAGTATTTGCTATAAAAGTGTTTCTTTTTATTCTTTCACAATAGCCAGGAGAAACACCTTCAGGGTATTATAAGAGCAAAAACTACTAACATTAACAACAAGGAAGACTGCCATTTTTCAGCTCAAAATATTCTTCAAATAATATTCTGAACATGAAAAATATTTATGCCATAAAACAAATTAACTTTTTTTTTTTAAAATTAACAATTATTTTCAAAATGGTGTTTTTCACTGTGGAAGAGAAATTCCAATTGCGGAAATTCAGCACCCTAAAATCTATAGAGACTTTCTTTTGCGGACAGATATACTCACACAAACTGGGCAAGTCTCCAATTAATCTATTAACCGTGTCTTTAGAATGAGTGAGGAAAATCATAATACAGTAGACAAATCTAACACATGCACAGAAGGTATACAGACAGTTACATTGCCAGGATTTGAGCTCTGTCTCTTATATTTGTACCACAAAATGTTTCCTGTTCCTTGTGTTGCATTTTGTTTTATAAAAATGTCTCACAATATGGGGAAGCACACTCATTACATGGCTAGTACTACTGCCTCATGGAGGATCCACTGCCCCTGATTTAAATCCCATGCTCAGTCATTGCCCATTTGGAGTTTACATGATCTCTAATATCTGCTTAGTTTTCACTCTGAGTTCTCTGGCTTTCCCTAAGATTCTTAATGACATACAGGGTAGTTTAACTGTAAAATTCAAAATTGGTCTGGTGTGGGTGTGAGAGTTTGCCCTGCAGTGAGCTGCTTTGTCCCTTTTACCTGATGCTCCTAGGACAGGCCCCATGCACCCTACCACCTACATTCAATTTAGCACATTTAACAGTGTTATGTTCTGTTCTTATATACAAATATTGTATGGTGTCTCATATAATATAAAGGCAAATGTTACCAAAAAAGAACAACTTAAGTTCACGCGTACACAGTTCAAAGAAATTATAAAATACAAATTTCCTAGTGTCTAATACCAATAAGACAACACCAAAAGGCAAAAAAATAAAGAATACAACACTTTGTATTTATAAAGATTAATATACTGTATACAGGGTGAGTCAAAATTACGTTAACATTTGAATGGCGGAAACAATTTATTCAAAAAACATACTTCATTTGTGCAAGATGATTTACGGGAATGTCTCAACCTGTTCGCCATCATGTTCAACACATGTACCATATGTGGCACATAAACTGTCCACAAAAATTGTATATAAGTATATACATAGCAATACCATTAGTGTTAACATAATTATGACTCACCCTGTATTTATAGATTCAGATGCATACCTAAATAATTAAATGCATTTGACCTATTATTTTATTAGAGTCCATATTATGTGTGGTTTTTTTTTTTCTGGTTGTCACTATTAAAATAAAAAAAATAGAAAATGTCCTGTAAATGATGATATGTCACTAAAAAAGAAAACGATCTGTGATCATCCATGGCGTGTCCTTGAATATCCAACGAATGAGGGAGATTGGATTGTCTGTAACAAATACTTAAATGATGGCACAGACCCCTTGGCATTTCCTGAGGACTATAGAATTGCAAAAACCAACTTTCTAAGCAATTAGTTGAAGGCATAAATTGCAAAGTCAACTTGACACAGCAATTACCTGATCAGTGTGAAAACCGTTTGCATCAATTTGTTTTTTCCTGGTAAGTGAATCTCTGCAAAATGCACTTATCCAAAGCTGCATCAGTGACACTAGATAATGCAATTGACATGCACTCATGTGTGAATAACAGCACCACAAAGCTAGTTAGAGACTGAATATGTAAAGTACAAATCATTCTGTAGCATCAAAATACATAGGTCACTCCTTTTAAATGACAATGACATGTACGACCAGTCGTATGGTCCAATCTGATATTCTGATGAGGGCAAAATCCTTTAGGAGGAGGGACATTGGAGCATTGCACCAGTGGCAGAAGCAGCATCTTTCTTTTTGGTTGCTAAATGCACAATATGTTTGCATATTTACTGTATATTCTTGTAATTCAGAAGTATATTCTTGAATATTATTTTCAATTGCAGCCAAAAGCTGCTGAATGCTTATTTGTTTTAAGTGTTTCAAGTATGACATTCAGAAACTTTACATTTAAATGTGAATAATGCCATTAACATTTGATTACACAATGCACTAATTCGGAACCATAATGTACTCGGGCATCAGTATACTATAGAATAGATTCCTTGCAGTCCTTCTAGCTTTCTTACAGTTTTCCTCAAATTCTCAAACACATTTAACTGAATGTACCCTCATTTCCTCAAAAGTTTAAACACAATATCATAACATCTCACTCATCTGTTCAAATCCCTGACTTCCAGCCCAAAAGTAAACTGTCATATCAAAGTAATTCACTCTTCCACTTAAAGCAAACATTTCACTCGGATGACACACATGAGGAAGCAAAAATGATCACACACTAAATGACCACAAGACACAACCCAGATCAATTCAGGACACTACTCCAACAACTTGAGACTGCCAGGAGCCATAAACTGCATACTTATCAAGGTTCTGACTGATAGCACTCAACATGCAATAATGAAAAGCGTACAGGTACACCATATGCAACACCAAGTTTCATTTTTTGTTTCTTTTTCAAATGGACTACTACTCAAAATGATACTGCAGTAGACAAAACCGATGCAAAAAACAGTTCTGTAAATTTTGTAATAATACAAAATCAAAGCAAAGTAAAACAAAACTTCATAAATGGCAAAAACAACTGTATAAAATGAATAACCTGTCAATTTAGTGTATTTGACAAACATCATCCATCAATTTCATGCATCTTAACCAGGTTTATCCCCACAAGTTTATTCCATGACCCTCAGAAGATTCCCTCTGTCATAGGGATTCCTGTCACATACCTTCTTCCGCCATGCTGGGAAGAATTTTTCTATGCTGTGGAGAAATAGGGAATATGCTGGCAAGAACTGGAAAACCTGGGATGACCACCAAACCAATTACATATGGCTACAGCGCTAAGAATACTGACACAATCTCAAATCACAACATATTGTGACAACTCTGACCATCCAGCCTCATTTTGTTCACTTTGTTCAACATGCTTATGAAAGTGATCTAGGAAACTCAACTGACGTGCTGTGTTGTAGGGGCCCACACTGGCATGGCAGTGGAGAACCCCATTTTCACTTATGACCGCACAGGTTGTCACATTGCCTTACCGCTGCCCAGGGACTTCCACAATGGTACGCTGTCTAATAACACAACATTCCCTTCTGCTTCTTTTACTTAGGTTAAATCCAGCCTCGTCAATAAAGGTGCACTCATGTGAGGTGTCGCTGTCATCAAGCTCAAAATTTCTCTACAATCAAAGGACAGAGATAAAAGTACTTTCAGTTGTGCACATTCTGCAGTAATAATCTAAACACTATGTACACTACAATGACGGGTGGTGAGGTTCATGGCTGGTGAGGAACGGACTCCTTCAGAGTCAGAGTTAGAAATATATGAACCCAGAAGAGTAACTTATTCACTATTCAACTGGCATCATGCACACTGACTACTGGTTATGTTTCATATCTAATCAGAATTCTTTACACAAACATAGGTAAGACACATATTTGGCTAAGAAAGAACATTACATTTATAGCGGCAAGAGAGAGACAGAGTGGAGAGAGCGCATTTGTTCTGCACACTCCATGTGTTCTAAATTTGAAATATTAATTGAAATATTTAGTTGTTTTAAAAAGCTTTTCATTATGATGCTCTAATCAATTTTAATACAGACTGTCCAACAAAAGGATAAAAAGAAAGAATATTTTATTTAAGGTCAAAGTTTAGTTTTTAAATATTGGATTGTTTTTTTTTCTTAGTCTGATCCCATTTTTTATAAAACTGAAAACCGTTTATGGTCTTACTTTTATTTGTAAATGAAGTCCATGCGCCTATCCTTCTCCACGAAAATCTCCCTCACTTTCTTATAAAAGTCTTCCTTATTTTCCTTTAATTTTTAAAGTCTTAATCTTAAATTTTGGCAGTCAGTCAGAACAAAAAAATAAAACAAAGGACCGTTGCAGTGCACTTGACTTTCTGATATCGCTAACTTATTGGCGCCTCCACGTAGAAGAACAGCAGCAATAAGCACCCATTGGGCTCACATGCGCCCCCTTCAGGGCGGCATGGTACTGTCTGCTTCACCTTGTGGCTTTTCACTGGGGTTAAATGTCCGATCAGCAAGACTAAATATGTCACACACATTCATTAAAGATATTAGCCAGACTGTGGAAAGTCAAGGTGTATAATAAACGTGTCTGCAAACGTTATATTGGCGACATACAGAGAGACAGCAACAGGCATGCACCAATTACATGCATCAACCCAGCATGTGAGGGATAGTGCAGTCTGAGGTGAGGCTCAGCTCATCGCTGCCACACTTCAAGTTTCTCCCCTGTATTTGAACAGGAAATGCACAAATTCAGCAATTTTGACTATAACGATGATCAAAATTATTGGAATCATACAGAAAACAAATTTATAGCACAGACCAGTGGCTAAATTTATTTTATGTTATCATTATTATTTTTTTTTTACATTTCATAATGACAGGTGAGGCTCTGACCACACGACCCTGGTACACTATATACACAAAATCACAAACGTATTGAGCTTTTTACTGTATCATGATCTGGTACTACATACTGTATGAGGCTGCATTGCATTTACCTGTACAAACTACAGGCGGTGGGTCTTGATTCGATCTGAATTCCTTTAACTGCTTCATGTACAGTTTGTTACGATGTAGAATGAGGTCAATAGAAAAAATGCAGATTTTGATTTATTTGATGATCTTTTATAATTCACACACACACAAAAAAACTCTTGGCCATGACCATATTCACTTTCGCCTCTTCTTGTGCATCTGGCAAGAGTCGTTGTCTGCTTCTACAAAAGAAAAAAAACACAATGCATCTTTGAAAGTTGTGTTCAAAGTATAATGTAGAACAAACACAGTGAAAGCTCTATGTACAGTGTATTTTTACGTAGGCTCTATCCAATACTAGCAATATGAACATTTTACTGCAATCAAGAAATCTGCAGCTCCAAGTACAGAAGTGCTTTGACTGTTCTCAGTTCTGAAGGTACACATTATGGAAGCAACTGTGTAGTGAGTAAGATTCGGATCCAGTTGTGTCCTAGCTTCTCTCATTGTCAATCCATGGGCAAGCACATTGTGAGTCACAGTAGCACGAATATCATGAAAATCATCTGATATTACAGTTCCAGCTCCCTATCTATTTACCAAGATTAGGTTTATCAAAAACAACCACAATAAACACACATTGCTATACATTTTATGCAGCCAATAGTTTAGCATTGAGTGTGAAGCATTTTGTAGTGTGTACTAAAGGAGCTCAAGTTGTGATAACTTGTGCTCATTAGAGAGTGGTAGTGTTTTATGATTGCTTGTATGGTAAGAAGTGTGTCTCATCAATGGGATTTGCATTTGAAGATCTGCTTAAACGGTGCAACCAATCTGCAATATGACAGTAACAACGGAAAAGAATTTGTAATTCTGGGAATAGTGACATAATTTTAAGGACTCCATTAAAGCAAACAGCTATCTCTCCGACTGTTTAACATTTAGTGTTTAGGCAATTGACCTAAACTGTACTGGACGCAAATGTGTTTTGATAATATGAAGTGTTTACCATATGCCAAACATGGTTTTTAGTCTAATAGCCAATAGCTCAATTGTGGTCTTATCAGACCACAGGACTTTCTTCCAGGTGGCTTATGAGTCTCCCATTCACCTTTTAGCAAGCTTGAGCTGAGATGTCATGTGTGCTTTTTTTTTTTCCTCTTTGTCATTTTCCAATAAAGCTGTGATTGGTGAAGCACTCGGACAATGGTTGTCTGCACAGTCTCTTCTGCCCTCACTACACGTTTATGTATGTAGTTAAGCAGCATGCTAAACACTGCTTCAACAAACAGAGGCACTGGCCACCATGGTCACTGGATGTGACACAACCAGAATTCTTCCTTTGGGGTATGCTCAAAGGAAAAGTCTATCAGAACAAGTCTCACATTGTGAAAGATTTGAAGGAAAACATCCAACATGAAATTGCTGCTATTCACCTGGAGATGCTTGCCAATACGTTCAGGAACATGAAGCGCCAAATCGAAATATGTCTGACAGAAAACAGAAACCAATTCCAGCATCCCATGTAATGCAATCGATTACACATATGTCAAGGTACATAGAGTATTTTTTGGTTCAGATTGCTTCATCCTAACGGGAGTTACAACAGAATATTCAGGGCCTCTTTTGAGTGAATCTTCCTGTATATTTAAATACATACATTCATGCATAAACAAGCACACACATATGTCAGAAATGCTGTGGATAAAAATATTTCTGAGTCTAGTAGTGTGAGACCTAAAAAATCTAAATCAATAACCAGAACAGAAGAGAGAGAAAAGTGACTATGCAAGATGGCTGAGGTCTTTAATAATACTGTTTGCCTTTGTATAGTAACATATTTTATATATGCCTTGGACGGGTAGGGGCTGTGCACCTGTAATATTCAATGTCAATTTCAGCATTCTCTGTAGCACTTTGTAATCCCATGTTGAACTGGGGCCATAATATGATTTATGCAGGCTGTGAGTATGCACCTCAGCATGCACCTTCAGAAGCTGGGGATACAGATGGAGCTATCCACACTTTCCTCAGACACTGAAGGAAGTGGAGGTATTGCAAATTGTTCTTGACAATAGCTGAGAAGTGTTTTGCCCATTTCAGGGCTTTGTGATTTCAATCTGACCCTCTTCAGAGCATCCTTGCTCTAGGCAAGAATCTGATGTACCTGCTGAAGTCTAAGACAAGCCTGTTGATTTTTCTGACATTAAGGAAGAGACTGTTGTTCTGGCACCACTGGCCCAGAAGTTAAATCTCTTCATTTTAAGCTGTCTCGTCATGGTTCATGGTCAATTCAGTTACAATAAAGTTATTTCACATAGTGATATTTACTTAGAAACAGGCTCAGGCAACTTGCACAAGTTACCAGCTATAATACTATGACAGAAATAAAGAAATCAAGCAGTATTAGCCTACAATAGTGGAATCATCAGCATTTAATGCTGGAGTTGAATCTCTGTTTGGTCACACAGTCAAAGCTGAACAAGCAGTACAGTAGTACTCAACATATCCTCCTGTGGTGTACCTGTGTTGAGATTAAGCAGAGAGGAAATGATGAAGCCAATCCACACATGCTGTGGTCTGCCAGTTAGGAAGTCCATAACCCAGTTGCAGAAGGGAACACTTAGTCCCAATTTTATTAGAATGAGTATCAGCTTTTATGATGTGACCAGCTGTGATGCTGAATTTGTCCAAACTACAGCAATAACAATATTTATTTCTACAGTACATTTTCATACAAAGGATGCAACTCAAAGTGCTTTACAAGAAGTCAAAGAAGTAGTTACATGCAGAGAAAAACAAATTAAAATTTGATAAGATTAATATTGCAAACATAGTATATACTAGCCTGAACTTTACAACCCTGGCATTTCTTGAATTGCATATTTAATTTATGCATATTGTTATTATTATTTTCTTGTTTAATTGTTATTCTGCCTTAGTATAAATATGAACAACTTCTAAAATTAGTAAAAATTATTCAAGGCCCCCAATGTAGCTGTCATGTATGTCCTTTTTAATTAGGCCTATTATTAATGTTTTAAAGCTGGTATTTTGTTTTAAAATGGAACTACCATCAATTAATTAATCTGCCCTTTGTGTTATACTGTTATATTTATATATTATTTGCGTTTACATATTTTGTAAATAAAATATATTTCATTTCTAAAATAACAAGTCAAATTTATTTCAATTTACCTAATATCAGTAGTAAACTGCTAGTTTTCTTTCATTTATTAAAAAAGGGGGGAGGGAGGAAATGGGTCATTATCAGCTTTGCCTAGGGAAGCAAAAATGCTACTGCTGGTCCTGGTGCCATCATCATTTTCTTCCATTCAATGCTAATTTCACTTCCATGGCCACTGGAATCTTTCCTAACTTGGTGCAACATTCAAGAAAAAAAATGCTGATAAATGGAGAAGACAGTTTCAAGACAGACATGAGGCAGAGTATATAATTGTGAAGAACAGAGAGGTACCTGTTTGTCTTGTTTGTAAAGAAAATGTGGCAGAAGTTGTTTGTTGACATATTGTTGACAGCCCACATCAGGTATCCATCCATCCATCCATTTTCCAACCCGCTGAATCCGAACACAGGGTCACGGGGGTCTGCTGGAGCCAATCCCAGCCAACACAGGGCACAAGGCAGGGAACCAATCCAGGGCAGGGTGCCAACCCACCGCAGGACACACACAAACACACCCACACACCAAGCACACACTAGGGCCGATTTAGAATCGCCAATCCACCTAACCTGCATGTCTTTGGACTGTGGGAGGAAACCGGAGCGCCCGGAGGAAACCCACGCAGACACGGGGAGAACATGCAAACTCCACGCAGGGAGGACCCGGGAAGCGAACCCGGGTCCCCAGGTCTCCCAACTGCGAGGCAGCAGCGCTACCCACTGCGCCACCGTGCCGCCCCACATCAGGTATATGAAGTGTTATTTTTGGCCCTCAATAAAATTATGTTTGACACCCCTGACTTATGAGGTTGGAGTGCTTTTTAATTGATCAAGGAATATAAGGCTATGGAACCCTCAAGTGGCTACTTGAGTTCTTGTGCCCCTTAGCCTTTAGTTGCCTTTGAAGAGCCAAGTCCACAAGACAGCTCCTCAGATGCATTACCTTTATGTGCCCTCAAGCGGCCAGAGTGTGCAGTCATGTCAGCTGTTTCCTCCCTAGTTTTGCTCTTTTTATAAAAGAGGCCTGGTATGTGTTGGGTCACATGCAGGATTTCACCTATGTCATATCTCTCTCCCTCCCATACAGTTGCCTCTGCCTATTGTTCATTTATGGTACAGAGCACATGTAAGAGGTATACTGCAGGCAAAGTGTATGCCTCTCTCTCTCTCTCTCTTTCTCTTTTTCTTTTCCTCCCTTCCTTAAACTGGGCCTTTCCCCAACATTGTGCAGTCCTATCAGTGCCTTTGACCAAGGAAATTTCTTGCCAGAGTGGCAGCCTCTCACAATATATAAGCAATTTACATTTTATTTTGTGTCCCTTAAGTTTAAGTTATGTATTTTAATGTGTTTTTGTTTTTATCATGGTGCTGGAGAATGGCAACATATTGCATGTTTGTCAAACATGCAAGTAGGAATTTCATTGTACTCATTACATGTGAAAAAAACTGCTGCAATTCTAAAACAACTTAACACAATAAAGCACTTGAACTAAGTTGTGCATATCAGCAAAAGTTTAGCAATCTATTTTCTGAAGCTATCCATCCTCCATCCATTTCTTTAATGCACCTAATTCAGTTTAGAGTAAAATGAAGATGTAGTTTGTTCTTGCAGCATAGAATTAAAGACTCAAAACCAACCATAAATGGAGCAGTAAAGAAAGAAAACATACCTATTTAAATAGTTATATTTTGAGTTACAAGAATTTCACTTTCAATTTAAAATCTGGAATAAAAAAAGTCTGTTTCGCTTTTTTTTATATATCTCCAATGCTAATGGTTTCTGAACTCTTTAAGGACCCCCCTTTTTTTAAACGGGACGACACGCCGAAGCGTGCTGCCCCGTCTGTGGAGGAGAGCTTGTCTGTCGCCAAGGTAACTGCAGGTTCACAGCCCAGCAGCAACTACGAGCCGATCGACATCGCGCTATAAGTTTCTGTTGCCGATGGATGATACAAGGAACATTATAAATTCAGGGAACAGTATAACTTGGCCCCGATTATGACCGTTTGTTGTGTCTGTGTATAGGAGAATAGTAGCTCCCTCTGCAATAAATAACCCTGCTGTTCCTGTTTCAAGTTGAATAAAACTGGTTTTGCTAAAATACTGAGACTCTGCCTCCTGTTTTGAGGTGCATGATTGTCACTCAATATATAAACACAAATACATTTTATATTTCTAAAATCAATATGGAAACAAAAATTTGTTAAAATCTCAAAAATGTTACAAGCCTGAATATGTCAACAGATTAATGTTAATTAAAAACAAAGTAAAAAAAAAAATCGGTTAATGAAAAACATTGTTAATCAAATTTCTAAAAGATTTTTGAAGATAAAACTATTTGAAGAGATCAGAAAGTACACTAAAAGAGCTGTTCCTGTCTCTTTAAATTCAGGCAAGCCCAAAGCAAGCTAGTTATAAGCCCCGCCTAGTGGGCTGGCAAGCTTTTTAAAAACAAGAACAAGCTGTGCTACCCAGCCAGTTGTCTTGCTTCACCGGCTGCTTCTAGAGTGAATGCCTGCAACTGATGAAAGAAACTGCAGCCCTTTCAGTGACAGAGATGATCAGTTTGCTACAGATGGATTTAACAGCATACCTAGTTTACAGATATGGATTCAGACTGAACTGAGGCTGAGAGAAAAGTACAATTTCAGAAAGAAGATGCATGAGACTGGACATTTGTTCCTTAATATTTAATATGTAAACTTTTCAAAATGTGCACTTCTTGTGTTGCTTTGCATTGAAAAAGCAACCATCTCAAGTACACAGAAAATGAAGATAGCTGTTGATCTAGAAAACTGGAGGATATTGTTCAACTTTAAAGCTGGTTTTCAAGCCTGACTTTCAGCTTTCTGGAAAAAGTACAGAGTTCATCTAAGCCGCACGAAATGCTTATTTATCTATTTATGTTTGTATTAATTCTTAACTGTACCAGATGATCAAATCCAAAGAGAGAAAGCTCAACATTTGAAACTGTTGTTTTTTTTTAACCAACAGTAAGAAATATGAACAGCACAGCAAAACTTCAAAATGTCACATTAGCCATGAATGGCTCAGACATCAGCTTGGCCAATGACTTTTCTGTGATATTAAAAATTATTGGGATGATAGCCATCATCCTTATTATTGTCATTGGAAACCTGCTTGTTATCATTGCCATCACCAGGACTCCTCGACTTCAAACTATGACAAACATTTTCATCACTTCTCTGGCATGTGCTGACCTAATCATGGGACTACTGGTGGTGCCGCTTGGGGCTACTATTGTGGTAACAGGCCATTGGCAATTAGACACCAAGTCCTGTGAACTTTGGACATCAGTTGATGTCCTTTGTGTGACAGCTAGCATTGAAACTTTGTGTGTAATAGCTGTGGACAGGTACATTGCAATCACTTCCCCCTTGAGGTACAAGACGCTTTTGAATAAAATGCGAGCACGGATAGTGGTGTGCATCATATGGGCTGTATCTGCTTTTATCTCATTTCTCCCCATTATGAATCATTACTCGAAGGACATGTATGACCCGGAAGCACTGAGTTGCTATAATAACACACAGTGCTGTGACTTTATAACTAACAAACCCTACGCTATTGCCTCATCTGTTGTCTCTTTCTATGTACCGCTGCTAATAATGATCTTTGTTTATTCAAGGGTATTTGTCATTGCCAGCAAACAAGTGCACCTTATTGAACGAAGTCGTATACGCTTTCATGAGAGTGGGGAACCCCCCTCACCATCTAACATAAACCCCAACAACATACAGGGGAGCTCTGGCTCAATCTCACTGACAGCAGGGACTCGTAGGAAGAACTCCAAGAGACGACCTTCCCGTCTGGCTGCCATTAAAGAGCACAAAGCTCTCAAGACTCTTGGTATAATTATGGGCATTTTTACTTTATGCTGGCTGCCATTCTTTGTTGCTAACATCATACAAGTATTCAATAGGGAAATACCAGAAAAGAAAATTTTTCTTCTACTGAATTGGTTGGGCTACATCAATTCTGGCTTAAACCCCATAATCTATTGTCGGAGCCCAGATTTCCGCAAAGCATTTAAGAAACTGTTGGGTTGTCCATGGATTAATGGAACAGTGCTTCATGTCTTTTCCAAGGAGATGAGGGCACGATGCTCATGCCTACAAGAGACAGATATTAAAGGACAAGTTGGAAGAACATGCGATAGTGAAAATGGAAACCACAGTTTAAAGACATCATGTGAAATGCAAATATCGAAGACAAAAGAGGATGGTGAGGAGAGTTTGGCAAGTAGCAGGAGTAGCAGCCGCAGCGATGGTGCCTCATCTGGTCCATCATATGTTAATGGGAACATAAGTGTCAGAACCTTCACAGTGCCAGAGGGAGAAATGTAAGCTTTGTTTTTGTTATAATTTTAAACTCATTATCACAAAAATTGTATTATTATGCCATGTACAGGATAGCACTTTACCAATTAAAGCAGCACACAGCTATGTTTCAATTACAATTAATACCTGCAACAACAGGTAGAATAGCATCAGAGCTAATAAGTATGCCAATTATTTTAATGGGACATAAGAAATAGACAATTATGTGAAAGTTAAATATAGAACACTGCACAAATGGTCTACTTTTGACTCAAATAGAGAGAATACTAATAATATGTTCTATTTCTGACTGAAACAGAGAATCCACAACTGACCAATAGGGTGTTCATTTGGACAGGAGGCAAAGTGAGTTTTAAAATGTCTATTTTTCTCAATATCACCATAAACAAAAGAAAAGAAAGGAATTCTATGTATTAGATATTTAAAATCCAACTTTATTATGGAAAAAACAAATGGCTGTGCATGCAAAGTGTGTCTGTGTGGGAAGTGACAGGATGCCTATCTCAATGGTGCTGCTACATGTCAGGACCGCTGCTCAAACAGATAAGCATTTATCACATTGAAACTGGCCTTGCTTAGTGGCCTCAAACTGCCTAACACCCCCCCAAGGCTTAACAAAATCTGCTCGAACTCACCTACACAGTTAGAAAAATGTAACAATCACCCTGTTATGTAAGGTTTAACAAGAAACTTGGACAGATGTTTAAAAAAACAGGAATTTAAACTATTTTTAGAATTTACTGAAAGACTCAACAGATACTATGTTACATTTTTATGGAATTATGATCTGGAAATATTTAAACCATTGGCATTGGGGCTTATACGAGAATATGAAATAAATAAACAAAACGGATAGATGATTGCACTATAAATATATACTGTAGAACACATAATAATACAACCAACTTTTTAAAATATTGAACTAAATAGAAAATCAAGTTGAAGGTGCTCAGTTATGAAAATAACTTCACCCCTTTTTCTGCTTAAGTTACACAACAAATAATGCATTCCACATGTCCAGCAACATAAAAATGCCTAATACATCTTGTTTCTAACTTTAAAATGAAACTACATACATTCTACAAGTTAGAAAAAACGAATGAATAATTTACATACAGTACATAGATTCATCATATTTTATAACATTAGATTTTAATAAAGTAAGAAGCAATAATAAAATGTGTGTATGTCTATGAAAATACAACTCTTTAAATTTTCAAAAGATAAAGTGGTTTAACACATTAGTTTAATCTGGTGAAGGTTTCATATTAGACCGAAATTAATTTCATATAAAATTATAGACAAGTATCCCTCATTTTAGTAGTGCATGCTTTTGTGCCCCTTAAAATGAACTTGCATATTTCACTAAAATCAACTTTTGCCAATGATAACATTAAACTGCACAGACAGCATTTTAGTTTGCTTTTGTTGCAGAAAACAAGTTTCTTGTCTATGACAAAGAAAAAAAAATTGGTGTACAGTATATTAAAACAAAAAACAACTTTGTTTTCCCCTTTAACTGCACATTTTTATTAGGAATATTCATTAAAGTTTACACAACATTGCAAGACAGTATAAATAAGAAAACAAAAATTTCTAAGATAAAATACAATTGTGGTTTGCCTCTTTTTTGTTTTTTGCCTCTTATTTTACAAAAAACGTGCATGATTTCCTCCAGAAATGTTGTACATGTGGAATACTTAAACAAATGGGTGGTTGAAACTATATTTATTATATTATGAATAGGAACACTACATTAATATGTGCATGATATTTTTACATTACTGTATATTCTTTCATGACATGAAGAAAATTATTTCCAAAAGAGAAAATTGCCCTCATGTGCTGCCACTTAATGGTCACAAACAGTTTTAAATGTGCATATTGTAGCAGCCATGCCTCTCTCGTGTATACTGCAAAAGAGCAATCACAGCCAAAAAACAAAAACAAGATACATATGGCCCGCAAACCAAAACAGAGGAAAGATTAAACTAAAAGTATATATGCAAAGGCATGAAAAGGATATTAGCAAATTAAATTATCCTGTTTGGCCTGCATACCTCCAAATTTCCGCAAATTCACTAGCAGTACATATACATTCTACATACATAGAGTTTACAGACTTCCTGTAATAATTAGTATTTTTATACTGCTTAAAGAGGAAAGCTTGACTCCGGTCATGAGCCATTATAAAATCTCTGTGGCTACTGTTAACTACTGTCTTCAGGTGCTGGCAACTTTCTAAAAATGTCTAGCCATAAAAATAATCTGTTATTATTAAACATTGGCAGTGTTTGAATATTCCCATGTTTGAATCTGTCAGAAATACACATATAGTGTGGAAGGCAATACAAAAACACTTTTAATTATTGCTGTTTCAAAAAGCTGTAAATTATTGTTTTATTATATTCCCTGGTGTGCAAATCAACCTTGACTTGAGTAAATACAATAAAACTGCAATAGAGTATTCATACAATAAAGTGATTAACAAGGAGCTCAAGTAGGTAGGTCACCACTACATTACAAGTTACCTGAAATGAGAAACGTCTGTTATGATTTTCCTGCTGTTCAGATCTTCACTAATCTTACAATGCTATTCTTGTGAAACAACCATATTAATACAGTGATATTCTCTTTAATGGGTTGTAGTGTAATTCCTTTGTAAGATTAGTTTATCTGTATTTTCTTGCTGTTACAGTTTTCTTTAAAAATACTGTTTAGTCATACTGTAATTAAACAACCTGTTATTAAACTAATGAAAAACACAAGGTACAAAAAAAACTATTTAGGCGTTTTGTTTCAGGAGAAAGTGGTGACATCCTCACAATAGAAAGCTTTTAAGATTTCACATCAGTTAGCATTTGTGGCATCAGCAAGCAGTGTCAATTTGTTGTCAGTTTTAAAGGATTCATGTTTAGGGGAAAGACATTAAGATATCGTGTTACATACAAGCATTAATTATTCTACTTATTCTACCTCATGTTATACATTTTTGTGTAAACTAGTGTGGGCACCACAGGATGTTTTAAGTGCCATACATTTCCTGCACTTCCAAAACTGGGTGTGAAAATTACTTTCTCAGTTGATGCTGGGATGTTACATTAACAGTATATCATAAGCTGCAATAGTACACGAAGCAGGGGTGTCAAACTGAGATCTTGGAAAGCTGCCTTTTTTCTTCTAGCTACTTTCTCAATCAGTAATCAATTAGTGCTACTAATGGAAGCTACTTCTTTCACATTACAATGACATGTACAACAGATCAACCAATGAGCAGGTAACTCAGGTGTCTTAAACGCAGAACAACAACATTTTTACTCTATAAACAATTTCCCAATTAGAAGCCAATTCTTGCTGTTCATGAAACATACAAATTAATTCTAAGACTTGTTAGGGTTCTGATTCTGTCACAACAGACATTTCCAGAACTGCTGATATTCTTTTTTTATGGGGCATAGTGAAAATGTTTTGTGAGCCAGAGCAGATTAATATTTCTTAAGCTTTTACTTTGCTCTTTTCAATAATTATTTTGAAATTGACATTGTACAATGGAAATTAAGGAATCTGAATTTTATAAAGCAAGTCAACTTAAAATTAAGGCAAAAGAGGTATGTTGCATTAGCAGCAGTAATTGGTTACTAAATAAAAACATGCAGCCACTGTGGCCCTCCAAGACTTGGTCACACCTGACAGAATGAATAAGCACACAGCAACAGCAAATTGTTGTACAGTTTAAATGTTTTAAATATCTTTTAAGAATATTTTGCTGAATTTTTATATGAGGAAAGATGTTTTCATATTTGCAAGAATTTGGGCAGCATGCACCATATCCTCAAAATAATTTTGGGAATAATATTCTAACAATTAGAAAGGTAAAATTTGACCAGTTCCATACATACTGAGAAACAAGTCACTGATTATTATTATAATAATGCAGATCACAAGATTACAACACTCTAAATAGGCCCAGTGTTGAGTAAGTAAAAAAGTACAGTATATGGATGAGGGACTGGTGACCCATCCAGGGTTGGTTACTGCCTTGCACTCAATGCTGCCAGGATTGGCTATGGCTTCTACAATCCTGAAATGAATAAAAGGGTGTGAAAATGGATAGGTGGTTAGATTTATGCATAATAAAATAAATTTTTAAATATTTAAAACTTTACAACAGCCCCTCCAGAAGGGCATAATTCGTTACAGCATGCTCCATCTAGCAAAATACTCAAATCCCATTAGTTCTGAAGCATTGAACCCACTTTTTAGAAAAGGAAGAACTAGTATTAGAGTAACAACATAGCCTGAACACATACAGTATATATGACTGGATTTTCTTCATAGAATGCAATATGAAGCATATTCCACTAAGCCAAACATGCTTAGAAATGAAGTGGACTATACACTACCGGTCAAAAGTTTTAGAACACCTCTGTTTTACTTCAAATTTAATCAGCTGAAATGCAATGAATGACCTAAAATGGCAAAAATGTAAGCTGTAAACTGCCAGAACTTTGCATTTAAAGTTTAGGTTAACAAAAACGGGAAAAAAAAGGGAAATATCAGAGTATTACAAATGGGCCTTCTTCAGGGAACAACTAATTGGATACAACCTACAGCTGTTCTGCAGCAATTATAGTAAATTAAAGTAATCAAAATGATTAAAGTAAATTAAGCCTTGCAAGTTGATGCAAACAATTTTCACATGTGTCCCAGCTTCTTTTGATTACTTAAAAACTGTCTGAGTGTCTTAAAGCTGAGTTGAAGCAGACTATGTTACTACACCCTCTGAATTACTATTTGAACAATATCCCAGTGATAATGGCAAGAAAACAGCAAATAACAAATGAAATGAGACCCTTAGAAATTTAGGCCTTTCATTAAGAGAAACTGCAAAATAAAAGAATGAATAAATAAATAATGGGCGGCACGGTGGTGCAGCGCTAATGGGTAGCGCTGCTGCCTCACAGTTGGGTGATCTGGGGACCTGGGTTCGCTTCCCGGGTCCTCCCTGCGTGGAGTTTGAATGTTCTCCCCGTGTCTGCGTGGGTTTCTTCCGGGCGCTCCGGTTTCCTCCCACAGTCCAAAGACATACAGGTTAGGTGGATTGGTGATTCTAGTGTGTGCTTGGTGTGTGGGTGTGTTTGTGTGTGTCCTGCGGTGGGTTGGCACCCTGCCCGGGATTGGTTCCTGCCTTGTGCCCTGTGTTGGCTGGGATTGGCTCCAGCAGACCCCCGTGACCCTGTGTTCAGATTCAGCGGGTTGGAAAATGGATGGATGGATAAATAAATAATATCAAACTGTCAGTGAGTACAATGGTATCCTACGCAATCCAAAGACAATTGGAAACTGGAAGAAACTCTGATAGGAAGAGATCTGGCAGACCCAAAGTCACAACCCGATCAGAAGACAAGTTTTTGAGAGTCATTAGCTTGTGTGATAGGCATCTCACAGTACAACAGCTTCAAGCACAGCTCAACAGTGCTCAAAAAAGCAAGTCTCTGTTTCTATTGTGAAGATGAGACTTTATGTGCAGGTTTCACACAGTGAGGGGCAGTAAGAAAGCCATTCCTTAAAGGACAAAATAGGGCCTTGAAATACCAGCTATGCACTACTGCAGACTGGACAAAGTCTCCTCTCCTATTGACTGAATTTGAAGCATTGGGGTGGCCATTTGATCTTGAAAACTCCTCTAATTTTCAAACTATTTAACTGTATCTTCCATTGTATATGTGCACAATGTTTGAATTTAGGTGCCTTTTTATTTACGTTTAGTGAAAGTTCTCTGCCATTCGCTGACAAAGGACTGTCTTTGATTGACTGTCAATTGTGGCCAATGAAATCCATTGAATAAGTCATTGACAAATGATGAGGCTTTGGTATTCGCTGTCAGTTCTAGAAGGGAAAGCTGACTGAAAGATGAAATGACCAATAAAATCTACACATTTGGGTGCCAGCAGCAAAGGGTACTTGCACATGTACACAAATCAATGCTTGTTACAGTACAAATTTACTACTGAGTGATTCTAAATAATATTTAATAAATATACCACCAACTGCTTGCTTACATGTACATTGCACACAAAGACAAGTATGTTTAAAATCAACCTTAAAAAATACAAAAAACTATTTAGTTTTCATATTTATTTGCTCTTTTTCTTTCGGTTCTGGTTTCTTGAAAATGACATAATTATTTTTTTTGTTAACTAGTTTTAGTTAATGGGAATAACACTGGCCTAAATGAAGCTTCATCAGTCTTGATGATACATTCTTCCTTAAAGAACAAAAAGATAATAATGAATAAATAGTAAATGATAAATAATAAATTAATGCGTCAGGTAAAGACCCATTTAACTGGACAATAAAATCACAACCAAAAAATCTGAGAACAAATGACATAACCACTAATGAAAGTGATCTTACTTTTTATCAGAACCATATGGAAGTATCTTTCTCAAAGTCACTGTCAAAAGAAATGTGCAATACGAGTACAACCTGATGCATTTCTATGTGCTAGCCTGGTTCAGAACTGAAAATAAAATAGTGGTTCAAACAAACAAAAATCTGTTATTCAAACAAAACATACAAGGTGAGATGAAAAAATTGAGAAGTCAGATGCATAAAAACCCCCTGTTCATTGGATAAGATATACAAGAATATTGTCTGTGTTAAAACAAACCTTGTCTGCAAACAAACAATAGTTCCTCTCACATACCATTAATTTTCTATGTCTCCTAATATTTGATTATACTAGCAATTCAATTCTCTAATAAACAGTTCTTCTGGTTATGACTTTTTGTTTTGTACCTCGAGGCTACCCACATATGCACCTTTGTTGTCCTTATTCTACCATATCAAATTTAGTCACTTTTCTTCACTAGAACAACTTTATAGCTTTGAGTACATGGCTGATAGCATGCAACTTTCCAAAGGCACTTATTCACTCTGCTGTTTTAAAAAAAATATTTCTGGCAGCCACATACTTGCTATTAAGTTACAATTCCCAGCCATAGTGAATTGGATTGGTTTTTATTCCTCATGTATGTGTTCTCTTTACATATGGGTTTTGTCTGGAACTACATTGTACCCCCTTAATGCTCACTGACCTCATGCGCATACTGTACATGTCAACTGGGTAACCCAGCAAACACTAATATTGCACAATAATTCATTATACAAATAAATGTCAAATATGCATTGTAATAAACAAGCAGAAACAATAAAAAGTGTTGTGGCACCCGCAGGCAAATGCTGTACAATTAGAATCTCACAAAAGAGAAAAAGAATGCAGGTAAGAGCATTAAGATACAGCTTTTCAGATGAGAGTCTGGTTTTGACTGCTAAAGATGGAGGTTCTTCCAGCAGGAAGAGGCAGTTAAAGTAGATGGACACCAAAAGTGATGTTAGTGGCAGGAAAGCCATTAGTCTTCCAGTTTGCAGTGGGTGTGCCAGCCCTGGAGTGGCAAAGAATTACCGTCACCAGAGCCCTTAAACGGCCCTTAATGTGCTAGTCTGTGACATTACATACATATGAGAAAAGCATTTGTTTTGCCTAATATAATAATATTCTTTTTTGGCTCCCTAAAGGTGTATTTAAAACTCAACAGAAATATCTAAAGAAATTATAATACGTATTAAGTTTCCTGTTTTGTCATATCTTGACACACTGTCACATTGACCAAAGAAACAGTGTTTGCTGGTCTGACATGGAAAAAGAGCTTTTTCAGAAAATGACTTCACGTAAAATATTAATGTTAACTTTTACAATACTTGCAATTCACAATAAAACAAATCTTGCTGTTACTTGGTTACTCTTGTCTGAAAGCAGTTATCAGGCCAATGTACGTAACAAAAGAATTGACCTGGATTTTCAGTGTACTGTGCTTCAGTATGATCTGGTGTTTTTCTATTTTTAACATAATGTTTACATTGACCTGGTAATTTTAGACTTCTACACTTTATGCCTAAAGTAGATGTGAGTAATGTAGTGTAGAGCACTGTGCTATATGGACAGTCTATGAAAAGTGTTGTCAAAATGGTCTGCTGCATTATCTTCAAAGTTTTGTTTCAGAAACATTTAGGAGATGTTTTTCAGAGTTTGTACTGAATGCCTGTGATGAATGGTCCATGGCCTAGAACAAGTCCCAAGAGAGTGCAGGCAGGCGCTGCTCCGGGGTTGACTGCCTTGCATGGCTGATCGCCCACTCACGTGAAATGCGAGTGGATCAGTCAGCAACAACAACAAAATATATTTATATAGCACATTTTCATACAAAAAGTAGCTTAAAGTGCTTTACATAATGAAGAAAAGAAAAATAACAGACAAAATAAGAAATTAAAATAAGACAACATTAGTTAACATAGAAAAGGAGTAAGGTCCGATGGCCAGGGTAGACAGAAAAAACAAAAAAAAAAAAACTCCAGAAGGCTGGAGAAAAAAATAAAATCTGCAGGGGTTCCAGGCCATGAGACCACCCAGTCCCCTCTGGGCATTCTATCTAACATAAATTAAATAGTCCTCTTTGTAGTTATGGTTCTCATGGAATCACTTGATGCTGATGGTCATACAGACTTCTGGCTTTTAATCTATCCATCATTGTTGGAACATCATACTGTTGGTACTTTGAGTTGCGCCACCATCAAAAGGACACCGGAAAAGGAAACAGAAGAGAGAGTAGGGGTTAGTACAGATTTTAGAGCCACCATGAAAAGTTATTATAATGAATTGGATATACAGAGTATCAGAATTTAATTTACAATGAAGTTATGAGAAGGCCATGTTAAAATAATGTGTTTTCAGCAGTTTTTTAAAGTGCTCCACTGTATTAGCCTGGCGAATTCCTACTGGCAGGCTATTCCAGATTTTAGGTGCATAACAGCAGAAGGCCGCCTCACCACTTCTTTTAAGTTTTGCTCTTGGAATTCTAAGGAGACACTCAGTTGAGGATCTGAGGTTATGATTTGGAATATAAGACGTCAGACATTCCGATATAATGTCAGGTGCCTCGTTCACACCTCAGAGTGGGTGGAGGGTCTTATGCCGATTAGGCAGCATAAAGGAGTCTGCATAGCAAAGAAAAGGATATAAAAAAAGAGACAGAATGAAAGATGGAGGTTTAAGGGGGTGAAAAAATGAAAGGAAAGAATGATAGAGTTGGCAGGATCGTGAAAAGCCAGTGTGCAGTTGAGAGAAGGCAGGCAGCCAGGTAAAGAGCCCCAAGGAGGCGCGTATGGCAGGCGCTCAAAGGGGCTGAAGAGGGTCACTCCGGTTGAGAGTCTTCAGGGAACTGGAGTGACCCAGGAGTTGGAGACTCCCTGCTGGGGGCCTCAAACAACAACAGAGACCCAACCCTGTATATTGAAGGTTGGCTGTGCCTGTCGGTAGGATGTCTCCTTGTGCTGTGTGGGATCCGAGAAGGATAAACAGGGGAGACATCAGATTTTAGAAGGCACCAGGACTTGGGCGTTTTTAAAGGAACAGTTTCCTGACATGATTTTTAAACTTAACTTTTCATGGAATTATCTATTGCATTTTAACCTCCACGTGGATGTTGTGTTTTTATAATGGATTATTTATTTATTTATTTATGAGAAGATGCACAGCACTCCTTGAACATTGTTTGCTTTTGATTAATTTCAATTTTGACACTTTTGTACCTATTCCTTGCTGTAAGTGTGTGTCCTCATTTGCCCCAACTTATCTCGGTTCATGACTATCGATGGTTTCGAATTCAAGAGGCTCCCGGATGGAACAATGCAGTGTGAAGCCAACCCAGATGGTCACATCTCGTTTAGTTTTGCCTGTCATTTTTTGCTTCTATAGAGTAGTTCTGTCAAAGAATACTCATTAGCTGTGCAATTTATTGATTCTCAGAAATATACCGTAGTTTGTTTCCTTGTAATTGGTTAATTACAGGTGACTATATTGTGCCTTTTCATTTGTGCTTTTGTCTGTACTTTGTACATTAGTTACCTTATAAAACACAAAATAGCAAGTGATAAATTAAATTACCATAAGAAGTCAAAAATGTAATGAGCAGAAAACAAATTGGGAATAACAGACATTATATCCATCCATTTTCCAACCCGCTGAATCTGAACACAGGGTCAAACGTACTTCTTAATTACAAATTATTAAAATCCAGGATATCAATGAAAAAGAGAAATGAGATTTTAATTAAAAACTTAACTAAAATCAAAGTCATCAGCCACATCAACTATTAATGACCTGGATTTGACACAATAAGATAACTAAGCAACAGCAACATTTATTTATATAGCATGTTTTCATACAAATGATGTAGCTCAAAGTGCTTTACAAGATGAAGAAAGAAAAAAGAAATATATAAAAATAGGCCTAGGCAATACCAAGTAACAAAGAATACGCAAACCTGGGAGTTTAAAGGGCACTATACGAGATTTTCGATACATATTTAAGATGTTTGAAATACTTCTTGTAGCTTGAATCCTTTTTGGAATTATTGAAAAAAAGTGTAAAGCTTACTAAATTTCAAACTTTAGATATAATGCTAGTGTTATGCCATACACTGTATAACTGTACATAATGTGTACTGGATTATTGCTGCCATGTTTCATAATATCTTAATGTATGAGTACAGGGGTAAAGCTTTACACATAACCAAATTAATAATGAGGGGTCTTTGTCATACAAAGAAGAAATCATACTAAATTTATATCTTGAACAGC
This sequence comes from Erpetoichthys calabaricus, assembly GCF_900747795.2. NCBI lineage: Eukaryota > Metazoa > Chordata > Cladistia > Polypteriformes > Polypteridae > Erpetoichthys > Erpetoichthys calabaricus. The sequence goes on from NC_041394.2 coordinate 49,743,862, forward strand.
AAAAATGGACTTTTCACAGATTTTATTGGGATCTACCAGGTGTGTTGCAGATTACACTATTCTCTCAAGCCAGCATGAAACGCTAAGTTCAGAACCGACTTTAAACATGAAGCTGAAAAATAAAAATAAGTGAAACAAAAAAAAAAAAATACAAAAAATGCTCAAGAATAGCATTAAACCAACTTGCATTAATATTACGCTACAATAATTCAACTTCAATACAACAGAATAAATGTTCTGCTGAAGAATGCTGTGGACATGAGTCAATTCTGCTAAATTTAAACGTTTTCTCCTGAATCACAAACTAATAAAAGTTCTAATAAAAAGGACAGCTCAGAAAACATAAGTCACATACTTTGCAATTCAACTGAAGAAAGAATAACAGATGTGTTGTAATTATCCAATAATTTCCCAAGACAAAATATTGTATGCTGCTACTAAAGGTTCACTGTTGCATACAAAACTAGAATATTCACTTAATAACCCACCTATGTTTTCCTTAGTCATTGTGGCTCGTCAATGCAGCAACAAAAATACTTATCTCTGCCTGTAGGAAAGTCGACACCCCTTATATTAACCTCTCACATAACAAGGGACAGCAAGACTCTGGTGTCACTCCCTTCACCCTTCAATGGGCACAAGATCTCACTGGAATCCTAAATCTTTCTTTTTCAGTTAACCTACAACATTTACAGCCAGGCTCACACTAACGGGGCTTGTAAAAACCTACTGCAACATCTTGAGCATACAATATGCGGATATTATTTTGACAATTTACTGTATACAAGGCTAGCTTTAGAAGTTTTGATGCCCTTGGCGAAGCTGTAAATGGCACCCTGACTCTCCCTTTGCTTTGAGTGGAATCATCAAGATACAGTAGAACCCTGCAGACATGAGACAGGACTGGAGAGAGTGAAATATGGATAGTTAGGAAAACAACAAATTTACAGTTTGCAAATGTCAAGGGGGAGATTTGATTTTTTTATAACATCTCTTTTCAAGATGGTCTCAGATAAACACTCATGCTTGAGTGAAGCCATTTCAGAAAACACATAGGAATTGGGCTGTATTGGCAAGCTTTATGTATTCGTTTGAATTTAAAGGTTCTCCAAGAAAAAAAAAAATCAAACACACATTTGTGTCTTGTAATCAAATTATTTTAAATATGGTAAATTCCTGTAACTCTCTATTTAAACCACCAGCCTGTCATGTATCTTACAGTGATGATAACAGTTAAGGTAAAATCTTACCAAGTTAGCTTCAAAAACATACATTTCTTTAGGTTAAAGAAACTGACAAGCTTAATATGACAGAATTCAATAAAATTGAAATGTAATGATTATCCTTGAACATTTAACCATGATTCTTCTTTATCCCATCTTCAATAATGCATGCAATTAATGCAATGTAACTATCTAATCAATGCATAACCTCCAGGGGCCGCATGGGTGTTTTCAGAGCCCTATTTGGCCACACTTCTGCCACACTCAGAAATGTGGACAGAAGATCCTCGTTGGGCACCTGTAGTCCTTCCGGGTGCCCTATAAAGGGAGTCAGTCACCACCACTTAAGGGCCCTGAAAACGTCCATGTACCCCCTGGGAGTGGCCCACAGGCCCCATGACCCATGGCCCTGCTGGAAACCAAGGGGGCTGCCCCCTGTTCCGAGGGAGAAACTGTCCTGGAAGTACTCTCTCCCCCGGTCCTTCAATGCTCATAGCATCCTGGTTGGGCAAGGGCTCTGGCCCTCAACCACAGTACTTTAAACCACAAGGTTTCGAATTAACTCCATAACACCAACACATTTTGTGAATATGACCATGTTTAATGCTATAATAAAAAAGTAAAAAAAAATTAATAGTTTGGCTGTTAGTTTAGTAAAGACAAGAATAACCCTAGACATGATATGATCTAATAAGTAAAACTCTCAATTAACTTATGAAGAGCCCAACTCAGTTTTCACCCAGGGAGTATTTCTTAAATTGAATAACTCTCCATTTATTTCTTATTAACAATAGGCATTTTTGTTCACAGATTAACCATAATTAATTACATATTTTATAACAGTTCTACTGTATTATATTTCAGAGTTATGTATTATTGGTAAATAACAAGATAAAATAATGTGAATATAATGTAAAGTTCATCTTGACTGCCAACAAACAGCAAGCTCTCCACTGCTGATTTCTCTTTCACCAAAAAAAGAAAATTATGGATTTCTTAAACACAAACTAATTTTAAAAAGTTCAATGTATTTAGAAGGTGGGAGTACAGGGTTTTCGCAACAACAAAAGATATGTAGTTTGTTGCTCTATTTTGAAGGGGTCTACTGTCTATAAAAATAGGCTATTTTATTCTGTACTCATTGCTAATTTTCTAATCCCTACATAAACATATACACACACCCATAAAAAAAAGAACACAGCGTGCCTTTCAATGCTAGTTTAATATAATGACACAATGTGCAATTAGGGCACAGGATTCTACAAGGTATACAAGTGTTACCAAAAAAATGTACCAGGAAAACACAGAATGAAAACTACTTGTTGTGTAAACCCTTTACGTCATCTTAGGCAACCTCCAAAAAAAAAAAACTAATATGGCAACCTTATTGTTAAGCTTGCAAATGTTTGCTCCTCTCTACTAGCTCTATGAAAATCTGAAAAAGGTTAGCACAACATGAAGCAGGATAGTTACAGGCAAGCAACTAAGAGAAGAAAAAGTGATGTTAGAACAATACTCAGCAGGCAGATAAGACAGCAGAACACATAAGCAAAAATATGACAACAAAACATAAATTAACCACCTGTAACCTGGCAATTTACAATGTTTGTATGTGGCAGATGACAATGTATTTCTGTGGCTAAAGCCAGTTTTGTTTTCATTACACTGAATGGAAGGCTTTCATGGTTTTCCAAAATTAGACTCTGTTTAGCATAGCCTTCCAAATTTGAAAATTTACCACTAAAGTATTCCATACTTTCCAGATTTTGTAGCCTGCATAAACATTCTGTAATACTACTGTAAAATTACATTTTTCACTCACTGGAATGGCATTTGTTTTAGGTTTTGTACATTTGCTTTCCCCATGTACTTGTATTTTCAATAAATACTGTCCATTATCTTACTTCCTTGGCTTTATAATTCCTTTGTTGTTGCTCATTTCTTGTTCTTTCACCAGCAGTTCAATTTAAATCTTTTCATTAGGCTAACAGTCTCAATAAGAGAAGTTTCACTATAGGTTGTTAGCAGACAGAGTTTGTTTTGGACATTAATGCATTTAAGTCTGGCTGCAGTTCAGATATAATAAGTGGAAGTTAATTTGTTTGCACTACTTTCCACCACAAAAGATATGCAATTATCTGAAAATAAATCAGAGAATGCAAGAGAGGAAGATGAATATTTGCCAGGCACATAGGACTTATACAAAATCAAGTATACCTCTCTTCCCCAGACCCAAAGTCCCAAGTAAAATTATAGAAAAAAAAAAAACTCAAATGGGGTTTCACCTTCTGACACGCTGCGGCAGGAAATTACAGCCCTAGTCAGTATTCCAGAAGTGATTTTGTTACATAACAGTTTCAGTGAGATGAAATGGGTTCTGATTGAATGGGTTGAAGTTGGTTCTCTTTATTTCAAAAATATAGAAGTACTTCAAATGGATGTTAATTTGGCAAATAGTTATGGAATAGTGACAAATCCTATTTCAATTGTCTTGGTTTTTTTTTTTTAAATCTAAATTCACCCAAAAAGCAGGTGTTACATTTGCTAAAAAGTAACTTCTTTGAATGTCACTTTTCCACACATTCAAACATCTATTTTTTCCTGCTCACCCTATAGACCTTTTTAATGGCCATACACTGCAATGTCAAGATGTAGGCCTCCTGAGAATTCCTATGATTAGCCTTTAGCTATAAGGCTATTCATATTGCTCAACAATAATTGTAGCAAATACTTTGACTGCTTTAAGTCATTCTCATTGTCTTTCTGTTTTTGACAGTGACAGTCTCATTGTTGTTTTGCTGGTTACGGTAGAGTAGATGACATTACAGGTAATGGACACTTCTGTACTATTCTGTTGAAATTAGTTTTATTTACCAGGGCCATGGCACATTGCATAGTGAGCTCAACAGCCCATTAACCTAGAAGAGCTGAAATCTGGGACAACGATTTTTTAATGTAAGCAATTTAAAAAAATCTCTTGAAAACTTTGTATTCTGTATCAATATCCCTGCTATATTTTTACTTGTGCTATAATGTGTGGTTTTAGTCTATTTTAGTATGAATATCATGCTAAGCATTAACAGAAACAGGATTAAGATTGAAAATTTTTAAAATATTAGCTTTCACACAAGTAACTCAGATACCACTTTCCTCTTTAAAGGTAATTTTTTAGGGGTTGCTACATTTTTTTTTGTTTCTCCTAAAAGGATGATATATATGAAATAAAGGCTTTAATCAGACTATAGTACTTTTCATATGACTTTTGTCCAAAGTGAATTACAGTAGAATATGTATAAGACAACATACTAACAGACTCTGGCAAAAAGTATTTCTATTTTAAGAGAGTTGCACTGACTTTCTGTGAAGTCACACATCTATATAAGTATAAAATGCAAAGTTGACTGACTGACTGACTTACTTTTGAAATTGACAAGTGGTTTTTTTTTTTAATTTGTTCATATTTGTCATTAACAATGTTCCTGCTAGTCGGATTTCCCAATGCATCATGTCCCCTTTTCACCACAAGTGCTCACAGTGATCACACAGATAAATTTGGCATGCTGGTTTATGCAGATGAGGGCCATCTGCAGGAGAGATGTGAAAGGAGCAAAGTTTGGCGAAGCTCAAAGTAGTTGTGTTTACCAAGTGTGCTATAAAGTTCAACTGCTTGCCAGGCACTGAGGCTGTGCGCATAGTCCATTTCGCACAACTGATCCAGTAAGAAAGGTATTTAATATATATTTACTCCCTTTCATCTTATCTGCAACCTTGTGGAAAATGCTGACATGGGGACTACAATTAAATAAGAGCATCGACAAGCATGGCATGTCATTAAAGGTAGTAACTGATACAAGCACTTTGGGGTAACAATTTTATTGTCTCACTGAATTACAGTGTTCATCTTAGAGTATGCCATTTTGGTTCATCTTGAATTGTGTTTAGAAATTCTGCATTTACAACAGAGGCCTTTCCCCGTTTATTTTAATCTGGACTTTTTTTTGAGAAATGTGTTGCCAAAACCAGTCTATGCAGCATTGCCAACTCCTTAAAGAGTTTCCCTCCTTTCTTTCTTTGTATACAGAAAAAAAACTAAAAATTCCCAAAACCAAATACCTGGTTTTAGTAAGTTTCACAATTGAAAACTTCGACGTACATAACGTATTCAAAAGGAAATTCAACTGTTTTGCTTATCATTACCTGTTGTGATGCTATACTCGACAACATTTACGAAGCGAGATTCCAGCAGCAGGAAAGTGGCAGCATGATGCATTTGGCCATACGTGCACTTCATTTTACTGTGTCTACCATATGTGACAATAAATCTGAGATGAATCGATTTCACTACATTTTTTATCAGTGCATATTCTTGTGATTCTGAAAAGCCAAAACTGTTGTTCATCTGTATATCATCATTATCACCATTAAGTTTGTAATAGCAAACAATGATCAGTGCTTTTTAAATGACATAAACAAAGAGAAAAAAAAAAAACAAACACACACTACAAATTAGCCGATGGAGTCAAGGCACGACTGAACAGAATGAAGTGTGATTTTTTTTCAATACCATAGCCGATAGAGATGTGGAGAATGTGATAAGGAGAGAACAGGACTGTGCTACTGAGTGAGTAAAAGTAATTTTTAGGCTTTGATGCAAACAGAGAGATGAGATTTAGAGCAGTTTTTAGCTTTGAATAAATCAACTTTAAATCACCTTTGTAACATTACCAAATACCCTAATTTGGTGATGTCCTTTAATACAGAGTGTTGCTGCAATGTCTTTCATGTCACAACCACCAATGACTGTACAGTATGTAGCATGTTCAACAGTAAACAGCTCAAGTGAACTAATAATATTAGTCTGTGGTAAAACAAATACAAAGTTGTATACAGAAAATTACTTAGTTACATAGTACTTCTGATATTTCCAATTGACCAACAGCACAATAATTGAAGCCTACTGATTAAGAAAATTTCACAGATGAAGCTAGGTAATACAGCTATTCTTATTAATAATATGCAAGAGTTTAAAAAGTCTTGTCCCACAAAAATTGATTGAATATTTCCATTCCTTTCTAAACATACCCTCTTTTAAAGAATCTGTGCTCCTTTGAGAACAGTACTCTAGTCTCTCTATTATAATAAAAAAAATCCTGGGACGACACGAGACTTTTTAGCCTGGGACAAGACGTGACTTTTTCAGAGAGATACTTTTATGCCCCGCGAGACAAGACTTTGTGCCAAGAGATTTAACCACGCCCGGGGCCGGAAATAAAAGAAAAAGAGTAGATGACAAAGTAGAATTCAAAAATGTTGGCGTGATACACATGCAGAGCAGGTTAGAGATAATAAAGGTACTAAAATTCAAAAGTCTCAAAAAATGATAGTAAAGATTGCATTAGCGCAAACAAACAGAAATTATTACTCGGTGAAATAACGGAACAGCGAAAAGAGATCGAATATATTGTTCGGATTTAAACTTTAAGTCGGAGACTTGTAGATCATGTAATTTGTATTGCCATCAGAGAAAAGTAGTGTTTCTTTCCAATAAAGAGGCGTATCCGCGAGAATTAAAAGATTTGTTGTTTGGTGAAAGTGATATCCATATACCCGAGTGACAGAGATGTGAATTGGCTGGCGCGTTGCGCAGGTTTGGGGGGTTGGTGAGCGAAGTGAGCAGGGGGCAAAGCCCCGTAGTCTTTATTAATTAATTCAGATTAAGAGACCCATCACAGTTAGGGGTAATTTATAACTGCTTCAACATAGGTTTTATTTATTTCATTGTTCATTATTTCTGCATATTTACTTTGTGCAAATATCTTATATTTTGAATTATATTAAAACTTTTTTTACCAGATACTTGTTCTCAATTATTTTGTGTGTGTGCACATTTAGCAGTTTAGCAACCCTGTGTTTCTGAAGGGTGTTATATAAATAACACTGAATGTTACCATGAAACTCCCTTCAAATTAATAACATGTATTAGACCCTTGTAAAGAATAGACTATGACATCTATTAAGTTTACAGTTGGTGAGGTGTGAAAAATCAAAATCTGAAAAATAGTATTAGTGTACTTGTAAATCTGAAGCTCCTTTGGGCATATCTGACAACTGACTGATTCATCTTAATCCTGTGTACAAGGCTGATATTAGGTGGCAATCTGATGCCACCAGGACAGTAAGGAAGTGGAGCTTAGAGACTGAAATGGCTCTGAATTACTTAAAAATGACGTGCAAGTCACAGTGTAGCATTACTGAGTGATTCACTCACTGCATCACAGAGTATATTGGCTTCTGTGTTGACACTATTGTAACCTCAAAAACACTTTGCAGCTTTACAAACAGTAAACCTTGTATTACTAAGGAGCTAAAAAGTACCATGAATGAAAAGAAGAGAGCATTCAAATCTGGTGACAAAGAGGATATAAATAACATACAGTGTGGTGAGTGATGGGAGGGAAGTTTCCACAGCTAAAAAAACAAAACATAAAAAAAGAAAGAAAAAAAGCACTATGAATAACATGAAGGATATTTGGAATGGACTGGACATAATTACTGAACTCAAACAATCCAGGGCTCAGGTGAGAGAAGGGAATGTGAACAAAGCTAATGCCCTGAACCAATTTTTGAACAGATTTTCCCTTTTTTTCTCCACCACCTTCTGCCAACACCCAGGTAAAGCAATTGGAACAGTTAGTGTCAATCCTTGACTTCTTAAGGCATTTGCTGACCAGCTCTGTGTGTATCCTCGGCTACCTGTTCACTCTGTCACTAAGGCTCCAGAAAGTGACACAATTGTGGAAAACACCCTGTATTGTTCCAGTTCCAAAGTGCATCTTCACCTACTGATTACAGATTAATGACCTTACATTCTATATCATATCACTTTACACACAATACCTTCGACATGCTAGTCCAGGACTATATGAGTAACCTTGCGAGACACCACTTGGACCTACTGCAGTTGGCCTACTGGATAAAGATTAGAGTGCAGTTTGCAATTATCTGTGTGCTCCACAATGCTTGTTCCCATCTGGACAAAGCTGGCAGCACTCTGAAGATTATGTTTTTGTTTTTTCTAGTGACTTCATAACCACTTTGGTTAAGGTGTAAGTTCAGGTATATGCAGGTGGATGAGCTTATGGCTTCCTGGATAATGAACTATACATCAGGCACAGCACAGTTTGTAATTACGGCTTGAGGAGTGTGTCTCTAATGTGGAAGTGAGCAACTCTACAGCACTACAATGAACAGTCATGTCTCTTCTTCTATTTACCCTGCACAGCTTGGACTATAAATACAACACCGGGTCATGTCACTTGCAGAAATTCTTGGTTAAGTCTGCGGTAATGGGGTGTATTGACAATGGGGATGAGACAGAGTATAGTGGTCAGGTGGCAAATCTTTTTTATTGGCGCATAGATAACAGAATTGTCTGCAACCTAACATCTGCAAAAGCAGATGCAAAGTTGGTCTTCATTTGTCTCTATTCAAAGAGTGCATATGGAGGTGGCGCACTGTTACAAGTGCCTGGGGATCCACATCAATGAGAGGCTGTGCTGATGTCATAACTCAGAAGAACTATATAAGAAAGGCTAGAGTAGACTTTTTTCTTAGGAGACTGTATTCCTTTAATGGGGTAGTGACACCCTTTACATATTGTACAAATCTGTGATGGCCAGTGCGGTCTTCTATGCTGTGATGTACTGTGCCAGTAACATCACTTTAAGCGTGGACCACTGAATCAACAAGCTAAGTAAGAGGGCAGGCTCAGTTATGTGACACACTCTCAACCTCCTGGAGGTATTCTTGGAAAGTACAGAATTACCAAACTGTGGTAAGTACTGTATCATGTTTGTGGAAATAGCTTGAAAAGTCGCAAACTCTATGGCATGGCAGCTACCCTTTCTAGGAGTATTCATTTAAAAAAATGGGTTATTTATTACGGCCGTAATGGGATGCATATGGTCAGCAAAAAGTACACATTGACATTCAAATGATGGTATTAAGAGACCTAATGTGTAAGAAAGCAGAAATTCCCCACACCATTACTGTAGCCCATCCACTTTCAGTACAAAATGTCATGAATCTATAAATGCGGTTTTGTACATCACAATTTCAAAATGCTGATATCTGTGTATTTGTTCTCTTTCTGTTAGTTTGAAAAAATCTGGACATTCTCCCCATTAACAAAGTGATGGAACACTTGGAACTGCATCTGACAAGAGTGGTTTCTTTTTGTTTTTGTTTTTTTTTAACTTATTGCACTGTTCTCCATAAACACAGGGCATCAAAATTCCAGGAGGGCTGCTGTTTCTGACATACTATACACTATCAATCATAACAAGGTCAAAGTCTCTTAGATTGTACCTCTTGCCCATGGTAATGTAATTTAATGCAACTTTATGTTGTATTAAGCACATACTCTCAGAAAAATAAGTTACTTTACAATCCAGCCTAATGGTAGCCAACAAACACACCCAACACACTCATGAAAACTGGTGGCACAGGACAAAATACTCAAAACAGAGGAAAAAAATAGCACTCAGCTTGATTTTAATGCTGATACAACCTCTTGAATGTTACAGCTATAAAGGCACTATATCAGCACTTTCAAACAAGAGTCTCGTCTTATTCAATTGCTATTTACAAAAAGTAGTTAAAAATTATACAGCTTTTAAATATTTCCCTTCTTACTCTTTTCCTTGGTAACAAGATTTTAGAATTTTCTTGGCTATATGAAAGTCAACTTGGCCTTCAGGTCTAATCTTTTTTTTATTTATTTATTTTTTAGTTTCTCTCTGGATTTTTGCATTTCAAAGGGCATTGTTTCACAGCGGGTCCTCCCTGCGTGGAGTCTGCATGTTCTCCCTGTGTCTGTGTGGGTTTCCTCTGGGTGCTCCGGTTTCCTCCCACAGTCCAAGGACATGCAAGTTAGGTGGATTGGCGATCCTAAATTGTCCCTAGTGTGTGCTTGGTGTATGTACCCTGCAGTGGGCTGGCGCCCTGCCCGGGGTTTGTTCCTGCCTTGTGCCCTGTGCTGGCTGGGATTGGCTCCAGCTGACCCCTGTGACCCTGTAGTTAGGATATAGCGGGTTGGACAATGACTGACTGACTGTTTCACAGCTCATATGGTGTCTTCTATTCACAGTACAAGCTAAAATACTTTTATAGAAATGTTATAATAAAGTATATAAATATGCTAGACCTGAGCCATAACCAGAATAGTTACAAACCACAGGTCAATTTTCACAAAACAAGGTTTATTAACAAACAAAGTCAAACTCCAAAGGGGTAAAAGAAAGATAAAGTTACAAACTTGTATGTTTGGCCCAAGTGTTGTTACAAAAGCTACAATAGCCAAAAAACATGATAATGCATTTCTGCAAATCCTTTGTTTTACATAAAGTAAACAATGCAAACAGTTGACATACAGTATTTCACATGTTGAACACTTTTAAATTAACACGTCCAATGACAAAATTTCAGGTGTTTCCTTTTGCTACGATAAATGAACATTAACCTGGTACAGTAACGGAAATGAAAAGGAAAACTGCTACAATTTCATGTTAAATAAATTTGTAAAGAATGAACAATTTTAAATGCTTCATTGTTACTTCACAGCAAGAAAAAACAACGCAAAGTGGAATAACTTAAATTAAGCTTGTATTCTAAACAATGATTAAACTCTGGAGCAATACCATGTGTAATTAAATGGATGGTTTGTGTGCATGAAATATTGGAGCTTGCTAGTGCATTTGGTTCTCTGACAGCTTTTTACACAAGTCAATCAGTGGCTGAGTTATTGTGAATGACAGAACATGTTCCTAAATAAATGTATTTTTTGTTGTGTATGCAGTCTGGCATAAACACAGTGGTAGCTGTGATGGCTGTAGTTTCTGGTATTCTTGATATAAATTAGAAAGAATGAATAGCTGTCTTCTGCATTTGATCTAAGTACCTTTTTCCTGCTTGCTGTACTCCAGCTTTTGATACAGTGCTAAAACAAGCAATGGGTTCATTTAACTTGTGACAAGATGTGAAAAGGCATTGTCCTTCAACACATTATCTACTTATACCTTTTACTCCATCCAAGCCTATCGCCATTTTTTCTAAAACCTTGTTCTATTGTACTCGTGTCTTGCCTAGTCTTAACCGATTTTGATTACTCTAACGGGAGCAGCAGAAAGAAGAAAAAGAAGATTGAGCGAAGAATCACTCTTGCTCATGGTGACTCACAGACAGCTGCTTGCTCTTGATTAACAGAGTACCATTCTCACATACCACTGGTAATGGCAAGGATACTATTACAGGATTGATTAAAATGCACACATAAATGCATGGTTGTTGAACCTTTAATAAATTAATGAATTTAAAATGGCCCATATGCTAAAAATCTGGCATGCTACTGGAAAATGTAAACATTGAATACTGTAAGAAAGTTCTTTACAAGAGAAGCATCATTAAATATCAGAGCTAAGCTGTAGGAATTTATGCCACCTTGAGCAATCAAACACTGAAGTATCTTTACCAAACAATTTTACCCGACTGGCATAATTATCTTAAACTAAAATAACCTGCTTCTCACCACTGAATACCTCAGGCTTGCTTTTTATGACAGGTTCTCTGTACACTACTTATTATGCATTCAGAGTCCCCTTTGCCAACAAATATTTTAACTCCAGTTACAAATCTTCAAAGCTGCTCTCACTCCAGTTCCTCTCACCCAGGCTCCGTGGTGGAGAATGGAAGGCCTCTTTCAAAGGTGGGCCCACTAGTACTTCTGTTGCCATGCTTGCATAACCAGAAAGCAATTCTGGGACAGTAGGAAGCCCCAAAACATAGCAAGTCCTTTTTTTTTTAACTTCCTCAGGTGGGCCCCAATAAATTTCTCCTAGGTTATTACATAAAAACTAAACATTCCCTGAACACTTACAGGAGTTTGACTAATTCAGCACTGTGTATGCCAGCTAAATTATTGTATGACTAGTATGTCAATACAATAAAAGTCAAATACATGTCTGCATAACTGTTTAAAGGATAAAATGACACACAAATTATTGTTTACATTTGCTGCACACTACAACAATTAAACTTTAAGCATCTCTGCATGCTATATATACTGATTTGAAAAAGCATGATTGGCTTTTAAAAGGAACAGATAATATGTATTAATGAGCAGATGTGCCAATAAAGTAGCCACATAGTGTATATAAAGGGAACAAATTGTGATGGGGTCAAAGTTTTCATCAGACTTTTGTCATCCTTGTACAACTTTTGGAGGGAGGTCTGTTTTTGTCCATGTGTCAGAATATGAGTCAATGGGCACATTAACTCAAAAACAAATAACTCAATCTGAATGAAACAGCACAGTTGTTAACATTATAAAATATTTCTCCAGTAGAAAGTCGACTTTTAAATTCATACATAATATAACAGCTTACATTCTATTTTTCAGTTGTAGCACAGGTAGGTTATGTAATTTGTCACACAGTGGGTCCCTCAGCAAGATCTCAAGTGGCAGCCTCAGGGTTGAAAGTCCAATGCCTTAATCACTAAACCAAACCATTAGCGTCACATATATTGTCTACAAATTTGTTCCAATAGACACTGGAAAAGAAGAATGTACATTTTTTTCAACAAGATATGATTCTTCCATTGTATTTCAAAAATACTACATGAAATATTTTACTGCTAAATCATCATTTTGTGAAGGAAAATCACATGTTGGACACCTTAACATTTTTATATGCAAACTGCTGATGCAGAGTACAATTAAAGAACAGGCTCTACTGATTAATTTATATACCGCTGCAAATCTGTGTGCTAAACTACTAATTAATTAAATTAGTTAATTAAAAATTAATGAAGACCTGTTTCTGGGAATGTGCACATTATCCCATTTTTGATATTTATAGAAACTAGAGAAACCATCCTGCTAGATGCAGTTAAAGGTCATTTATAATGATATTCAGAAGTTGGTAAATGAAGAGAGTCACTTTTAAAGAATTAATACAAAATTACTTAAAGGGTTTACTTACTCAGATTACTTGGAGGGTTTTTAAGTAATAAAAAGAAGTTGATACAGCTGTGCAAATTGTTTGCTTCAACTTGCAAGGCTTAATTAACTGCTGCAGAACATCTGTAGGTTGTAATCTGTTAGTTGGTCCCTGAAGAAGGCCCATTTGTAATATTCTGAAATATCCTTTTTTCCCCAGTTTTTGCTAACCTAAACTTTAAATTTAAACCTCTGGAAGTTTGCTTTCCTTTTCATCATTTTAAATCATTAATTGCATTTCAACTGAGAGCTGAGATATTTATAAAGAGTTAATTTTTGAGATTAAGGGGTATCCAGGGCCGGCAAAAAGGCTAATGCGTCAGGCAGTGCTTTGGTCAGGGCTGCATTTTCATATATTTTTTTTAAAATTACGAAACAATAATACAAAAAGGTTAAGTGAGAACCTAAAAAAATTACATACACATCCAGTACTATATTTATATGCTACCTTTGAAAATTAAAGATTAATCTCATCTAATATTAAAACATGTAATTATAAAATTAATACTTAAATCATGAAGTAAATGCACACTGAATCACAAATTTAATATAGAATCAACTCAAAGGAATAAAAAAAATAAATGGCATAGTGTACGCTTAAACAATGAACCTGAACTTTTAACAAAAAACTACATGAGCAAGTACAACCTGACTTTGAACACCTTCTTAAAAGACAAGTTGAAAAAGGCAAAATGGAAACGTATTAATTATCAAAGTGGCATAGCATATGAGACAAAGACGTGTCAAAATAAAAAGTAAACGATCGAAACGACTGTTGACTTTGAATGCACCGCTGAAGACTGATTTAACTGAAAAAAATAAGCTTCTCTTAAATGGGCATACATTAAAACTTATGTTACAACTTCGTAAATAGTATCTTCAATTGCTCTTCACCATCAACAACTTAATAATTATACTCTTACACAAGTGTTTTTCAACTGGAATGCTGTTAAAAATTATACAGTTATTGTCTGTCTGTTATACCTGCATTGTTAATCACTCTTTAATTTAATATTGTTCTTTATCAGTATGCTGCTGCTGGAGTATGTGAATTTCCCCTTGGGATTAATAAAGTATCTATCTATCTATCAAATAACAGTGTAATGCCCCTTGATCCAGACCTGTGAGACACACTCCTCAGGTGGTCGAAACCTGTCTAAGGAGGATGGGATCACCTGGAGAAGCCGACATAAAAGCAGCTCTGTGATCGCCTTAACTTGACTCGCACTCAGAGTCGTCTAACCCCTCTATAATAGCTTTCGCTTCAGTGTTACGGCCGAGAAGCACGCCGCTCTTTCACTCTCGCTTCCCTTCACTCACTTGGTCACTCCGTTCTGTTCGCGCACACCGCACTGCTCCTTTCCGTCCAGGATTTACGTATAAGCTACACAAGCTATAGCTTAGGGCCCCCGCCTTCTTGGGGGCCCCCAAAACAAATTGTCCGAGTGAGCAATTGTCATATATACTTAAATATACTACAGCATTATTTCTCCCACCCCTGTATTCCGTTCCAGCACCCTCCACACTGAAACCAGTCTCTCGCGCTCCTTCCACCCAGGACTTCCTTTTCTCGCTGAGATGTTTCGTTTGTATAATGTACTGCGCCTTCTGAAAGCACAGCTACTCTGAAAGCACAGTGCTCAGTAGCTGTCCAGCCACATAGCCCTCTACATCTCCATCCAGTACAGTATTATTTTTTCGTAATGTAAAGAAAATACATGAAAATGCCGTCCTGACCAAAGCATTGCCTTAGGCATTTGCATTGGTGCCCTGGATGCAACCTTTTTAAAAAATGCGTTAAACATGCTACATTAATCGCAAAAATTAAGTGATTTTTTTAAAGTAAATTTGCTTGCAGTTATAACGACTAGACCAAATTACATTCCACGTTTTAAAAATACATATTTTAGTGTATTATAATGGTTCTTTATCATGTATGTTTTGCGTAGAGGATTTTTTTTATTGCTCTAAGTTTAAAGGTATTTGAACTGCTATCTTAAAATCTTAACAAAATATGCGAAAATGGTACTTACACACATTAATAAAAACTTTTCTTTCAACGTTTAATTTATAGTGTGACAAAATGACACACTCAATGTATAAAAAAAAAACACCTTTTCTTTGAACACTGGTAGAGTTGTACATTCAAAAAACGCAATCTCTACAATACGGCTTTATTCAACTTCTGCCTACTTCTTTAGTCCCGATACCAGGACTCATACACCAGGCAGCATCGGTTAGTGGTGGTAGGCAAACTCCATCCCACACCCCGCCCCATTCGAAATTTAATATAAAACACTCCCGTTGCCAAAAGCTATAACCCCAACATTAAACACGAGAATGGTTTGAAATCCAACATAAAATAAATCACAATTAACAGTTTAATTTTATTTGCAGCGCCGAAGAGCCTTCTGGGACATCAGTGCCGTTCGTCGCTACAATATGTTAGGTTAATTTTGGACAAGGTGAACTTGAGAATAAAACATGCTGTAGTGAACGTGGTGGAGGTTGAATCACTGAATCAAGAGAAACAATAAAAATACAAATCATGCAATTATTATAAACAAACTAAACCTATTATTTAAAATTGTAGAGCTAGCCTATCATGAGGTCTTTCCTTTGTTATTATCTGAAGTTCAAACACTTTGTTAAGTGAGCTCCCCTCTTTTACAGTGGCAACATGATGACATCATATGCAGTGCACCATTAGTTCACATGACCAGAAACAGGTGTGGTCACTATAAACAATACAGTATGGGCCATGAAAAACAGTGTAGAAAATGCAGGTGCCTACTGAAAAGCAGTAAACTAAATGGTGGTGCAATGATGTCACAACCATAATAATAAAAGTTGTTAACAAGTTTAATAGCAATAAATATAGTTCAAAAAATTCAATATAAGGGGCCAGCATAAATTTTAACAAGTTCCCGAAAGAGTCCCATTCCTAAGATTCAAGCTCCAAATGTACCCAACCAGTCTTTAATGAGAAGTGCTTTTGAAATCTTTGCAGTAATCAAAGGTAGGGAACATCTTCAACAAGGACCCAGGAATAATCTTATGGACTATATCCAAAAACTATCTTTTTTTTTTTTTTTGCAAACATTTTTTGATATTAAAGACAAACAGGAACAGGCAAATTACAAATGTCACATACAGTATAAAAAAACACTTGTACAGATTTGTTTTATAAGAGAAACATGAAACAAAAAAATGACTTAAAATAAGCTGGAAGAGCAAGTTTCTATATTACGTTATGTGTGGTTATTATTATTTTTGTTTTACAATGACTGACCGACTGACTGGTGTAAGGGTAACTAAATGTTGGAGCCGTCACACCTCCTCATAATTTGAAGGGAAGCATTCAAATTTTTTCAAAAAATACTTAGCAGAGGCTACAGATGACAGCAGCTTTTCTCAAACCTTTTCCCAAATTTCATTAACTCTTAATAAATAACCTGAAAGACAAGGCATGGTGGAGGAGGTAGATTTGACAGACACAAGAAGGGTCTTTCAACCTGTGACAGATAGGTGGGATGCTGGGATTTCCCACAGTCCTTTTATACTTGTTGACCCGGAAGTGTTTCTGTCCCTCAGTCCATGTGACTCTCTTATCCCTTCTGGGTCAGGTAAAAACTTCTCCTTTTCTTCATCCCTGAAGCACGTCATTTCCTCTGTCCCTGTGACTAGGACGTACTTCCAGGTTATAGTGCACATAGCAATCCCTGGGCCTCCCTGCAGCATCCCCTTGCGGTCTCCATGGTATCCAGCAGGGCTGAGCAGTAAAACTCCAATGTCTATGAGGCTCTGCTGGAATTCGGGGCACCTCCATGTTGCAGGGAGGGCTCCATCTGTCGGCCTGGGGGTATTGGCCGGATGAACGGACAGCTATATCCCACAAACCATACTGACATTTAAAAGGTATAATGTAAGTGAGCTTTATTTTTGTGACTGTCCTAAGAGATCTTGTCAACTGGTAAGATATTTTTTTTCAATCAAACTGGAAAAATTATCAGTAGATATCAGAAATTTTTTAAAATCTTGATTCATCTGTTTCATTTGACTATTATCCTTGACTGATACATTTAGAAAATCTGTCCATTCTCACCAATATAGCAGTAAAACCACATAGTTAGAACATGAACACAATTTTGATGAGAGAAGACCATTAAGCTCAACAAAGATTATCCATTGTATTAATGTCTATCAAACTACTTGCTAGCTACATGGTAACTTATTTCATATGTCTATGGCTCTCTGTGTGAAGAAAAATACTGTTGTTGTGAAATTTACCCTTAATAATTTTGTGTTAATGTTCCTGTGTTTTTGTTAATTCTTTCTGACAGTGTGTATCGACATTAACACATTCACTACATTTGCCACACCTGTACTCTTATTATTTTAATGACAAGATCAGTTCTCTGTATTAAGATCTGCCTCATGTCTTCCTGTATAATGACGTACATAGAATTGACACTGAAATATGGCATACGGACAAAACTGGAAATGTGCGTATGCACAAAAAAATCCACATGCACAAAACTATAAGTATGCCAAGTTCCACACACTCCCCCTTTATAAATCCCAATGAACATAAAATTTAACACACCTGCATATGCCTACAGCCCCACCCTTATTCCTCCCCAAATTATGCATATTTGAATATGCAAATTAATATAAATAGCCACTTCAGTTCAGAGTTTTGTTAAAAGATAAAGGCAAAAGTACACGATAAAAAGAAAAAATTTCAGTGAATGCGAAGTGGAGGCAAGGAAAAACATACTATTTGTTGGCTTAAGCAGTGGTATAAGCAACAAAAGAAAGTTGATCAAGTGATACAGTGTGGTGGAGACACTTGAAAGTTCAAGTTCAGAAAGTCTCACAGTGCTCAAAATAAAAATAAAAAAAGAAGTGGTCAGATATCAAAGTCAATGTGAAAAGCGAGTTGCAGACCACCATCTGTTTATTCTGTTTTAGACAATATTACAAAAGCTGACCCCCATGCCGAGGAGACAACTCCAGGTGTTGCTGTGCCCAGTATATCTTCAGATGCTGGCTGTGCACACACTTCTGCCTCAGAAACCACTGGGCAACCATCTGGCAGTGTGCTGATGTTCTGTAGTCAAAAAATGCAATAGTGGATGCTGCAAGAGTTGTGGCCAATGAACTAAGGAATATAAGGGCTGTACTATGTGATACTGATCACAAATTAAATGAACTGGCTAAAAAATAAATACTGCATCTAATTTGTTTTACATTTTGCTCAATACATTCAAACAAAGTTGAAACGCTGTCCAATTTGCCTGATCATTTGGTGGGTCAGGGTCAGGGTCATAATACCACATGTCTTCAGGTACAGGCAAGAAACGATTGTGCGCCACATTATGCAGCAGGCTACATTCTTGCACAATGTGACTCACTTTCAGTGGACTATAGAGCAGCACATTAATAGAGTGGAAATGCTTTCTCTTTACATAAGAAAATTAATTCTCTGAAGGCGCCTTTGTGCCACAATGGATCAATTCTCTGCTCTTTACATGGCTCTTTGAGGTGACTAAAGGAAAGGACTGCTTGCCTTTTGCCACACTAATTGGAAAAAACATCTGCGACTGTGTAGAGTATTTCTACTTTATATCCTTCCTTTGGGTCATATTATTCGCAGACATGGCTTTAACTTCCACTGTTAGATAGACAGATAGATAGATACTTCATTAATCCCAAGGGGAAATTCACATATGGTTATGCAGACGATATACAGTTATATCTTAGTACAGACTCCCCTACAGATTCACCTCCCAGCACACTCACTGAATGCATAACTGATCATAAGCTATGGGTGAAAAATAACTTTCTCAAACTTAATGCCAATAAAACTGAAGTGTTACTGGTAGGTCCAAAATCCCAACTTTCTAAGGCATCCAATTTCTCTATTTCTGTTGATGGTACACTTGTCAGACCTGCACCTGTTTTCAGAAATCTTGGTGTTTTGTTTGATTTATCACTTAACTTTGAGCTACACATTAAGTCTCTTTCCAAAATTTCATTCTATCATCTCCGTAACATTGCCCGCCTCCATCCATTTCTGTCCTTTAATGATGCTCAAACTCTGGTTCATTGATTCATAATATCTCGTATTGATTACTGTAATTCCCTCTTCTTTGGCCTCCCTGCAAAATCTATACAGAAGCTACAGTATATTCAGAACTCCGCAGCTAGAGTCCTCACCCACACAAAGCGTTTTGCTCACATCTCCCCTGTTCTCTCCCAGCTTCACTGGTTACCGGTTCCATCAAGGATTAAATTCATAGATTTTGCTTCTCACCTTCAAAGCCCTACATAACCTTGCCTCCCTCTACCTCACTCTGCTACTAGCTCCTTACACTCCTTGTTGCTCTCTCAGGTCCTTGAACAGTAATCTCCTTACTGTCCCACGCACCAGACTCTCCACCTTGGGAGGCAGGTCCTTCAGCGCTATAGCCCCTCAACTCTGGAACTCTCTTCCTCAGTCTCTCCGAGATTGCTCCCATTTCTGCACTTTTAAATCTCAACTGAAAACTTTCCTCTTCTACGAACTTTTGTCATCTGTGTAATTTTTTTTTTACTCTGTATGTAAAGTGACCTTGGGTTTGTAAAAGGCGCTCAATAAATGTAACTTATTATTAGAGTTGGCATTTTTATAGGCTCTTCTGTTATAGATGATGTAATGCCAGCTCATTCTTTTGGTGATTCATCCCTGGCTGATATAA
Organism: Erpetoichthys calabaricus; assembly: GCF_900747795.2. NCBI lineage: Eukaryota > Metazoa > Chordata > Cladistia > Polypteriformes > Polypteridae > Erpetoichthys > Erpetoichthys calabaricus. The sequence continues at coordinate 49,763,883 of NC_041394.2, forward strand.
CTTGTCCAACGCCATTGCAATAGTACAGTTGACCGCTCCGATAACATTTGGAAAACTGAACGTTGCTGTGAATTGCACTTTGATGTTTGCTTGTTCAACCACAGTATAAGGAAATCTAAAATATCTGAATAACAAGCGGATAATACCATCCCATACAGCTGGCATGGCACGACTCAGTGATGTTTGTGAAATACTCAATTGCCAGCAAGTTCACATTGAAAAACTCCTGTGGCTAAAAACCTGAGTGTGGACAGAACTTGCAAAGGAGCAGGTGGAGTACAACTCCTCAAACTCTGCCTTTGTAAAGTTGGTGCCAGTTCAGCACATGGCTCCAAGAGGGTAGCTCTTGGAAATCAAAATCAACTTAGAAGCCAGTCATCATCATCTCTTAATACACACTCTCTTATGATTCTTCATTTGGTATGTCTTCTAACAATACTAAAGCAGCTCTGGAAGTTGGAATAGTTTGGCTACTCCGGCACCATTATATTGTTACAGAATGATTACAATCAAGTGAATTAAATTTGTAAATGATATGCAAATAATTTCTGTGTATTTGATAATGCCCATGTCATGGATGCGAACATGAAAAAGAAATTTAAACACAGAAACAGTAGCATTGCTTTGACACTGGGTGCTGCCAGTTTGCAAAACTGAGCAGAAAAGTGCAAACGCAAGGTGTGAGGCTGCCATGAAAATGTGAACAGTGTAGCAGTAGAGGCGTGGAGCCACCTCTAACACCCTCCAGACACTGGATAAAAGTCCAAGACGTTTTTATTTTTCTTGTACCGTGCACAAAGCACCCTCCACTCCACACTCATATAAATACAAATAACTCTTCCACAAAACCAATCCTCCTCGCCCAGACACTTCGCCCTCCTACCTCCCAGCTCAGCTCAATGTCTGGGCTTTCCCACAATCCTTTTATACACCCTGACCCGGAGGTGTTCCTGTCCAATCAGTCCACAGTTCCTTATCCCTTCCGGGTCAGGGTAAACAGTCCTTTTCTTCAACCCGGGAGCACGTTGTTCCTTCCTGTCACGTGACTGTGATGTACTCCCGGGTTATAGGGCACATAAGAGTCCACGAGCCCCCCTACAGCGACTCCCGGTGGCCCCCAAGGTATCCAGCAAGGCTGTGTATAAACACTACATAGTCCATGAGGCCCTGCTGGAACTCGGGGCACGATCATGCTGTCTGGAGAGCTCCTCCTGGCGGCCTGGGGGTGAGGGCCGGAGTAGAAAGTCAGCAATCCTCCACAACAGTTTTACGTCAAGTTTAGTTTTTATACATCTCAAAGTGAGGAAGTAAAAGAGAGTACACAACATTTTTGTGCATATGTACCATTTATACATTAGGCCCTAATTCTTAAGAAAAGCTACAGAATCTGAAGTTTCCAACAACATTCCACATGTATGTGTGCTATGTCACCAAGAAAATATCTTTATTATAAAGTATAGCTCCTATCCCACTATCCCACAGATACAAAATGAATTCTGGATTTATTCATTTTGGATCAGTTGCAAGTGTCGATGTTTCAATTTCTATTTAAAAAAAGGTAATTCTGACATTTCTAAAGACATGAAACACTTGTGTGCCGTGTCTCAGACAGGTGGATCTACTGTATATTAATGCCCCTGACCTTATTTGTGTGGCAACATGTTTATCATCAGCTTTATTTATTATAATTTATCATCATGTAAAAGCAGATATTCTAAGCTTTTCAAAGACGTGTGTGTGAATTCAGCAGCTGTACTGCAACAGTGGTACATCATGGTATATTGATTTATTTCGACCAATCAAGAAATAATAATAATAATAATGTTTTATTTATGTAGCGCCTTTCATACACTTAAGGACACTTTACAATTTAATACACACATTAACAAGACAGTAGAAATTACATACACGAAAAAGAATAATACTCATTGAAAAGATGTGTTTTTAACAGAAGTTTGAAATTAATAATAGATTTTTCCTTGCGAAGGCTGAGAGGGAGAAAATTCCAAATTTTAGGGGCTATCACTCTGAAAGCTCCGCCACCCATAGTTACTAACCTGTATTTTGGTACAGTGAGTAACTTAGCATCTGATGATCATAATGCACGGGCAGGAGTGTAAGGAAGCAGCAGATCCGACAGATAATGAGGGGCTAACCCATGAAGGGCTTTAAAGGTGAGAAGGATAATTTTATATTTGATTCTTGAAGAAACTGGCAACCAATGTAAATCATAGAGGACAGGAGTGATGTGAGCAGATTTTTTTGTGTGTGTAAGTAAACGAGCAGCAGAATTCTGAACATATTGTAATCTATTGATATATTTAGTTGGGAGGCCATAAAACAAAGCATTGCAATAGTCCAGACAGGTAGTGATGAAAGAGTGAATGAGTGTCTCAGTATCTTTCACACTGAGGAAAGAATTCTGGATGAGCAATGTTGCGGAGATGAAAAAAGGCTGTCTGTACTATTGAGCTAATGTGTGATTGAAAAGTAAGAAGCTGATCAAAGGTGACACCCAAATTACGGACTGATGCTAAGGGTTGAACCAGAATCCCATCAATGCCAGTTTTTAGCCCATGAAGGGTAGAAAGGACAGATTTGGTACCAACTAATAAGATTTCTGTTTTATCAGGATTGAGTTGTAAAACATTATCTGTCATCCAATAATTGATTTCCGGAATGCAGTCGGTCAGTGCAACAGGTGAAGATGTTGCAGTTGCATCAACGGTTACATAAAGATGTGTGTCATTGGCATAGCAGTGGAAGCTCAAACCATAAGGAATCCAGATGCAAGTGAGACATTTTATAAATGGTCTAAGGCAGTACCAGAGTCTCCTAAGCCAGTTTAAATGTTGTTTCATTCATTCTCTCTATCTGCATTGTTTTTACAATTAAAATATAAAGATATATTTCAGTTTTTTCTCTTTGCAAATTATTATCCCTGTTATAGTTTATTCTCAAGTTAATTCAGCCTAATGCTATTTTATATGGTGCATGATATGAATTAAAAATGAATTTCTACTTAATCAAAGGACATGTGGCACTTTCATTTAATTTTCCACAACTACTTCTGAACATTAGATAAAATCCACTTGGTCTTCAGTGCTCTTTCTAAACATGCCTATATCAGCTCCATCTATGTACCCTGGTGGTGTTGAGCATGAAAAAAGTAGAGCGAGGATCAGAGGAGGAAGCATTTAGAACAGGTAGGGTTAGCGCTGCTGTTTGCAAATAACAACAACATGGCTTAATTTTTTCAGGATGACAGTTCAAGCAGTACAGCAGCTAAAGATAAAACATATTACCACATATGAAAAGCCATCATGGAATGTGCAGCACCTGCAATGTGCTCATCTGCCACCCTGGCAAAACAGGTCCTGCTAAGCTAAGTTCCACAAAATGTTTGCTGTTCTGCTGCATAGCATATGAGCAGACAAACAGCAAGGGGTCAGGTGGTTTGAGAACTGCAGTGACTACGTCTTTCAAAGCACACTTTTGCCTACTTGATCAGTGACCATAAAACACTTGTACTTTGTCAGTGTCAAATAACTACACTATAACACAATAACTCACAATTCACAATGAAGTGTGTAAAACATCATCCTTTCCCTTCACACATTCTCCACTACTAAAATGTTATTAGCAGGAAAGAAAACAGCATCCTTCGTAGTGTTTTGTTTTCTTTTTTCAAAGTTTGTATATCAGTTATGGTAGTAAACTGCATTAATGATGATTTTATTTTCATATTGAGTTTGTATTTGTTGAGGCAGTGAGTAGTTTGCAATGTGTAACTTCTAGGCTTTCCAAGTTGTGTGCATCAAAGATCAAACATAAGTTATATATAGAGTTAAAAAAACACAACTATTCTACTAGATTAGCAAATGTCTATACAATGTTTATCTTTAGTTATATATTACCTTTCCATTAAGCATCATTCTCATCTTTAAACACAGTTTGTGGCAGTGTTTGGTATATATTTTGTTTCTTTATGTGCCATTGTAGATAAATGCAAATTATTTTATTATAGGCTCTCTTAATTGTTAGATTTGTCTTGCAATTTTTTTTTCAAGAATTGATTCCTAACTTTTTGAAAACTGTTTCAACTGAGCTGTCAAAAGCATAATGAACGTATTTAAATTTATTCATCATTTTGTGTAGTTTAACTGTTATGTATCAGACTGAAGAACAAAGGCACACACAGTATATGCAAATACATAATCTGGAATCATTACAAATGATGTAAATAATAAAAATATATGTATAATATACAAATGTGTATGATCCGTGATTTGCGAAGTAATGAGTTAAGAGCTTTATCTCTTCTTATATAAAAAAAGACAGAGAGAGAGAGAAATAGCAATGTTTTCTGATTGATGGACACTGATGCCAGCAAGATATTGAATGCAGTACATACAATGGAAATTCAGAATTAAGTAAAGGATACATATAATAAAAACAGTTGAAAAAAATGTAACGTGAGTACTTTCTTTGAGGCATGGCTAATCATGAAATTGTTATATTTTATTTAATTCATATTTATGTGAGGAACATATGCCAGGTTTATGGTATATCGGATCTGGATCTTCAATCTTTAAGGTGTTTTGAGTACATATTGAGAAATGTCAGATTTCAGTTTAGTTCATAACAATCACAGTATTAATTTAAGTCTGTATCGCCTATACCTATTATAGCGCAAATCATATCTGACATAACTGGAAAGGTGAATGTTTACTGAATCATAGAACATAAAATTGAGGATAGGATGAAATATACTTACTGTCAAAAATACCAAAGTACCCCTGGGGGAATTTCTGGGACTTAGCTCAGAAAGAATTAAAGTAAACAAAGATATTCCTGAAGTGCTGTGGACCACTGTACTAGTTTCATTCATAATTTTAAACACTTAAAACACATCACTTCTCTCTGCTTGCTTAAAATGAATGGGTTCAATGCTTTACATCTTTCCTCAAATCTCATACATTGCAGTCCTATAATCAGTCCAGTCACATTTCTCTGGACTTTCACTAGCACTGCTATGGCTTTATTGTAATATTGAGATCAAAACTACAAACAATATTACAGGTGAAGCTATCCTCTTCTACGTATGTAAAGCGACCTTCAGTTTGTGAAAGGCGCTCTATAAATGCAACTTATTATTATTTATTACCAGTAACAGCACACTGCATGATAACGTGCAGTGAATACACTTGACTTGAGCATTCATAGTTTTCGTACTCTTTCTTTGTACGTTTAACTTTCGTTTGCTCAGAGGTTGATGCACTTGCTGCTTCCTGAGCAGCTCTTCTTTTTTCCATTCTAGCCGCCCCGCTTCTTCTCTTCTTTTGTCGGCATCTTTTCGCATTAAAACTGATTAAGTCAGTGTTTGTGTTGCAATTACTTAGTATGTTTTCTTTAATTTTTCACTTAAGCTCTGTCTCAAGAATGATTTACGATATGAAGAGGTAGGGGAAGTGACGGCGAAGGTGGTAGGGATGAGAACAGCGCTCATACGCATGCGCGGCACGGCTGCTGCTGAGAGTTGATTCTACAATAAAATAAAATAAAAATAAAAAGAGGAATAACCTTGGAAGTCAATCGTCACCCTGAAAGCAGATAGTAGACGTCATGTAGCATATGTGTACCAAATTTCAGGTCAATAGCTCAAACGGTTTGAGAGCTACAGGTGATTTAAAATTCTGGACAGACAAACGAACAGCCACAGTAGCGTATTATATATAAAGATTATTTGTCATTGTAGCTAGTTTAGTTGCATCAGCAGACTTAACCAGACACTTATTTATATTCTCAGCAAGATTATTTACATGCAGTATGTACAGTATTAGAAAGAGTTGAGACCCAGCACTGCTCCATGAGGGACATCACTTTTAACATCACCTATTTCTAAAAATGTTTCTCATACCACAACCTTTTGCTTTCCCTGTTTAAACCAACTTTAGACCTATATACACATTGCACATTGAACTCTGTTTTCTTTTAATTTGATTACAATTCTCTCATCGGGGATCTTATCAAGAACTTCATGAAAATCAAGATCAGTTATGTCACATGCACATCATTGATCATGTTTTTGTTACTTCCTCATATAATTACAGCACATTAGTGAAGCACATTCTCCCCCTTCTAAACCTTTGCTGACTGTTCACTAATTAACTTGTTTTTGCCACGTGGTTACAATCTTTTCTTATATAATTGTTTCTATTACCGTATATACTCAAGTTTAATTTCTCCAGCGGATAAGTCGGTGTTTGATTTTACTGTATAATTTCCCATATTTTGTAATGTCGGTTGTATAAGTCAAACTTGGAAGAGATTATGATATGCTGCCTTTTTTTCAATGCATTGTGCCTACACATGGTAATACCCGAAATATTCTGAAGCGACATTTTGCACTGTTTAGTGTTTTTTGTATCTCACACCCTCATACACCTTTATCTTAAGAGCATCCCTAATCTACAATGGAGCATTTGATCAGAAGAAAATATGAAGCTGGTTTTAAATTAAAAGTCGTTGAAGTGGCGAAAGAAATTGGTAACTGCACTGCTGTAACAATATTTGATGTGTCTGAGAAACTGGTGCGTGATTGGAGGAAGCAAGAAGATGTAAAAAAAAAAAAAAATAATAAGTGTCATACTTCTGAATGGGCATATAAGTTGGGGACTGATTTTAATGATCGATTTTTTGGGTTTCAAGACCCATCTTATATGTGAGTATATACAATAATTTACCTGTGATACATGTTAGGAATATTGGCCTAAAGATACTTGGATTGGGCCTGATCACATTTTTTTATATGTTAGGACAACATTTGCTAGCTTCCAATCTGTAGTTATTTATCTGGTGTATGGTAATTTTTCAAAAATATGAGTAAAGGGTCTATATATGTGTTCACTGAACTTCTAATATATTGTCTGGTCCCAACAATTTATTTGCTTATTCAGCTTTTTTAGTCTAAGAAGTACATCTCTCTCACTCACCAATTTCCAGATCACTGAGTACCTCCTTAATAATCTCAATAACTAATGTGACCAACTATTTCACACATGAAATTTAAGAAAAATGCAAATATACAACATTCACTATTACACTGTATATTTTAATTCATAATTATCATTTAAAATGCACTTCAACGAACACTTGTTCATTCTTTTACTACTAAAATATTGAACAAACCTCTGTTAGACACCTTTTGCATTTTGCTACTGTATTACTCTCTAACTGGCTTTTAGCTTTCTGAATATCCTTTTTAACCATTGTTCTCTGGTACCCATAGATTTTACGGTTAGTGCTATAGTTATTTTTTACATATGCATTAAAATATTTTTTGCCCCTCTTTGCAGCTTCTGTTTTAGATCCTTATTTATCCACTAGAGAGTTTCTCTTCTAATTCCTTACTGATTCTAAATTATGGGATGAACTTGTCTTGTACTGTATAAAAGAATTTTAAAACTACTCCACCGTTTTTTCAACTGTCTCCAGAGTTTGACAAACGTTATGCTAGTTTAGACTTTGCTGATTTGTTGGTAAATTTATAATAAAATCCATGAAAGTTTCTTCACATGGATGGCTACATGGAGCATCTGAGGATGTGATGGTGGATAATTTGGCTCTATTATACATTTCACAAGACTTGACATAATCATTTATATTGTATCGTACAGTGGGCCACTTAAAACTACCATGTAATTAAATCAATTTTGATTATACCTGGGAATCAAGCAAAAAAACCCTGAAAAACTTGGATGTCACTAAATTCTGAAACAAATAAAAACCTTCATGAAAATTAGCTGAAAAGGTTTGTCTTTCCTGAGATTGGATTACCACTTTGGGGAAACCTTTGTTTACTTCCATTTCAGCTAAAAAGTATTCAGTTGGAAGAAATAAATCAGTGTCTTGCTCAGATTCTGAATCTTTAGATTAGTGTGATGGAGCATCATTCTTTACAATTTTACCTGAGCATTATTGCAGGTTTATAGATTTATTAGAAAACTGAAAAATCTAAAGAATATCACCCATTAGGCTTATATTGCATTTAAACATTTAGCAGTTTTTAGGTAAGTGAGGTTTTTCTGCTCAGTAAAAATGACAAAATAGTGTTTCTCATCCTCCAATCAATGAGGCCATTCCTCTAGTTCACAATTGCACAATTAGAAATTTAGAGGTGAAGGTGTCCAGTATATCAAGAAATTTGTATGATAATATTTATCTACCCAACATGAGATACGTCTGCTTGTATTATAAAGGAAATTGAAAAGTTACAGTTTTGTAAAAAGTGGAAAATTACAGAAATTTGATCATTTGCAAACTTACAAATCTTTGCATCTTTTTGACAAAGGCAAGATTTGTCAATTAAGGATGATCATCACGATAGTTTGGTCCATACTAAGCTCCTTTTGGGTAATATGATAACCTAGTCCATTTCCTTTGAAGCACAACATCTACCCATCATTGGGAACCTGTGCAACACCTATTCATCATATGAAACCCTTATACTAACACAAACTTAAAAAGGATTATTTAAAGCCTTTGGAATGTGGGATAAAAAATAATAAGGATTTTGTATTATAAACATTACCATTATGTGAACACTGGACCCTATACCCATTTTGTCATCTCTATTAAAATAATGTTATTTTTTGTTAACACATATGACAGACAATAAGCAAAAAATTCAATATCAATAAAAAAAAAAAAGCTTGGTCCGTGACATTTCTTCCAACATGTATTTATGCATTACTGGTCTGCCACATATTCTTTCAGAATCTTACAACTTTACACTCATTTATAACTTCTACATACTTTATTAACACATACATCACACAGGTGACCCATGTATGTGCCATCCACAATTTGAAAACAGTGGAATGAATACATGGTGTGCTTCACTATTAGTAGGATTCCTGTGGAAACATTGTTATGTTGCTTTATGTCGAGCCAAATGTCTAATTTAGTAATTAATTGTATACTTTGAAATATACACTAATAAGTTAGGAAAACAACATGCATTAGATTGCTATTCTTTCTTCAACTGTATGAATGGTTCCTTTCATATCTCCCTAGAGTTTTCACTTTTTCCACAAGTCTTTTAAAATTTAGAGAGAAGAGTGTTTTCCTTTTACACCAGATTTTCCTGAAAACATTTTATGATGTTCACAATGCTCTTCAATAACACTGTCTTGCTTGTACACTCCTATTTTCTTCCACATACCACAAAAGGATTCCTTCAGATTGAGGAACATCCCTAGAAAAATGATGAGTGTGGCATCATCTCTTTAGATCCACTGTTTTGCAGAACTGCCTTCCAAACCCATGTAGAGTGAGAAGGGTAAGATCCTAAAGCAAAAATGGTATGTCAGGCAGCTTTGCTTGTCACTTTTTTCCAACTGACTGCTACATATAGAAAAGCAAATCAGCATGACACTGGTTGGTTATATGTGCCTTTCAGGCAAGCAATCAAGATGGACAACACCCTCAGCATGATAAAGAACTTTGCATATGATATCAATGGCCCTGTCATGGACATCACATGACTTTAGTGTTGGTGACTGAACCTTAGTTCTATTGTTTCAACTGTTGTTAAAGTGATGTATTCAAGGGATTGTCAACAATTATTAAATGTTTCTTAAATAAAGACATTCAGGTGCATCTGAATGTACTATTGAGAACTTTCTTAAGCTACATGTTTTGTATATTTGATTGACACCTTTATCCAAGATAACCTACAAGATTAGGATAGATGGCAATTATATTAAGGGATTTTTATCTTTCTAGAATACTTGCATTTCTGGTTGATATTTTACTAAATTAGGAA